>NW_027646000.1:0-427628 GCF_951394435.1 Stenella coeruleoalba | reverse complement strand
TGCAGGTTTGTGAATTACAGTGCCCCTGAGCTCCTTTCTTCAACTCGCTTTCTTTTGAGCTGACCACAACACCGCAGGATGGCTTCAGGCCCTAATCTGGTTCCGGTACGGCATGCTGAGCCTTTGGTTAATTCCTCTTCCTGTTGGGAAATGAGAGTTAAATTTGCCCGTCCAGACACCTCCAGCTAGCATCTCATTGGTTCTCGCTATTCCTGTTCATCTTCCGCAGAAATTGCAAACTGTGCCAAACAGGAGGTTAAAGGCGCTGACTCTCCAAGTGGGGAGAGTGTTAGTAAAGCATCTGGAATGTTGCACCCGAGTACCAGGGGAGGAAAACTGAGACATATTTGAACACGTCTCCCGATCACATGGTTGATCATACTCTGGGTTCCACATGCATGTTTTAGCTGAAGGAAGAATACCTAAAACCTGGGTAGTTGAAACCCGTGGAATGGGTACCATGCAATATGACTTCAAAGGGTCTTCATTTGCTCACCGAACCTCTCCAATCCTATCACTGCTGCGTTTATGCCCCTGTACACATGCTTGATTCTCTTTCGGAGACATAGCAATCCATAGGTTTTAAGATACTTACTAGTCAGGTACATTCTTAGGCGTTTAATATGGGGTTTTGTGTCCATTTCGTTGAGCAAGGAGTAGCTCTTGTCTATTCCATATTTGGCTTAAGGAACTTTATCTGTGCTCATTTCAATCTCTGGTTTTATGCAGCACCCCAACTCACCTTTCACCTTAAGCAAGCATAAGTTGGTTTTCTAAATTTGAGACCCTGTTCTGTTTTGGAATGCAGTTCCTGTGTAGCCAAGTTTACATTCCGTGTATTAGTGATATCTTATGATGTTTCTTTTTCTGTGTGACTTATTTCAGTTAGAATCATCGTACCTGAATCCACTCATTATGCTGCTACGGGCCTGATGACATAGATTTCATTGCTGAGTGATACTGCATTGTACGTAAGTACCACAAGTTCTTTATCCATTTTTCACTTTCTGTGATATTGAACTTGTATGGTAAACGAGGTTCTTGTAAACGGAGGCGTCCCAAACTTTGGGGTGGCTGTGTCTTTTTGATTTTAATTTCCCTAAGCTATAGGACCATAAGGGGAAGTGCCCTAGGCTCTGTTGCTTTGTTTTTTAGATGTTTCAGGAAACACCATACACTTCTCCTGAGTGTCTGTTGGCAATTTACATCCCGCCCATCAGCATAACAAGGCTCCCAGTTCTCCATGGCCTGTCCTGCCTTTCTGGATTTTGCACTTTTTTCAGATGGCCCTTTTGACCGGGGAGAAGTGAGACTTCATTGTAGTGCAGATTTCCTTTGCAAGCTTGCTTGGTTGGCCAAAAAGGGCGTATGCGTTTTTTCCTGAATATATTCAGGAAAAAACGCATACGCCCTTTTTGGCCAAGTGCATCATTGTGGACGTTCTGCCTCTTTTCCTATGCTTTCAATGCAATTCCAGTCTACCTCCTGAAATCGGTTTCCTGCAATTCTGCCCCGCTTTCAAGTCCTCTTGGCAGCCTTACTTCAGTCTATTTTTGGACGATAACTGTCATTTATAACTCTGCAGTTTTTTGAATTGCAGTGCCCCTGAGCTCCTTTCTTCAACTCGCTTTCTTGTGACCTGGCCACAACACCGCAGGATGGCTTCAGGCCCTAATCTGGTTCCGGCCCGGCACGCTGAGCCTTTGGTTATTTCCTCTTCCTGGTGGGAAATGAGAGTTAAATTTGCCCGTCCAGACACCTCCAGCTAGTCTCTCATTGGTTCTCGCTATTCCTGTTCATCTTCCGCAGAAATTGCAAACTGGGCCAAACAGGAGGTTAAAGGCGCTGACTCTCCAAGTGGGGGAGTGTTAGTAAAGCGTCTGGAATGTTGCACCCGAGTACCAGGGGAGGAAAACTGAGACATATTTGAACACGTCTCCCGTTCACATGGTTGATCATACTTGGGTTCCACATGCATGTTTTAGCTGAAGGAAGAATACCTTAAACCTGGGTATTTGAAACCCGTGGAATGGGTACCATGCAATATGACTTCAAAGGGTCTTCATTTGCTCACCGAACCGCTCCAATCCTATCACTGCTGCGTTTATGCCCCTGTACACATGCTTGATTCTCTTTCGGAGACATAGCAATCCATAGGTTTTAAGATACTTACTAGTCAGGTACATTCTTAGGCGTTTAATATGCGGTGTTGAGTCCATTTCGTTGAGCAAGGAGTAGCTCTTGTCTATTCCATATTTGGCTTAAGGAACTTTATCTGTGCTCATTTCAATCTCTGGTTTTATGCAGCACCCCAACTCACCTTTCCCCTTAAGCAAGCATAAGTTGGTTTTCTAAATTTGAGACCCTGTTCTGTTCTGTAATTCAGTTCCTGTGTAGCCAAGTTTACATTCCGTGTATTACTGATATCTTATGATGTTTCTTTTTCTGTGTGACTTATTTCAGTTAGAATCATCATACCTGAATCCACTCATTGTGCTGCTAAGGGCCTGATGACACAGATTTCATTGCTGAGTGATATTGCTTTGTAAGTAAATACCACAACTTTTTTATCCATTTTTCACTTTCTGTGATGTTGAACTTGTACTGTAAACGAGGTTCTTGTAAACAGAGCCGTTCGAAACTTTGGGGTGGCTGTGTCTTTTTGATTTTAAATTCCCTAAGCTATAGGACCATAAGTGGAAGTGCCCTAGGCTCTGTTGCTTTGTTTTTTAGATGTTTCAGGAAACACCATACACTTCTCCCGAGTGTTTGTTGGCAATTTACATCCCACCCTTCAGCATAACAAGGTTCCCAGTTCTCCATGGCCTGTCCTGCCTTTCTGGATTTTACACTTTTTTCAGATGGCCCTTTTGACCGGGGAGAAGTGAGACTTCATTGTAGTGCAGATTTCGTTTGCAAGCTTGCTTGGTTGGCCAAAAAGTGCGTATGCGTTTTTTCCTGAATATATTCAGGAAAAAACGCATACGCCCTTATTGGCCAAGTGCATCATTGTGGACGATCTGCCTCTTTTCCTATGCTTTCAATGCAATTCCAGTCTACCTCCTGAAATCGGTTTCCTGCAATTCTGCCCCACTTTCAAGTCCTCTTGGCAACCTTACTTCAGTCTATTTTTGGACGATAGCTGTCATTTATAACTCTGCAGGTTTGTGAATTACAGTGCCCCTGAGCTCCTTTCTTCAACTCGGTTTCTTTTGAGCTGGCCGCAACACTGCAGGATGGCTTCAGGCCCTAATCTGGTTCCGGTACGGCACGCTGAGCCTTTGGTTATTTCCTCTTCCTGTTGGGAAATGAGAGTTAAATTTGCCCGTCCAGACACCTCCAGCTAGCCTCTCATTGGTTCTCGCTATTCCTGTTCATCTTCCGCAGAAATTGCAAACTGTGCCAAACAGGAGGTTAAAGGCGCTGACTCTCCAAGTGGGGAGAGTGTTAGTAAAGCGTCTGGAATGTTGAACCCGAGTACCAGGGGAGGAAAACTGAGACATATTTGAACACGTCTCCCGATCACATGGTTGATCATACTCTGGGTTCCACATGCATGTTTTAGCTGAAGGAAGAATACCTGAAACCTGGGTAGTTGAAACCCGTGGAATGGGTACCATGCAATATGACTTCAAAGGGTCTTCATTTGCTCACCGAACCTCTCCAATCCTATCACTGCTGCGTTTATGCCCCTGTACACATGCTTGATTCTCTTTCGGAGACATAGCAATCCATAGGTTTTAAGATACTTACTAGTCAGGTACATTCTTAGGCGTTTAATATGCGGTGTTGAGTCCATTTCGTTGAGCAAGGAGTAGCTCTTGTCTATTCCATATTTGGCTTAAGGAACTTTATCTGTGCTCATTTCAATCTCTGGTTTTATGCAGCACCCCAACTCACCTTTCCCCTTAAGCAAGCATAAGTTGGTTTTCTAAATTTGAGACCCTGTTCTGTTTTGGAATGCAGTTCCTGTGTAGCCAAGTTTACATTCCGTGTATTAGTGATATCTTATGATGTTTCTTTTTCTGTGTGACTTATTTCAGTTAGAATCATCATACCTGAATCCACTCATTGTGCTGCTAAGGGCCTGATGACACAGATTTCATTGCTGAGTGATATTGCTTTGTAAGTAAATACCACAACTTCTTTATCCATTTTTCACTTTCTGCGATGTTGAACTTGTACTGTAAACGAGGTTCTTGTAAACAGAGCCGTTCCAAACTTTGGGGTGGCTGTGTCTTTTTGATTTTAATTTCCCTAAGCTATAGGACCATAAGTGGAAGTGCCCTAGGTTCTGTTGCTTTGTTTTTTAGTTGTTTCAGGAAACACCATACACTTCTCCCACGTGGTTCTTGGCAATTTACATCCCGCCCATCAGCATAACAAGGCTCCCAGTTCTCCATGGCCTGTCCTGCCTTTCTGGATTTTACACTTTTTTCAGATGGCCCTTTTGACCGGGGGGAAGTGAGACTTCATTGTAGTGCAGATTTCCTTTGCAAGCTTGCGTGGTTGGCTAAAAAGTGCGTATGCGTTTTTTCCTTAATATATTCAGGAAAAAACGCATACGCCCTTTTTGGCCAAGTGCATCATTGTGGACGTTCTGCCTCTTTTCCTATGCTTTCAATGCAATTCCAGTCTACCTCCTGAAATTGGTTTCCTGCAATTCTGCCCCGCTTTCAAGTCCTCTTGGCAGCCTTACTTCAGTCTATCTTTGGACGATAGCTGTCATTTATAACTCTGCAGGTTTGTGAATTACAGTGCCCCTGAGCTCCTTTCTTCACCTCGCTTTCTTGTGACCTGGCCGCAACACCGCAGGATGGCTTCAGGCCCTAATCTGGTTCCGGCCCGGCATGCTGAGCCTTTGGTTAATTCCTCTTCCTGGTGGGAAATGAGAGTTAAATTTGCCCGTCCAGACACCTCCAGCTAGCCTCTCATTGGTTCTCGCTATTCCTGTTCATCTTCTGCAGAAATTGCAAACTGGGCCAAACAGGAGGTTAAAGGGACTGACTCTCCAAGTCGGGAGAGTGTTAGTAAAGCGTGTGGAATGTTGCACCCGAGTACCAGGGGAGGAAAACTGAGACATATTTGAATACGTCTCCCGTTCACATGGTTGATCATACTCTGGGTTCCACATGCATGTTTTAGCTGAAGGAAGAATCCCTTAAACCTGGAGAGTTGAGACCCGTGGAATGGGTACCATGCAATATGACTTCAAAGGGTCTTCATTTGCTCACCGAACCTCTCCAATCCTATCACTGCTGCGTTTATGCCCCTGTACACACGCTTGATTCTCTTTTGGAGACATAGAAATCCATAGGTTTTAAGATACTTACTAGTCAGGTACATTCTTAGGCGTTTAATATGGGGTTTTGAGTCCATTTCATTGAGCAAGGAGTAGCTCTTGTCTATTCCATATTTGGCTTAAGGAACTTTATCTGTGCTCATTTCAATCTCTGGTTTTATGCAGCACCCCAACTCACCTTTCCCCTTAAGCAAGCATAAGTTGGTTTTCTAAATTTGAGACCCTGTTCTGTTCTGTAATTCAGTTCCTGTGTAGCCAAGTTTACATTCCGTGTATTACTGATATCTTATGATGTTTCTTTTTCTGTGTGACTTATTTCAGTTAGAATCATCATACCTGAATCCACTCATTGTGCTGCTAAGGGCCTGATGACACAGATTTCATTGCTGAGTGATATTGCTTTGTAAGTAAATACAACAACTTCTTTATCCATTTTTCACTTTCTGCGATGTTGAACTTCTACTGTAAACGAGGTTTTTGTAAACAGAGCCGTTCCAAACTTTGGGGTGGCTGTGTCTTTTTCATTTTAATTTCCCTAAGCTATAGGACCATAAGTGGAAGTGCCCTAGGTTCTGTTGCTTTGTTTTTAAGATGTTCCAGGAAACACCATACACTTCTCCCGAGTGGTTGTTGGCAATTTACATCCCGCCCATCAGCATAACAAGGCTCCCAGTTCTCCATGGCCTGTCCTGCCTTTCTGGATTTTACACTTTTTTCAGATGGCCCTTTTGACCGGGGGGAAGTGAGACTTCATTGTAGTGCAGATTTCCTTTGCAAGCTTGCTTGGTTTGCCAAAAAGGGCGTATGCGTTTTTTCCTGAATATATTCAGGAAAAAACGCATACGCCCTTTTTGGCCAAGTGCATCATTGTGGACGTTCTGCCTCTTTTCCTATGCTTTCAATGCAATTCCAGTCTACCTCCTGAAATCGGTTTCCTGCAATTCTGCCCCGCTTTCAAGTCCTCTTGGCAGCCTTACTTCAGTCTATTTTTGGACGATAGCTGTCATTTATAACTCTGCAGGTTTGTGAATTACAGTGCCCCTGAGCTCCTTTCTTCAACTCGCTTTCTTTTGAGCTGACCACAACACCGCAGGATGGCTTCAGGCCCTAATCTGGTTCCGGTACGGCATGCTGAGCCTTTGGTTAATTCCTCTTCCTGTTGGGAAATGAGAGTTAAATTTGCCCGTCCAGACACCTCCAGCTAGCATCTCATTGGTTCTCGCTATTCCTGTTCATCTTCCGCAGAAATTGCAAACTGTGCCAAACAGGAGGTTAAAGGCGCTGACTCTCCAAGTGGGGAGAGTGTTAGTAAAGCATCTGGAATGTTGCACCCGAGTACCAGGGGAGGAAAACTGAGACATATTTGAACACGTCTCCCGATCACATGGTTGATCATACTCTGGGTTCCACATGCATGTTTTAGCTGAAGGAAGAATACCTAAAACCTGGGTAGTTGAAACCCGTGGAATGGGTACCATGCAATATGACTTCAAAGGGTCTTCATTTGCTCACCGAACCTCTCCAATCCTATCACTGCTGCGTTTATGCCCCTGTACACATGCTTGATTCTCTTTCGGAGACATAGCAATCCATAGGTTTTAAGATACTTACTAGTCAGGTACATTCTTAGGCGTTTAATATGCGGTGTTGAGTCCATTTCGTTGAGCAAGGAGTAGCACTTGTCTATTCCATATTTGGCTTAAGGAACTTTATCTGTGCTCATTTCAATCTCTGGTTTTATGCAGCAACCCAACTCACCTTTACCCTTAAGCAAGCATAAGTTGGTTTTCTAAATTTCAGACCCTGTTCTGTTCTGTAATTCAGTTCCTGTGTAGCCAAGTTTACATTCCGTGTATTAGTGATATCATATGATGTTTCTTTTTCTGTGTGACTTATTTCAGTTAGAATCATCGTACCTGAATATACTCATTATGCTGCTACGGGCCTGATGACATAGATTTCATTGCTGAGTGATACTGCATTGTACGTAAGTACCACAAGTTCTTTATCCATTTTTCTCTTTCTGCGATGTTGAACTTGTACTGTAAACGAGGTTCTTGTAAACAGAGCCGTTCCAAACTTTGGGGTGGCTGAGTCTTTTTGATTTTAATTTCCCTAAGCTATAGGACCATAAGTGGAAGTGCCCTAGGCTCTGTTGCTTTGTTTTTTAGATGTTTCAGGAAACACCATACACTTCTCCCAAGTGGTTCTTGGCAATTTACATCCCGCCCATCAGCATAACAAGGCTCCCAGTTGTCAATGGCCTGTTGCCTTTCTGGATTTTACACTTGTTTCAGATGGCCCTTTTGACCGGGGGGAAGTGAGACTTCATTGTAGTGCAGATTTCCTTTGCAAGCTTGCTTGGTTTGCCAAAAAGGGCGTATGCGTTTTTTCCTGAATATATTCAGGAAAAAACGCATACGCCCTTTTTGGCCAAGTGCATCATTGTGGACGTTCTGCCTCTTTTCCTATGCTTTCAATGCAATTCCAGTCTACCTCCTGAAATCGGTTTCCTGCAATTCTGCCCCGCTTTCAAGTCCTCTTGGCAGCCTTACTTCAGTCTATTTTTGGACGATAGCTGTCATTTATAACTCTGCAGGTTTGTGAATTACAGTGCCCCTGAGCTCCTTTCTTCAACTCGCTTTCTTTTGAGCTGACCACAACACCGCAGGATGGCTTCAGGCCCTAATCTGGTTCCGGCCCGGCATGCTGAGCCTTTGGTTAATTCCTCTTCCTGTTGGGAAATGAGAGTTAAATTTGCCCGTCCAGACACCTCCAGCTAGCATCTCATTGGTTCTCGCTATTCCTGTTCATCTTCCGCAGAAATTGCAAACTGTGCCAAACAGGAGGTTAAAGGCGCTGACTCTCCAAGTGGGGAGAGTGTTAGTAAAGCATCTGGAATGTTGCACCCGAGTACCAGGGGAGGAAAACTGAGACATATTTGAACACGTCTCCCGATCACATGGTTGATCATACTCTGGGTTCCACATGCATGTTTTAGCTGAAGGAAGAATACCTAAAACCTGGGTAGTTGAAACCCGTGGAATGGGTACCATGAAATATGACTTCAAAGGGTCTTCATTTGCTCACCGAACCTCTCCAATCCTATCACTGCTGCGTTTATGCCCCTGTACACATGCTTGATTCTCTTTCGGAGACATAGCAATCCATAGGTTTTAAGATACTTACTAGTCAGGTACATTCTTAGGCGTTTAATATGCGGTGTTGAGTCCATTTCGTTGAGCAAGGAGTAGCACTTGTCTATTCCATATTTGGCTTAAGGAACTTTATCTGTGCTCATTTCAATCTCTGGTTTTATGCAGCAACCCAACTCACCTTTACCCTTAAGCAAGCATAAGTTGGTTTTCTAAATTTCAGACCCTGTTCTGTTCTGTAATTCAGTTCCTGTGTAGCCAAGTTTACATTCCGTGTATTAGTGATATCATATGATGTTTCTTTTTCTGTGTGACTTATTTCAGTTAGAATCATCGTACCTGAATATACTCATTATGCTGCTACGGGCCTGATGACATAGATTTCATTGCTGAGTGATACTGCATTGTACGTAAGTACCACAAGTTCTTTATCCATTTTTCTCTTTCTGCGATGTTGAACTTGTACTGTAAACGAGGTTCTTGTAAACAGAGCCGTTCCAAACTTTGGGGTGGCTGAGTCTTTTTGATTTTAATTTCCCTAAGCTATAGGACCATAAGTGGAAGTGCCCTAGGCTCTGTTGCTTTGTTTTTTAGATGTTTCAGGAAACACCATACACTTCTCCCAAGTGGTTCTTGGCAATTTACATCCCGCCCATCAGCATAACAAGGCTCCCAGTTGTCAATGGCCTGTTGCCTTTCTGGATTTTACACTTGTTTCAGATGGCCCTTTTGACCGGGGGGAAGTGAGACTTCATTGTAGTGCAGATTTCCTTTGCAAGCTTGCTTGGTTTGCCAAAAAGGGCGTATGCGTTTTTTCCTGAATATATTCAGGAAAAAACGCATACGCCCTTTTTGGCCAAGTGCATCATTGTGGACGTTCTGCCTCTTTTCCTATGCTTTCAATGCAATTCCAGTCTACCTCCTGAAATCGGTTTCCTGCAATTCTGCCCCGCTTTCAAGTCCTCTTGGCAGCCTTACTTCAGTCTATTTTTGGACGATAGCTGTCATTTATAACTCTGCAGGTTTGTGAATTACAGTGCCCCTGAGCTCCTTTCTTCAACTCGCTTTCTTTTGAGCTGACCACAACACCGCAGGATGGCTTCAGGCCCTAATCTGGTTCCGGTACGGCATGCTGAGCCTTTGGTTAATTCCTCTTCCTGTTGGGAAATGAGAGTTAAATTTGCCCGTCCAGACACCTCCAGCTAGCATCTCATTGGTTCTCGCTATTCCTGTTCATCTTCCGCAGAAATTGCAAACTGTGCCAAACAGGAGGTTAAAGGCGCTGACTCTCCAAGTGGGGAGAGTGTTAGTAAAGCATCTGGAATGTTGCACCCGAGTACCAGGGGAGGAAAACTGAGACATATTTGAACACGTCTCCCGATCACATGGTTGATCATACTCTGGGTTCCACATGCATGTTTTAGCTGAAGGAAGAATACCTAAAACCTGGGTAGTTGAAACCCGTGGAATGGGTACCATGAAATATGACTTCAAAGGGTCTTCATTTGCTCACCGAACCTCTCCAATCCTATCACTGCTGCGTTTATGCCCCTGTACACATGCTTGATTCTCTTTCGGAGACATAGCAATCCATAGGTTTTAAGATACTTACTAGTCAGGTACATTCTTAGGCGTTTAATATGCGGTGTTGAGTCCATTTCGTTGAGCAAGGAGTAGCACTTGTCTATTCCATATTTGGCTTAAGGAACTTTATCTGTGCTCATTTCAATCTCTGGTTTTATGCAGCAACCCAACTCACCTTTACCCTTAAGCAAGCATAAGTTGGTTTTCTAAATTTCAGACCCTGTTCTGTTCTGTAATTCAGTTCCTGTGTAGCCAAGTTTACATTCCGTGTATTAGTGATATCATATGATGTTTCTTTTTCTGTGTGACTTATTTCAGTTAGAATCATCGTACCTGAATATACTCATTATGCTGCTACGGGCCTGATGACATAGATTTCATTGCTGAGTGATACTGCATTGTACGTAAGTACCACAAGTTCTTTATCCATTTTTCTCTTTCTGCGATGTTGAACTTGTACTGTAAACGAGGTTCTTGTAAACAGAGCCGTTCCAAACTTTGGGGTGGCTGAGTCTTTTTGATTTTAATTTCCCTAAGCTATAGGACCATAAGTGGAAGTGCCCTAGGCTCTGTTGCTTTGTTTTTTAGATGTTTCAGGAAACACCATACACTTCTCCCAAGTGGTTCTTGGCAATTTACATCCCGCCCATCAGCATAACAAGGCTCCCAGTTGTCAATGGCCTGTTGCCTTTCTGGATTTTACACTTGTTTCAGATGGCCCTTTTGACCGGGGGGAAGTGAGACTTCATTGTAGTGCAGATTTCCTTTGCAAGCTTGCTTGGTTGGCCAAAAAGGGCGTATGCGTTTTTTCCTGAATATATTCAGGAAAAAACGCATACGCCCTTTTTGGCCAAGTGCATCATTGTGGACGTTCTGCCTCTTTTCTTATGCTTTCAATGCAATTCCAGTCTACCTCCTGAAATCGGTTTCCTGCAATTCTGCCCCGCTTTCAAGTCCTCTTGGCAGCCTTACTTCAGTCTATTTTTGGACGATAGCTGTCATTTATAACTCTGCAGGTTTGTGAATTACAGTGCCCCTGAGCTCCTTTCTTCAACTTGCTTTCTTGTGACCTGGCCGCAACACTGCAGGATGGCTTCAGGCCCTAATCTGGTTCCGGCACGGCACGCTGAGCCTTTGGTTATTTCCTCTTCCTGGTGGGAAATGAGAGTTAAATTTGCCCGTCCAGACACCTCCAGCTAGTCTCTCATTGGTTCTCGCTATTCCTGTTCATCTTCCGCAGAAATTGCAAACTGGGCCAAACAGGAGGTTAAAGGCGCTGACTCTCCAAGTGGGGAGAGTGTTAGTAAAGCGTCTGAAATGTTGCACCCGAGTACCAGGGGAGGAAAACTGAGACATATTTGAACACGTCTCCCGTTCACATGGTTGATCATACTTGGGTTCCACATGCATGTTTTAGCTGAAGGAAGAATACCTTAAACCTGGAGAGTTGAGACCCATGGAATGGGTACCATGCAATATGACTTCAAAGGGTCTTCATTTGCTCACCGAACCTCTCCAATCCTATCACTGCTGCATTTATGCCCCTGTACACATGCTTGATTCTCTTTTGGAGACATAGCAATCCATAGGTTTTACGATACTTACTAGTCAGGTACATTCTTAGGCGTTTAATATGCGGTGTTGAGTCCATTTCGTTGAGCAAGGAGTAGCTCTTGTCTATTCCATATTTGAGTTAAGGAACTTTATCTGTGCTCATTTCAATCTCTGGTTTTATGCAGCACCCCAACTCACCTTTCCCCTTAAGCAAGCATAAGTTGGTTTTCTAAATTTGAGACCCTGTTCTGTTCTGTAATTCATTTCCTGTGTAGCCAAGTTTACATTCCGTGTATTACTGATATCTTATGATGTTTCTTTTTCTGTGTGACTTATTTCAGTTAGAATCATCATACCTGAATCCACTCATTGTGCTGCTACGGGCCTGATGACACAGATTTCATTGCTGAGTGATATTGCTTTGTAAGTAAATACCACAACTTCTTTATCCATTTTTCACTTTCTGCGATGTTGAACTTGTACTGTAAACGAGGTTCTTGTAAACAGAGCTGTTCCAAACTTTGGGGTGGCTGTGTCTTTTTGATTTTAATTTCCCTAAGCTATAGGACCATAAGTGGAAGTGCCCTAGGTTCTGTTGCTTTGTTTTTTAGATGTTTCAGGAAACACCATACACTTCTCCCGAGTGGTTGTTGGCAATTTACATCCCGCCCATCAGCATAACAAGGCTCCCAGTTCTCCATGGCCTGTCCTGCCTTTCTGGATTTTACACTTTTTTCAGATGGCCCTTTTGACCGGGGGGAAGTGAGACTTCATTGTAGTGCAGATTTCCTTTGCAAGCTTGCTTGGTTGGCCAAAAAGGGCGTATGCGTTTTTTCCTGAATATATTCAGGAAAAAACGCATACGCCCTTTTTGACCAAGTGCATCATTGTGGACGTTCTGCCTCTTTTCCTATGCTTTCAATGCAATTCCAGTCTACCTCCGGAAATCGGTTTCCTGCAATTCTGCCCCGCTTTCAAGTCCTCTTGGCAGCCTTACTTCAGTATATTTTTGGACGATAGCTGTCATTTATAACTCTGCAGGTTTGTGAATTACAGTGCCCCTGAGCTCCTTTCTTCAACTCGCTTTCTTGTGAGCTGGCCGCAACACCGCAGGATGGCTTCAGGCCCTAATCTGGTTCTGGCATGGCACGCTGAGCCTTTGGTTAATTCCTCTTCCTGGTGGGAAATGAGAGTTAAATTTGCCCGTTCAGACACCTCCAGCTAGTCTCTCATTGGTTCTCGCTATTCCTGTTCATCTTCCGCAGAAATTGCAAACTGGGCCAAACAGGAGGTTAAAGGGACTGACTCTCCAAGTGGGGAGAGTGTTAGTAAAGCGTCTGGAATGTTGCACCCGAGTACCAGGGGAGGAAAACTGAGACATATTTGAACACGTCTCCCGATCACATGGTTGATCATACTCTGGGTTCCACATGCATGTTTTAGCTGAAGGAAGAATACCTTAAACCTGGAGAGTTGAGACCCGTGGAATGGGTACCATGCAATATGACTTCAAAGGGTCTTCATTTGCTCACCGAACCTCTCCAATCCTATCACTGCTGCGTTTATGCCCCTGTACACACGCTTGATTCTCTTTTGGAGACATAGCAACCCATAGGTTTTAAGATACTTACTAGTCAGGTACATTCTTAGGCGTTTAATATGGGGTGTTGAGTCCATTTCGTTGAGCAAGGAGTAGCTCTTGTCTATTCCATATTTGGCTTAAGGAACTTTATCTGTGCTCATTTCAATCTCTGGTTTTATGCAGCACCCCAACTCACCTTTCCCCTTAAGCAAGCATAAGTTGGTTTTCTAAATTTGAGACCCTGTTCTGTTTTGGAATGCAGTTCCTGTGTAGCCAAGTTTACATTCCGTGTATTACTGATATCTTATGATGTTTCTTTTTCTGTGTGACTTATTTCAGTTAGAATCATCATACCTGAATCCACTCATTGTGCTGCTAAGGGCCTGATGACACAGATTTCATTGCTGAGTGATATTGCTTTGTAAGTAAATACCACAACTTTTTTATCCATTTTTCACTTTCTGCGATGTTGAACTTGTACTGTAAACGAGGTTCTTGTAAACAGAGCCGTTCGAAACTTTGGGGTGGCTGTGTCTTTTTGATTTTAAATTCCCTAAGCTATAGGACCATAAGTGGAAGTGCCCTAGGCTCTGTTGCTTTGTTTTTTAGATGTTTCAGGAAACACCATACACTTCTCCCGAGTGGTTGTTGGCAATTTACATCCCGCCCATCAGCATAACAAGGCTCCCAGTTCTCCATGGCCTGTCCTGCCTTTCTGGATTTTACACTTTTTTCAGATGGCCCTTTTGACCGGGGGGAAGTGAGACTTCATTGTAGTGCAGATTTCCTTTGCAAGCTTGCTTGGTTGGCCAAAAAGGGCGTATGCGTTTTTTCCTGAATATATTCAGGAAAAAACGCATACGCCCTTTTTGGCCAAGTGCATCATTGTGGACGTTCTGCCTCTTTTCCTATGCTTTCAATGCAATTCCAGTCTACCTCCTGAAATCGGTTTCCTGCAATTCTGCCCCGCTTTCAAGTCCTCTTGGCAGCCTTACTTCAGTCTATTTTTGGACGATAGCTGTCATTTATAACTCTGCAGGTTTGTGAATTACAGTGCCCCTGAGCTCCTTTCTTCAACTCGCTTTCTTTTGAGCTGGCCGCAACACCGCAGGATGGCTTCAGGCCCTAATTTTGTTCCGGCCTGGCATGCTGAGCCTTTGGTTATTTCCTATTCCTGGTGGGAAATGAGAGTTAAATTTGCCCGTCCACACACCTCCAGCTAGCCTCTCATTGGTTCTCGCTATTCCTGTTCATCTTCCGCAGAAATTGCAAACTGGGCCAAACAGGAGGTTAAAGGGACTGACTCTCCAAGTGGGGAGAGTGTTAGTAAAGCGTCTGGAATGTTGCACCCGAGTACCAGGGGAGGAAAACTGAGACATATTTGAACACGTCTCCCGTTCACATGGTTGATCATACTCTGGGTTCCACATGCATGTTTTAGCTGAAGGAAGAATACCTTAAACCTGGAGAGTTGAGACCCGTGGAATGGGTACCATGCAATATGACTTCAAAGGGTCTTCATTTGCTCACCGAACCTCTCCAATCCTATCACTGCTGCGTTTATGCCCCTGTACACACGCTTGATTCTCTTTTGGAGACATAGAAATCCATAGGTTTTAAGATACTTACTAGTCAGGTACATTCTTAGGCGTTTAATATGGGGTTTTGAGTCCATTTCGTTGAGCAAGGAGTAGCTCTTGTCTATTCCATATTTGGCTTAAGGAACTTTATCTGTGCTCATTTCAATCTCTGGTTTTATGCAGCACCCCAACTCACCTTTCCCCTTAAGCAAGCATAAGTTGTTTTTCTAAATTTGAGACCCTGTTCTGTTCTGTAATTCAGTTCCTGTGTAGCCAAGTTTACATTCCGTGTATTACTGATATCTTATGATGTTTCTTTTTCTGTGTGACTTATTTCAGTTAGAATCATCATACCTGAATCCACTCATTGTGCTGCTAAGGGCCTGATGACACAGATTTCATTGCTGAGTGATATTGCTTTGTAAGTAAATACAACAACTTCTTTATCCATTTTTCACTTTCTGCGATGTTGAACTTGTACTGTAAACGAGGTTTTTGTAAACAGAGCCGTTCCAAACTTTGGGGTGGCTGTGTCTTTTTCATTTTAATTTCCCTAAGCTATAGGACCATAAGTGGAAGTGCCCTAGGTTCTGTTGCTTTGTTTTTTAGATGTTCCAGGAAACACCATACACTTCTCCCGAGTGGTTGTTGGCAATTTACATCCCGCCCATCAGCATAACAAGGCTCCCAGTTCTCCATGGCCTGTCCTGCCTTTCTGGATTTTACACTTTTTTCAGATGGCCCTTTTGACCGGGGGGAAGTGAGACTTCATTGTAGTGCAGATTTCCTTTGCAAGCTTGCTTGGTTGGCCAAAAAGGGCGTATGCGTTTTTTCCTGAATATATTCAGGAAAAAACGCATACGCCCTTTTTGGCCAAGTGCATCATTGTGGACGTTCTGCCTCTTTTCCTATGCTTTCAATGCAATTCCAGTCTACCTCCTGAAATCGGTTTCCTGCAATTCTGCCCCGCTTTCAAGTCCTCTTGGCAGCCTTACTTCAGTCTATTTTTGGACGATAGCTGTCATTTATAACTCTGCAGGTTTGTGAATTACAGTGCCCCTGAGCTCCTTTCTTCAACTCGCTTTCTTTTGAGCTGGCCGCAACACCGCAGGATGGCTTCAGGCCCTAATCTGGTTCCGGTACGGCACGCTGAGCCTTTGGTTAATTCCTCTTCCTGTTGGGAAATGAGAGTTAAATTTGCCCGTCCAGACACCTCCAGCTAGCCTCTCATTGGTTCTCGGTATTCCTGTTCATCTTCCGCAGAAATTGCAAACTGTGCCAAACAGGAGGTTAAAGGCGCTTACTCTCCAAGTGGGGAGAGTGTTAGTAAAGCGTCTGGAATGTTGCACCCAAGTACCAGGGGAGGAAAACTGAGACATATTTGAACACGTCTCCCGATCACATGGTTGATCATACTCTGGGTTCCACATGCATGTTTTAGCTGAAGGAAGAATACCTAAAACCTGGGTAGTTGAAACCCGTGGAATGGGTACCATGCAATATGACTTCAAAGGGTCTTCATTTGCTCACCGAACCTCTCCAATCCTATCACTGCTGCGTTTATGCCCCTGTACACATGCTTGATTCTCTTTCGGAGACATAGCAATCCATAGGTTTTAAGATACTTACTAGTCAGGTACATTCTTAGGCGTTTAATATGCGATGTTGAGTCCATTTCGTTGAGCAAGGAGTAGCTCTTGTCTATTCCATATTTGGCTTAAGGAACTTTATCTGTGCTCATTTCAATCTCTGGTTTTATGCAGCAACCCAACTCACCTTTACCCTTAAGCAAGCATAAGTTGGTTTTCTAAATTTGAGACCCTGTTCTGTTCTGTAATTCAGTTCCTGTGTAGCCAAGTTTACATTCCGTGTATTAGTGATATCATATGATGTTTCTTTTTCTGTGTGACTTATTTCAGTTAGAATCATCGTACCTGAATATACTCATTATGCTGCTACGGGCCTGATGACATAGATTTCATTACTGAGTGATACTGCATTGTACGTAAGTACCACAAGTTCTTTATCCATTTTTCACTTTCTGCGATGTTGAACTTGTACTGTAAACGAGGTTCTTGTAAACAGAGCCGTTCCAAACTTTGGGGTGGCTGTGTCTTTTTGATTTTAATTTCCCTAAGCTATAGGACCATAAGTGGAAGTGCCCTAGGCTCTGTTGCTTTGTTTTTTAGATGTTTCAGGAAACACCATACACTTCTCCCGAGTGTCTGTTGGCAATTTACATCCCGCCCATCAGCATAACAAGGCTCCCAGTTCTCAATGGCCTGTTGCCTTTCTGGATTTTACACTTGTTTCAGATGGCCCTTTTGACCGGGGGGAAGTGAGACTTCATTGTAGTGCACATTTCCTTTGCAAGCTTGCTTGGTTGGCCAAAAAGGGCGTATGCGTTTTTTCCTGAATATATTCAGGAAAAAACGCATACACCCTTATTGGCCAAGTGCATCATTGTGGACGTTCTGCCTCTTTTCCTATGCTTTCAATGCAATTCCAGTCTACCTCCTGAAATCGGTTTCCTGCAATTCTGCCCCGCTTTCAAGTCCTCTTGGCAGCCTTACTTCAGTCTATTTTTGGACGATAGCTGTCATTTATAACTCTGCAGGTTTGTGAATTACAGTGCCCCTGAGCTCCTTTCTTCACCTCGCTTTCTTGTGACCTGGCCGCAACACCGCAGGATGGCTTCAGGCCCTAATCTGGTTCTGGCACGGCACGCTGAGCCTTTGGTTATTTCCTCTTCCTGGTGGGAAATGAGAGTTAAATTTGCCCATCCACACACCTCCAGCTAGTCTCTCATTGGTTCTCGCTATTCCTGTTCATCTTCCACAGAAATTGCAAACTGGCCCAAACAGGAGTTTAAAGGGACTGACTCTCCAAGTGGGGAGAGTGTTAGTAAAGCGTCTGGAATGTTGCACCCGAGTACCAGGGGAGGAAAACTGAGACATATTTGAACACGTCTCCCGTTCACATGGTTGATCATACTTGGGTTCCACATGCATGTTTTAGCTGAAGGAAGAATACCTTAAACCTGGAGAGTTAAGACCCGTGTAATGGGTACCATGCAATATGACTTCAAAGGGTCTTCATTTGCTCACCGAACCTCTCCAATCCTATCACTGCTGCGTTTATGCCCCTGTACACATGCTTGATTCTCTTTCGGAGACATAGCAATCCATAGGTTTTAAGATACTTACTAGTCAGGTACATTCTTAGGCGTTTAATATGCGGTGTTGAGTCCATTTCGTTGAGCAAGGAGTAGCTCTTGTCTATTCCATATTTGGCTTAAGGAACTTTATCTGTGCTCATTTCAATCTCTGGTTTTATGCAGCACCCCAACTCACCTTTCCCCTTAAGCAAGCATAAGTTGGTTTTCTAAATTTGAGACCCTGTTCTGTTCTGTAATTCAGTTCCTGTGTAGCCAAGTTTACATTCCGTGTATTACTGATATCTTATGATGTTTCTTTTTCTGTGTGACTTATTTCAGTTAGAATCATCATACGTGAATCCACTCATTGTGCTGCTAAGGGCCTGATGACACAGATTTCATTGCTGAGTGATATTGCTTTGTAAGTAAATACCACAACTTCTTTATCCATTTTTCACTTTCTGCGATGTTGAACTTGTACTGAAAACGAGGTTCTTGTAAACAGAGCCGTTCCAAACTTTGGGGTGGCTGTGTCTTTTTGATTTTAATTTCCCTAAGCTATAGGACCATAAGTGGAAGTGCCCTAGGCTCTGTTGCTTTGTTTTTTAGATGTTTCAGGAAACACCATACACTTCTCCCGAGTGGTTGTTGGCAATTTACATCCCGCCCATCAGCATAACAAGGCTCCCAGTTCTCCATGGCCTGTCCTGCCTATCTGGATTTTACACTTTATTCTGATGGCCCTTTTGACCGGGGAGAAGTGAGACTTCATTGTAGTGCAGATTTCCTTTGCAAGCTTGCTTGGTTGGCCAAAAAGGGCGTATGCGTTTTTTCCTGAATATATTCAGGAAAAAACGCATACGCCCTTTTTGGCCAAGTGCATCATTGTGGACATTCTGCCTCTTTTCCTATTCTTTCAATGCAATTCCAGTCTACCTCCTGAAATCGGTTTCCTGCAATTCTGCCCCGCTTTCAAGTCCTCTTGGCAGCCTTACTTCAGTCTATTTTTGGACGATAGCTGTCATTTATAACACTGCAGGTTTGTGAATTACAGTGCCCCTGAGCTCCTTTCTTCAACTTGCTTTCTTGTGAGCTGGCCGCAACACCGCAGGATGGCTTCAGGCCCTAATCTGGTTCCGGCACGGCACGCTGAGCCTTTGGTTAATTCCTCTTCCTGGTGGGAAATGAGAGTTAAATTTGCCCGTCCAGACACCTCCAGCTAGTCTCTCATTGGTTCTCGCTATTCCTGTTCATCTTCCGCAGAAATTACAAACTGGGCCAAACAGGAGGTTAAAGGCGCTGACTTTCCAAGTGGGGAGAGTGTTATTAAAGCGTCTGAAATGTTGCACCCGAGTACCAGGGGAGGAAAACTGAGACATATTTGAACACGTCTCCCATTCACATGGTTGATCATACTCTGGGTTCCACATGCATGTTTTAGCTGAAGGAAGAATACCTTAAACATGGAGAGTTAAGACCCGTGTAATGGGTACCATGCAATATGACTTCAAAGGGTCTTCATTTGCTCACCGAACCTCTCCAATCCTATCACTGCTGCGTTTATGCCCCTGTACACATGCTTGATTCTCTTTTGGAGACATAGCAATCCATAGGTTTTAAGATACTTACTAGTCAGGTACATTCTTAGGCGTTTAATATGGGGTTTTGAGTCCATTTCGTTGAGCAAGGAGTAGCTCTTGTCTATTCCATATTTGGCTTAAGGAACTTTATCTGTGCTCATTTCAATCTCTGGTTTTATGCAGCACCCCAACTCACCTTTCCCCTTAAGCAAGCATAAGTTGGTTTTCTAAATTTGAGACCCTGTTCTGTTTTGGAATGCAGTTCCTGTGTAGCCAACTTTACATTCCGTGTATTACTGATATCTTATGAGGTTTCTTTTTCTGTGTGACTTATTTCAGTTAGAATCATCGTACCTGAATCCACTCATTATGCTGCTACGGGCCTGATGACATAGATTTCATTGCTGAGTGATACTGCATTGTACGTAAGTACCACAAGTTCTTTATCCATTTTTCACTTTCTGTGATATTGAACTTGTACGGTAAACGAGGTTCTTGTAAACGGAGGCGTCCCAAACTTTGGGGTGGCTGTGTCTTTTTGATTTTAATTTCCCTAAGCTATAGGACCATAAGTGGAAGTGCCCTAGGCTCTGATGCTTTGTTTTTTAGATGTTTCAGGAAACACCATACACTTCTCCTGAGTGTCTGTTGGCAATTTACATCCCGCCCATCAGCATAACAAGGCTCCCAGTTCTCCATGGCCTGTCCTGCCTTTCTGGAGTTTACACTTTTTTCAGATGGCCCTTTTGACCGGGGAGACGTGAGACTTCATTGTAGTGCAGATTTCCTTTGCAAGTTTGCTTGGTTGGCCAAAAAGGGCGTATGCATTTTTTCCAGTATATATTCAGGAAAAAACGCATATGAACTTTTTGGCCAAGTGCATCATTGTGGACGTTCTGCCTCTTTTCCTATGCTTTCAATGCAATTCCAGTCTACCTCCTGAAATCGGTTTCCTGAAATTCTGCCCCGCTTTCAAGTCCTCTTGGCAGCCTTACTTCAGTCTATTTTTGGACGATAGCTGTCATTTATAACTCTGCAGGTTTGTGAATTACAGTGCCCCTGAGCTCCTTTCTTCAACTCGCTTTCTTGTGACCTGGCCGCAACACCGCAGGATGTCTTCAGGCCCTAATCTGGTTCTGGCACGGCACGCTGAGCCTTTGGTTAATTCCTCTTCCTGGTGGGAAATGAGAGTTAAATTTGCCCATCCAGACACCTCCAGCTAGTCTCTCATTGGTTCTCGCTATTCCTGTTCATCTTCCACAGAAATTGCAAACTGGGCCAAACAGGAGGTTAAAGGGACTGACTCTCCAAGTGGGGAGAGTGTTAGTAAAGCGTCTGGAATGTTGCACCCGAGTACCAGGGTACGAAAACTGAGACATATTTGAACACGTCTCCCGTTCACATGGTTGATCATACTTGGGTTCCACATGCATGTTTTAGCTGAAGGAAGAATACCTAAAACCTGGGTAGTTGAAACCCGTGGAATGGGTACCATGCAATATGACTTCAAAGGGTCTTCATTTGCTCACCGAACCTCTCCAATCCTATCACTGCTGCGTTTATGCCCCTGTACACATGCTTGATTCTCTTTCGGAGACATAGCAATCCATAGGTTTTAAGATACTTACTAGTCAGGTGCATTCTTAGGCGTTTAATATGGGGTTTTGTGTCCATTTCGTTGAGCAAGGAGTAGCTCTTGTCTATTCCATATTTGGCTTAAGGAACTTTATCTGTGCTCATTTCAATCTCTGGTTTTATGCAGCACCCCAACTCACCTTTCACCTTAAGCAAGCATAAGTTGGTTTTCTAAATTTGAGACCCTGTTCTGTTTTGGAATGCAGTTCCTGTGTAGCCAAGTTTACATTCCGTGTATTAGTGATATCTTATGATGTTTCTTTTTCTGTGTGACTTATTTCAGTTAGAATCATCGTACCTGAATCCACTCATTATGCTGCTACGGGCCTGATGACATAGATTTCATTGCTGAGTGATACTGCATTGTACGTAAGTACCACAAGTTCTTTATCCATTTTTCACTTTCTGTGATATTGAACTTGTATGGTAAACGAGGTTGTTGTAAACGGAGGCGTCCCAAACTTTGGGGTGGCTGTGTCTTTTTGATTTTAATTTCCCTAAGCTATAGGACCATAAGCGGAAGTGCCCTAGGCTCTGTTGCTTTGTTTTTTAGATGTTTCAGGAAACACCATACACTTCTCCTGAGTGTCTGTTGGCAATTTACATCCCGCCCATCAGCATAACAAGGCTCCCAGTTCTCCATGGCCTGTCCTGCCTTTCTGGATTTTGCACTTTTTTCAGATGGCCCTTTTGACCGGGGAGAAGTGAGACTTCATTGTAGTGCAGATTTCCTTTGCAAGCTTGCTTGGTTGGCCAAAAAGGGCGTATGCGTTTTTTCCTGAATATATTCAGGAAAAAACGCATACGCCCTTTTTGGCCAAGTGCATCATTGTGGACGTTCTGCCTCTTTTCCTATGCTTTCAATGCAATTCCAGTCTACCTCCTGAAATCGGTTTCCTGCAATTCTGCCCCGCTTTCAAGTCCTCTTGGCAGCCTTACTTCAGTCTATTTTTGGACGATAACTGTCATTTATAACTCTGCAGTTTTTTGAATTGCAGTGCCCCTGAGCTCCTTTCTTCAACTCGCTTTCTTGTGACCTGGCCACAACACCGCAGGATGGCTTCAGGCCCTAATCTGGTTCCGGCCCGGCAGCTGAGCCTTTGGTTATTTCCTCTTCCTGGTGGGAAATGAGAGTTAAATTTGCCCGTCCAGACACCTCCAGCTAGTCTCTCATTGGTTCTCGCTATTCCTGTTCATCTTCCGCAGAAATTGCAAACTGGGCCAAACAGGAGGTTAAAGGGACTGACTCTCCAAGTGGGGAGAGTGTTAGTAAAGCGTCTGGAATGTTGCACCCAAGTACCAGGGGAGGAAAACTGAGACATATTTGAACACGTCTCCCGATCACATGGTTGATCATACTCTGGGTTCCACATGCATGTTTTAGCTGAAGGAAGAATACCTTAAACCTGGAGAGTTAAGACCCGTGTAATGGGTACCATGCAATATGACTTCAAAGGGTCTTCATTTGCTCACCGAACCTCTCCAATCCTATCACTGCTGCGTTTATGCCCCTGTACACATGCTTGATTCTCTTTTGGAAACATAGCAATCCATAGGTTTTAAGATACTTACTAGTCAGGTACATTCTTAGGCGTTTAATATGGGGTTTTGAGTCCATTTCGTTGAGCAAGGAGTAGCTCTTGTCTATTCCATATTTGGCTTAAGGAACTTTATCTGTGCTCATTTCAATCTCTGGTTTTATGCAGCACCCCAACTCACCTTTACCCTTAAGCAAGCATAAGTTGGTTTTCTAAATTTGAGACCCTGTTCTGTTCTGTAATTCAGTTCCTGTGTAGCCAAGTTTACATTCCGTGTATTACTGATATCTTATGATGTTTCTTTTTCTGTGTGACTTATTTCAGTTAGAATCATCATACCTGAATCCACTCATTGTGCTGCTAAGGGCCTGATGACACAGATTTCATTGCTGAGTGATATTGCTTTGTAAGTAAATACCACAACTTCTTTATCCATTTTTCACTTTCTGCGATGTTGAACTTCTACTGTAAATGAGGTTCTTGTAAACAGAGCCGTTCCAAACTTTGGGGTGGCTGTGTCTTTTTCATTTTAATTTCCCTAAGCTATAGGACCATAAGTGGCAGTGCCCTAGGCTCTGTTGCTTTGTTTTTTAGATGTTTCAGGAAACACCATACACTTCTCCCGAGTGTCTGTTGGCAATTTACATCCCGCCCATCAGCATAACAAGGCTCCCAGTTCTCCATGGCCTGTCCTGCCTTTCTGGATTTTACACTTTATTCTGATGGCCCTTTTGACCGGGGGGAAGTGAGACTTCATTGTAGTGCAGATTTCCTTTGCAAGCTTGCTTGGTTGGCCAAAAAGGGCGTATGCGTTTTTTCCTGAATATATTCAGGAAAAAACGCATACGCCCTTTTTGGCCAAGTGCATCATTGTGGACATTCTGCCTCTTTTCCTATGCTTTCAATGCAATTCCAGTCTACCTCCTGAAATCGGTTTCCTGCAATTCTGCCCCGCTTTCAAGTCCTCTTGGCAGCCTTACTTCAGTCTATTTTTGGACGATAGCTGTCATTTATAACACTGCAGGTTTGTGAATTACAGTGCCCCTGAGCTCCTTTCTTCAACTTGCTTTCTTGTGAGCTGGCCGCAACACCGCAGGATGGCTTCAGGCCCTAATCTGGTTCCGGCACGGCACGCTGAGCCTTTGGTTAATTCCTCTTCCTGGTGGGAAATGAGAGTTAAATTTGCCCGTCCAGACACCTCCAGCTAGTCTCTCATTGGTTCTCGCTATTCCTGTTCATCTTCCGCAGAAATTACAAACTGGGCCAAACAGGAGGTTAAAGGCGCTGACTTTCCAAGTGGGGAGAGTGTTATTAAAGCGTCTGGAATGTTGCACCCGAGTACCAGGGGAGGAAAACTGAGACATATTTGAACACGTCTCCCATTCACATGGTTGATCATACTCTGGGTTCCACATGCATGTTTTAGCTGAAGGAAGAATACCTTAAACCTGGAGAGTTAAGACCCGTGTAATGGGTACCATGCAATATGACTTCAAAGGGTCTTCATTTGCTCACCGAACCTCTCCAATCCTATCACTGCTGCGTTTATGCCCCTGTACACATGCTTGATTCTCTTTTGGAGACATAGCAATCCATAGGTTTTAAGATACTTACTAGTCAGGTACATTCTTAGGCGTTTAATATGGGGTTTTGAGTCCATTTCGTTGAGCAAGGAGTAGCTCTTGTCTATTCCATATTTGGCTTAAGGAACTTTATCTGTGCTCATTTCAATCTCTGGTTTTATGCAGCACCCCAACTCACCTTTCCCCTTAAGCAAGCATAAGTTGGTTTTCTAAATTTGAGACCCTGTTCTGTTTTGGAATGCAGTTCCTGTGTAGCCAACTTTACATTCCGTGTATTACTGATATCTTATGATGTTTCTTTTTCTGTGTGACTTATTTCAGTTAGAATCATCGTACCTGAATCCACTCATTATGCTGCTACGGGCCTGATGACATAGATTTCATTGCTGAGTGATACTGCATTGTACGTAAGTACCACAAGTTCTTTATCCATTTTTCACTTTCTGTGATATTGAACTTGTACGGTAAACGAGGTTCTTGTAAACGGAGGCGTCCCAAACTTTGGGGTGGCTGTGTCTTTTTGATTTTAATTTCCCTAATCTATAGGACCATAAGTGGAAGTGCCCTAGGCTCTGATGCTTTGTTTTTTAGATGTTTCAGGAAACACCATACACTTCTCCTGAGTGTCTGTTGGCAATTTACATCCCGCCCATCAGCATAACAAGGCTCCCAGTTCTCCATGGCCTGTCCTGCCTTTCTGGAGTTTACACTTTTTTCAGATGGCCCTTTTGACCGGGGAGACGTGAGACTTCATTGTAGTGCAGATTTCCTTTGCAAGTTTGCTTGGTTGGCCAAAAAGGGCGTATGCGTTTTTTCCTGTATATATTCAGGAAAAAACGCATATGAACTTTTTGGCCAAGTGCATCATTGTGGACGTTCTGCCTCTTTTCCTATGCTTTCAATGCAATTCCAGTCTACCTCCTGAAATCGGTTTCCTGAAATTCTGCCCCGCTTTCAAGTCCTCTTGGCAGCCTTACTTCAGTCTATTTTTGGACGATAGCTGTCATTTATAACTCTGCAGGTTTGTGAATTACAGTGCCCCTGAGCTCCTTTCTTCAACTCGCTTTCTTGTGACCTGGCCGCAACACCGCAGGATGTCTTCAGGCCCTAATCTGGTTCTGGCACGGCACGCTGAGCCTTTGGTTAATTCCTCTTCCTGGTGGGAAATGAGAGTTAAATTTGCCCATCCAGACACCTCCAGCTAGTCTCTCATTGGTTCTCGCTATTCCTGTTCATCTTCCACAGAAATTGCAAACTGGGCCAAACAGGAGGTTAAAGGGACTGACTCTCCAAGTGGGGAGAGTGTTAGTAAAGCGTCTGGAATGTTGCACCCGAGTACCAGGGTACGAAAACTGAGACATATTTGAACACGTCTCCCGTTCACATGGTTGATCATACTTGGGTTCCACATGCATGTTTTAGCTGAATGAAGAATACCTTAAACCTGGGTAGTTGAAACCCGTGGAATGGGTACCATGCAATATGACTTCAAAGGGTCTTC
The DNA here is from genome assembly GCF_951394435.1 of Stenella coeruleoalba. Taxonomy (NCBI): domain Eukaryota; kingdom Metazoa; phylum Chordata; class Mammalia; order Artiodactyla; family Delphinidae; genus Stenella; species Stenella coeruleoalba. The sequence continues at coordinate 401,877 of NW_027646000.1, read as the reverse complement.
ATTTGCTCACCGAACCTCTCCAATCCTATCACTGCTGCTTTTATGCCCCTGTACACATGCTTGATTCTGTTTCGGAGACATAGCAATCCATAGGTTTTAAGATACTTACTAGTCAGGTGCATTCTTAGGCGTTTAATATGGGGTTTTGTGTCCATTTCGTTGAGCAAGGAGTAGCTCTTGTCTATTCCATATTTGGCTTAAGGAACTTTATCTGTGCTCATTTCAATCTCTGGTTTTATGCAGCACCCCAACTCACCTTTCACCTTAAGCAAGCATAAGTTGGTTTTCTAAATTTGAGACCCTGTTCTGTTTTGGAATGCAGTTCCTGTGTAGCCAAGTTTACATTCCGTGTATTAGTGATATCTTATGATGTTTCTTTTTCTGTGTGACTTATTTCAGTTAGAATCATCGTACCTGAATCCACTCATTATGCTGCTACGGGCCTGATGACATAGATTTCATTGCTGAGTGATACTGCATTGTACGTAAGTACCACAAGTTCTTTATCCATTTTTCACTTTCTGTGATATTGAACTTGTATGGTAAACGAGGTTCTTGTAAACGGAGGCGTCCCAAACTTTGGGGTGGCTGTGTCTTTTTGATTTTAATTTCCCTAAGCTATAGGACCATAAGGGGAAGTGCCCTAGGCTCTGTTGCTTTGTTTTTTAGATGTTTCAGGAAACACCATACACTTCTCCTGAGTGTCTGTTGGCAATTTACATCCCGCCCATCAGCATAACAAGGCTCCCAGTTCTCCATGGCCTGTCCTGCCTTTCTGGATTTTGCACTTTTTTCAGATGGCCCTTTTGACCGGGGAGAAGTGAGACTTCATTGTAGTGCAGATTTCCTTTGCAAGCTTGCTTGGTTGGCCAAAAAGGGCGTATGCGTTTTTTCCTGAATATATTCAGGAAAAAACGCATACGCCCTTTTTGGCCAAGTGCATCATTGTGGACGTTCTGCCTCTTTTCCTATGCTTTCAATGCAATTCCAGTCTACCTCCTGAAATCGGTTTCCTGCAATTCTGCCCCGCTTTCAAGTCCTCTTGGCAGCCTTACTTCAGTCTATTTTTGGACGATAACTGTCATTTATAACTCTGCAGTTTTTTGAATTGCAGTGCCCCTGAGCTCCTTTCTTCAACTCGCTTTCTTGTGACCTGGCCACAACACCGCAGGATGGCTTCAGGCCCTAATCTGGTTCCGGCCCGGCACGCTGAGCCTTTGGTTATTTCCTCTTCCTGGTGGGAAATGAGAGTTAAATTTGCCCGTCCAGACACCTCCAGCTAGTCTCTCATTGGTTCTCGCTATTCCTGTTCATCTTCCGCAGAAATTGCAAACTGGGCCAAACAGGAGGTTAAAGGCGCTGACTCTCCAAGTGGGGGAGTGTTAGTAAAGCGTCTGGAATGTTGCACCCGAGTACCAGGGGAGGAAAACTGAGACATATTTGAACACGTCTCCCGTTCACATGGTTGATCATACTTGGGTTCCACATGCATGTTTTAGCTGAAGGAAGAATCCCTTAAACCTGGAGAGTTGAGACCCGTGGAATGGGTACCATGCAATATGACTTCAAAGGGTCTTCATTTGCTCACCGAACCTCTCCAATCCTATCACTGCTGCGTTTATGCCCCTGTACACACGCTTGATTCTCTTTTGGAGACATAGAAATCCATAGGTTTTAAGATACTTACTAGTCAGGTACATTCTTAGGCGTTTAATATGGGGTTTTGAGTCCATTTCATTGAGCAAGGAGTAGCTCTTGTCTATTCCATATTTGGCTTAAGGAACTTTATCTGTGCTCATTTCAATCTCTGGTTTTATGCAGCACCCCAACTCACCTTTCCCCTTAAGCAAGCATAAGTTGGTTTTCTAAATTTGAGACCCTGTTCTGTTCTGTAATTCAGTTCCTGTGTAGCCAAGTTTACATTCCGTGTATTACTGATATCTTATGATGTTTCTTTTTCTGTGTGACTTATTTCAGTTAGAATCATCATACCTGAATCCACTCATTGTGCTGCTAAGGGCCTGATGACACAGATTTCATTGCTGAGTGATATTGCTTTGTAAGTAAATACAACAACTTCTTTATCCATTTTTCACTTTCTGCGATGTTGAACTTCTACTGTAAACGAGGTTTTTGTAAACAGAGCCGTTCCAAACTTTGGGGTGGCTGTGTCTTTTTCATTTTAATTTCCCTAAGCTATAGGACCATAAGTGGAAGTGCCCTAGGTTCTGTTGCTTTGTTTTTAAGATGTTCCAGGAAACACCATACACTTCTCCCGAGTGGTTGTTGGCAATTTACATCCCGCCCATCAGCATAACAAGGCTCCCAGTTCTCCATGGCCTGTCCTGCCTTTCTGGATTTTACACTTTTTTCAGATGGCCCTTTTGACCGGGGGGAAGTGAGACTTCATTGTAGTGCAGATTTCCTTTGCAAGCTTGCTTGGTTTGCCAAAAAGGGCGTATGCGTTTTTTCCTGAATATATTCAGGAAAAAACGCATACGCCCTTTTTGGCCAAGTGCATCATTGTGGACGTTCTGCCTCTTTTCCTATGCTTTCAATGCAATTCCAGTCTACCTCCTGAAATCGGTTTCCTGCAATTCTGCCCCGCTTTCAAGTCCTCTTGGCAGCCTTACTTCAGTCTATTTTTGGACGATAGCTGTCATTTATAACTCTGCAGGTTTGTGAATTACAGTGCCCCTGAGCTCCTTTCTTCAACTCGCTTTCTTTTGAGCTGACCACAACACCGCAGGATGGCTTCAGGCCCTAATCTGGTTCCGGTACGGCATGCTGAGCCTTTGGTTAATTCCTCTTCCTGTTGGGAAATGAGAGTTAAATTTGCCCGTCCAGACACCTCCAGCTAGCATCTCATTGGTTCTCGCTATTCCTGTTCATCTTCCGCAGAAATTGCAAACTGTGCCAAACAGGAGGTTAAAGGCGCTGACTCTCCAAGTGGGGAGAGTGTTAGTAAAGCATCTGGAATGTTGCACCCGAGTACCAGGGGAGGAAAACTGAGACATATTTGAACACGTCTCCCGATCACATGGTTGATCATACTCTGGGTTCCACATGCATGTTTTAGCTGAAGGAAGAATACCTAAAACCTGGGTAGTTGAAACCCGTGGAATGGGTACCATGCAATATGACTTCAAAGGGTCTTCATTTGCTCACCGAACCTCTCCAATCCTATCACTGCTGCGTTTATGCCCCTGTACACATGCTTGATTCTCTTTCGGAGACATAGCAATCCATAGGTTTTAAGATACTTACTAGTCAGGTACATTCTTAGGCGTTTAATATGGGGTTTTGTGTCCATTTCGTTGAGCAAGGAGTAGCTCTTGTCTATTCCATATTTGGCTTAAGGAACTTTATCTGTGCTCATTTCAATCTCTGGTTTTATGCAGCACCCCAACTCACCTTTCACCTTAAGCAAGCATAAGTTGGTTTTCTAAATTTGAGACCCTGTTCTGTTTTGGAATGCAGTTCCTGTGTAGCCAAGTTTACATTCCGTGTATTAGTGATATCTTATGATGTTTCTTTTTCTGTGTGACTTATTTCAGTTAGAATCATCGTACCTGAATCCACTCATTATGCTGCTACGGGCCTGATGACATAGATTTCATTGCTGAGTGATACTGCATTGTACGTAAGTACCACAAGTTCTTTATCCATTTTTCACTTTCTGTGATATTGAACTTGTATGGTAAACGAGGTTCTTGTAAACGGAGGCGTCCCAAACTTTGGGGTGGCTGTGTCTTTTTGATTTTAATTTCCCTAAGCTATAGGACCATAAGGGGAAGTGCCCTAGGCTCTGTTGCTTTGTTTTTTAGATGTTTCAGGAAACACCATACACTTCTCCTGAGTGTCTGTTGGCAATTTACATCCCGCCCATCAGCATAACAAGGCTCCCAGTTCTCCATGGCCTGTCCTGCCTTTCTGGATTTTGCACTTTTTTCAGATGGCCCTTTTGACCGGGGAGAAGTGAGACTTCATTGTAGTGCAGATTTCCTTTGCAAGCTTGCTTGGTTGGCCAAAAAGGGCGTATGCGTTTTTTCCTGAATATATTCAGGAAAAAACGCATACGCCCTTTTTGGCCAAGTGCATCATTGTGGACGTTCTGCCTCTTTTCCTATGCTTTCAATGCAATTCCAGTCTACCTCCTGAAATCGGTTTCCTGCAATTCTGCCCCGCTTTCAAGTCCTCTTGGCAGCCTTACTTCAGTCTATTTTTGGACGATAACTGTCATTTATAACTCTGCAGTTTTTTGAATTGCAGTGCCCCTGAGCTCCTTTCTTCAACTCGCTTTCTTGTGACCTGGCCACAACACCGCAGGATGGCTTCAGGCCCTAATCTGGTTCCGGCCCGGCACGCTGAGCCTTTGGTTATTTCCTCTTCCTGGTGGGAAATGAGAGTTAAATTTGCCCGTCCAGACACCTCCAGCTAGTCTCTCATTGGTTCTCGCTATTCCTGTTCATCTTCCGCAGAAATTGCAAACTGGGCCAAACAGGAGGTTAAAGGCGCTGACTCTCCAAGTGGGGGAGTGTTAGTAAAGCGTCTGGAATGTTGCACCCGAGTACCAGGGGAGGAAAACTGAGACATATTTGAACACGTCTCCCGTTCACATGGTTGATCATACTTGGGTTCCACATGCATGTTTTAGCTGAAGGAAGAATACCTTAAACCTGGGTATTTGAAACCCGTGGAATGGGTACCATGCAATATGACTTCAAAGGGTCTTCATTTGCTCACCGAACCGCTCCAATCCTATCACTGCTGCGTTTATGCCCCTGTACACATGCTTGATTCTCTTTCGGAGACATAGCAATCCATAGGTTTTAAGATACTTACTAGTCAGGTACATTCTTAGGCGTTTAATATGCGGTGTTGAGTCCATTTCGTTGAGCAAGGAGTAGCTCTTGTCTATTCCATATTTGGCTTAAGGAACTTTATCTGTGCTCATTTCAATCTCTGGTTTTATGCAGCACCCCAACTCACCTTTCCCCTTAAGCAAGCATAAGTTGGTTTTCTAAATTTGAGACCCTGTTCTGTTCTGTAATTCAGTTCCTGTGTAGCCAAGTTTACATTCCGTGTATTACTGATATCTTATGATGTTTCTTTTTCTGTGTGACTTATTTCAGTTAGAATCATCATACCTGAATCCACTCATTGTGCTGCTAAGGGCCTGATGACACAGATTTCATTGCTGAGTGATATTGCTTTGTAAGTAAATACCACAACTTTTTTATCCATTTTTCACTTTCTGTGATGTTGAACTTGTACTGTAAACGAGGTTCTTGTAAACAGAGCCGTTCGAAACTTTGGGGTGGCTGTGTCTTTTTGATTTTAAATTCCCTAAGCTATAGGACCATAAGTGGAAGTGCCCTAGGCTCTGTTGCTTTGTTTTTTAGATGTTTCAGGAAACACCATACACTTCTCCCGAGTGTTTGTTGGCAATTTACATCCCACCCTTCAGCATAACAAGGTTCCCAGTTCTCCATGGCCTGTCCTGCCTTTCTGGATTTTACACTTTTTTCAGATGGCCCTTTTGACCGGGGAGAAGTGAGACTTCATTGTAGTGCAGATTTCGTTTGCAAGCTTGCTTGGTTGGCCAAAAAGTGCGTATGCGTTTTTTCCTGAATATATTCAGGAAAAAACGCATACGCCCTTATTGGCCAAGTGCATCATTGTGGACGATCTGCCTCTTTTCCTATGCTTTCAATGCAATTCCAGTCTACCTCCTGAAATCGGTTTCCTGCAATTCTGCCCCACTTTCAAGTCCTCTTGGCAACCTTACTTCAGTCTATTTTTGGACGATAGCTGTCATTTATAACTCTGCAGGTTTGTGAATTACAGTGCCCCTGAGCTCCTTTCTTCAACTCGGTTTCTTTTGAGCTGGCCGCAACACTGCAGGATGGCTTCAGGCCCTAATCTGGTTCCGGTACGGCACGCTGAGCCTTTGGTTATTTCCTCTTCCTGTTGGGAAATGAGAGTTAAATTTGCCCGTCCAGACACCTCCAGCTAGCCTCTCATTGGTTCTCGCTATTCCTGTTCATCTTCCGCAGAAATTGCAAACTGTGCCAAACAGGAGGTTAAAGGCGCTGACTCTCCAAGTGGGGAGAGTGTTAGTAAAGCGTCTGGAATGTTGAACCCGAGTACCAGGGGAGGAAAACTGAGACATATTTGAACACGTCTCCCGATCACATGGTTGATCATACTCTGGGTTCCACATGCATGTTTTAGCTGAAGGAAGAATACCTGAAACCTGGGTAGTTGAAACCCGTGGAATGGGTACCATGCAATATGACTTCAAAGGGTCTTCATTTGCTCACCGAACCTCTCCAATCCTATCACTGCTGCGTTTATGCCCCTGTACACATGCTTGATTCTCTTTCGGAGACATAGCAATCCATAGGTTTTAAGATACTTACTAGTCAGGTACATTCTTAGGCGTTTAATATGCGGTGTTGAGTCCATTTCGTTGAGCAAGGAGTAGCTCTTGTCTATTCCATATTTGGCTTAAGGAACTTTATCTGTGCTCATTTCAATCTCTGGTTTTATGCAGCACCCCAACTCACCTTTCCCCTTAAGCAAGCATAAGTTGGTTTTCTAAATTTGAGACCCTGTTCTGTTCTGTAATTCAGTTCCTGTGTAGCCAAGTTTACATTCCGTGTATTACTGATATCTTATGATGTTTCTTTTTCTGTGTGACTTATTTCAGTTAGAATCATCATACCTGAATCCACTCATTGTGCTGCTAAGGGCCTGATGACACAGATTTCATTGCTGAGTGATATTGCTTTGTAAGTAAATACCACAACTTTTTTATCCATTTTTCACTTTCTGTGATGTTGAACTTGTACTGTAAACGAGGTTCTTGTAAACAGAGCCGTTCGAAACTTTGGGGTGGCTGTGTCTTTTTGATTTTAAATTCCCTAAGCTATAGGACCATAAGTGGAAGTGCCCTAGGCTCTGTTGCTTTGTTTTTTAGATGTTTCAGGAAACACCATACACTTCTCCCGAGTGTTTGTTGGCAATTTACATCCCACCCTTCAGCATAACAAGGTTCCCAGTTCTCCATGGCCTGTCCTGCCTTTCTGGATTTTACACTTTTTTCAGATGGCCCTTTTGACCGGGGAGAAGTGAGACTTCATTGTAGTGCAGATTTCGTTTGCAAGCTTGCTTGGTTGGCCAAAAAGTGCGTATGCGTTTTTTCCTGAATATATTCAGGAAAAAACGCATACGCCCTTATTGGCCAAGTGCATCATTGTGGACGATCTGCCTCTTTTCCTATGCTTTCAATGCAATTCCAGTCTACCTCCTGAAATCGGTTTCCTGCAATTCTGCCCCACTTTCAAGTCCTCTTGGCAACCTTACTTCAGTCTATTTTTGGACGATAGCTGTCATTTATAACTCTGCAGGTTTGTGAATTACAGTGCCCCTGAGCTCCTTTCTTCAACTCGGTTTCTTTTGAGCTGGCCGCAACACTGCAGGATGGCTTCAGGCCCTAATCTGGTTCCGGTACGGCACGCTGAGCCTTTGGTTATTTCCTCTTCCTGTTGGGAAATGAGAGTTAAATTTGCCCGTCCAGACACCTCCAGCTAGCCTCTCATTGGTTCTCGCTATTCCTGTTCATCTTCCGCAGAAATTGCAAACTGTGCCAAACAGGAGGTTAAAGGCGCTGACTCTCCAAGTGGGGAGAGTGTTAGTAAAGCGTCTGGAATGTTGAACCCGAGTACCAGGGGAGGAAAACTGAGACATATTTGAACACGTCTCCCGATCACATGGTTGATCATACTCTGGGTTCCACATGCATGTTTTAGCTGAAGGAAGAATACCTGAAACCTGGGTAGTTGAAACCCGTGGAATGGGTACCATGCAATATGACTTCAAAGGGTCTTCATTTGCTCACCGAACCTCTCCAATCCTATCACTGCTGCGTTTATGCCCCTGTACACATGCTTGATTCTCTTTCGGAGACATAGCAATCCATAGGTTTTAAGATACTTACTAGTCAGGTACATTCTTAGGCGTTTAATATGCGGTGTTGAGTCCATTTCGTTGAGCAAGGAGTAGCTCTTGTCTATTCCATATTTGGCTTAAGGAACTTTATCTGTGCTCATTTCAATCTCTGGTTTTATGCAGCACCCCAACTCACCTTTCCCCTTAAGCAAGCATAAGTTGGTTTTCTAAATTTGAGACCCTGTTCTGTTTTGGAATGCAGTTCCTGTGTAGCCAAGTTTACATTCCGTGTATTAGTGATATCTTATGATGTTTCTTTTTCTGTGTGACTTATTTCAGTTAGAATCATCATACCTGAATCCACTCATTGTGCTGCTAAGGGCCTGATGACACAGATTTCATTGCTGAGTGATATTGCTTTGTAAGTAAATACCACAACTTCTTTATCCATTTTTCACTTTCTGCGATGTTGAACTTGTACTGTAAACGAGGTTCTTGTAAACAGAGCCGTTCCAAACTTTGGGGTGGCTGTGTCTTTTTGATTTTAATTTCCCTAAGCTATAGGACCATAAGTGGAAGTGCCCTAGGTTCTGTTGCTTTGTTTTTTAGTTGTTTCAGGAAACACCATACACTTCTCCCACGTGGTTCTTGGCAATTTACATCCCGCCCATCAGCATAACAAGGCTCCCAGTTCTCCATGGCCTGTCCTGCCTTTCTGGATTTTACACTTTTTTCAGATGGCCCTTTTGACCGGGGGGAAGTGAGACTTCATTGTAGTGCAGATTTCCTTTGCAAGCTTGCGTGGTTGGCTAAAAAGTGCGTATGCGTTTTTTCCTTAATATATTCAGGAAAAAACGCATACGCCCTTTTTGGCCAAGTGCATCATTGTGGACGTTCTGCCTCTTTTCCTATGCTTTCAATGCAATTCCAGTCTACCTCCTGAAATTGGTTTCCTGCAATTCTGCCCCGCTTTCAAGTCCTCTTGGCAGCCTTACTTCAGTCTATCTTTGGACGATAGCTGTCATTTATAACTCTGCAGGTTTGTGAATTACAGTGCCCCTGAGCTCCTTTCTTCACCTCGCTTTCTTGTGACCTGGCCGCAACACCGCAGGATGGCTTCAGGCCCTAATCTGGTTCCGGCCCGGCATGCTGAGCCTTTGGTTAATTCCTCTTCCTGGTGGGAAATGAGAGTTAAATTTGCCCGTCCAGACACCTCCAGCTAGCCTCTCATTGGTTCTCGCTATTCCTGTTCATCTTCTGCAGAAATTGCAAACTGGGCCAAACAGGAGGTTAAAGGGACTGACTCTCCAAGTCGGGAGAGTGTTAGTAAAGCGTGTGGAATGTTGCACCCGAGTACCAGGGGAGGAAAACTGAGACATATTTGAATACGTCTCCCGTTCACATGGTTGATCATACTCTGGGTTCCACATGCATGTTTTAGCTGAAGGAAGAATCCCTTAAACCTGGAGAGTTGAGACCCGTGGAATGGGTACCATGCAATATGACTTCAAAGGGTCTTCATTTGCTCACCGAACCTCTCCAATCCTATCACTGCTGCGTTTATGCCCCTGTACACACGCTTGATTCTCTTTTGGAGACATAGAAATCCATAGGTTTTAAGATACTTACTAGTCAGGTACATTCTTAGGCGTTTAATATGGGGTTTTGAGTCCATTTCATTGAGCAAGGAGTAGCTCTTGTCTATTCCATATTTGGCTTAAGGAACTTTATCTGTGCTCATTTCAATCTCTGGTTTTATGCAGCACCCCAACTCACCTTTCCCCTTAAGCAAGCATAAGTTGGTTTTCTAAATTTGAGACCCTGTTCTGTTCTGTAATTCAGTTCCTGTGTAGCCAAGTTTACATTCCGTGTATTACTGATATCTTATGATGTTTCTTTTTCTGTGTGACTTATTTCAGTTAGAATCATCATACCTGAATCCACTCATTGTGCTGCTAAGGGCCTGATGACACAGATTTCATTGCTGAGTGATATTGCTTTGTAAGTAAATACAACAACTTCTTTATCCATTTTTCACTTTCTGCGATGTTGAACTTCTACTGTAAACGAGGTTTTTGTAAACAGAGCCGTTCCAAACTTTGGGGTGGCTGTGTCTTTTTCATTTTAATTTCCCTAAGCTATAGGACCATAAGTGGAAGTGCCCTAGGTTCTGTTGCTTTGTTTTTAAGATGTTCCAGGAAACACCATACACTTCTCCCGAGTGGTTGTTGGCAATTTACATCCCGCCCATCAGCATAACAAGGCTCCCAGTTCTCCATGGCCTGTCCTGCCTTTCTGGATTTTACACTTTTTTCAGATGGCCCTTTTGACCGGGGGGAAGTGAGACTTCATTGTAGTGCAGATTTCCTTTGCAAGCTTGCTTGGTTTGCCAAAAAGGGCGTATGCGTTTTTTCCTGAATATATTCAGGAAAAAACGCATACGCCCTTTTTGGCCAAGTGCATCATTGTGGACGTTCTGCCTCTTTTCCTATGCTTTCAATGCAATTCCAGTCTACCTCCTGAAATCGGTTTCCTGCAATTCTGCCCCGCTTTCAAGTCCTCTTGGCAGCCTTACTTCAGTCTATTTTTGGACGATAGCTGTCATTTATAACTCTGCAGGTTTGTGAATTACAGTGCCCCTGAGCTCCTTTCTTCAACTCGCTTTCTTTTGAGCTGACCACAACACCGCAGGATGGCTTCAGGCCCTAATCTGGTTCCGGTACGGCATGCTGAGCCTTTGGTTAATTCCTCTTCCTGTTGGGAAATGAGAGTTAAATTTGCCCGTCCAGACACCTCCAGCTAGCATCTCATTGGTTCTCGCTATTCCTGTTCATCTTCCGCAGAAATTGCAAACTGTGCCAAACAGGAGGTTAAAGGCGCTGACTCTCCAAGTGGGGAGAGTGTTAGTAAAGCATCTGGAATGTTGCACCCGAGTACCAGGAGAGGAAAACTGAGACATATTTGAACACGTCTCCCGATCACATGGTTGATCATACTCTGGGTTCCACATGCATGTTTTAGCTGAAGGAAGAATACCTAAAACCTGGGTAGTTGAAACCCGTGGAATGGGTACCATGCAATATGACTTCAAAGGGTCTTCATTTGCTCACCGAACCTCTCCAATCCTATCACTGCTGCGTTTATGCCCCTGTACACATGCTTGATTCTCTTTCGGAGACATAGCAATCCATAGGTTTTAAGATACTTACTAGTCAGGTACATTCTTAGGCGTTTAATATGCGGTGTTGAGTCCATTTCGTTGAGCAAGGAGTAGCACTTGTCTATTCCATATTTGGCTTAAGGAACTTTATCTGTGCTCATTTCAATCTCTGGTTTTATGCAGCAACCCAACTCACCTTTACCCTTAAGCAAGCATAAGTTGGTTTTCTAAATTTCAGACCCTGTTCTGTTCTGTAATTCAGTTCCTGTGTAGCCAAGTTTACATTCCGTGTATTAGTGATATCATATGATGTTTCTTTTTCTGTGTGACTTATTTCAGTTAGAATCATCGTACCTGAATATACTCATTATGCTGCTACGGGCCTGATGACATAGATTTCATTGCTGAGTGATACTGCATTGTACGTAAGTACCACAAGTTCTTTATCCATTTTTCTCTTTCTGCGATGTTGAACTTGTACTGTAAACGAGGTTCTTGTAAACAGAGCCGTTCCAAACTTTGGGGTGGCTGAGTCTTTTTGATTTTAATTTCCCTAAGCTATAGGACCATAAGTGGAAGTGCCCTAGGCTCTGTTGCTTTGTTTTTTAGATGTTTCAGGAAACACCATACACTTCTCCCAAGTGGTTCTTGGCAATTTACATCCCGCCCATCAGCATAACAAGGCTCCCAGTTGTCAATGGCCTGTTGCCTTTCTGGATTTTACACTTGTTTCAGATGGCCCTTTTGACCGGGGGGAAGTGAGACTTCATTGTAGTGCAGATTTCCTTTGCAAGCTTGCTTGGTTGGCCAAAAAGGGCGTATGCGTTTTTTCCTGAATATATTCAGGAAAAAACGCATACGCCCTTTTTGGCCAAGTGCATCATTGTGGACGTTCTGCCTCTTTTCTTATGCTTTCAATGCAATTCCAGTCTACCTCCTGAAATCGGTTTCCTGCAATTCTGCCCCGCTTTCAAGTCCTCTTGGCAGCCTTACTTCAGTCTATTTTTGGACGATAGCTGTCATTTATAACTCTGCAGGTTTGTGAATTACAGTGCCCCTGAGCTCCTTTCTTCAACTTGCTTTCTTGTGACCTGGCCGCAACACTGCAGGATGGCTTCAGGCCCTAATCTGGTTCCGGCACGGCACGCTGAGCATTTGGTTATTTCCTCTTCCTGGTGGGAAATGAGAGTTAAATTTGCCCGTCCAGACACCTCCAGCTAGTCTCTCATTGGTTCTCGCTATTCCTGTTCATCTTCCGCAGAAATTGCAAACTGGGCCAAACAGGAGGTTAAAGGCGCTGACTCTCCAAGTGGGGAGAGTGTTAGTAAAGCGTCTGAAATGTTGCACCCGAGTACCAGGGGAGGAAAACTGAGACATATTTGAACACGTCTCCCGTTCACATGGTTGATCATACTTGGGTTCCACATGCATGTTTTAGCTGAAGGAAGAATACCTTAAACCTGGAGAGTTGAGACCCATGGAATGGGTACCATGCAATATGACTTCAAAGGGTCTTCATTTGCTCACCGAACCTCTCCAATCCTATCACTGCTGCATTTATGCCCCTGTACACATGCTTGATTCTCTTTTGGAGACATAGCAATCCATAGGTTTTACGATACTTACTAGTCAGGTACATTCTTAGGCGTTTAATATGCGGTGTTGAGTCCATTTCGTTGAGCAAGGAGTAGCTCTTGTCTATTCCATATTTGAGTTAAGGAACTTTATCTGTGCTCATTTCAATCTCTGGTTTTATGCAGCACCCCAACTCACCTTTCCCCTTAAGCAAGCATAAGTTGGTTTTCTAAATTTGAGACCCTGTTCTGTTCTGTAATTCATTTCCTGTGTAGCCAAGTTTACATTCCGTGTATTACTGATATCTTATGATGTTTCTTTTTCTGTGTGACTTATTTCAGTTAGAATCATCATACCTGAATCCACTCATTGTGCTGCTACGGGCCTGATGACACAGATTTCATTGCTGAGTGATATTGCTTTGTAAGTAAATACCACAACTTCTTTATCCATTTTTCACTTTCTGCGATGTTGAACTTGTACTGTAAACGAGGTTCTTGTAAACAGAGCTGTTCCAAACTTTGGGGTGGCTGTGTCTTTTTGATTTTAATTTCCCTAAGCTATAGGACCATAAGTGGAAGTGCCCTAGGTTCTGTTGCTTTGTTTTTTAGATGTTTCAGGAAACACCATACACTTCTCCCGAGTGGTTGTTGGCAATTTACATCCCGCCCATCAGCATAACAAGGCTCCCAGTTCTCCATGGCCTGTCCTGCCTTTCTGGATTTTACACTTTTTTCAGATGGCCCTTTTGACCGGGGGGAAGTGAGACTTCATTGTAGTGCAGATTTCCTTTGCAAGCTTGCTTGGTTGGCCAAAAAGGGCGTATGCGTTTTTTCCTGAATATATTCAGGAAAAAACGCATACGCCCTTTTTGACCAAGTGCATCATTGTGGACGTTCTGCCTCTTTTCCTATGCTTTCAATGCAATTCCAGTCTACCTCCGGAAATCGGTTTCCTGCAATTCTGCCCCGCTTTCAAGTCCTCTTGGCAGCCTTACTTCAGTATATTTTTGGACGATAGCTGTCATTTATAACTCTGCAGGTTTGTGAATTACAGTGCCCCTGAGCTCCTTTCTTCAACTCGCTTTCTTGTGAGCTGGCCGCAACACCGCAGGATGGCTTCAGGCCCTAATCTGGTTCTGGCATGGCACGCTGAGCCTTTGGTTAATTCCTCTTCCTGGTGGGAAATGAGAGTTAAATTTGCCCGTTCAGACACCTCCAGCTAGTCTCTCATTGGTTCTCGCTATTCCTGTTCATCTTCCGCAGAAATTGCAAACTGGGCCAAACAGGAGGTTAAAGGGACTGACTCTCCAAGTGGGGAGAGTGTTAGTAAAGCGTCTGGAATGTTGCACCCGAGTACCAGGGGAGGAAAACTGAGACATATTTGAACACGTCTCCCGATCACATGGTTGATCATACTCTGGGTTCCACATGCATGTTTTAGCTGAAGGAAGAATACCTTAAACCTGGAGAGTTGAGACCCGTGGAATGGGTACCATGCAATATGACTTCAAAGGGTCTTCATTTGCTCACCGAACCTCTCCAATCCTATCACTGCTGCGTTTATGCCCCTGTACACACGCTTGATTCTCTTTTGGAGACATAGCAACCCATAGGTTTTAAGATACTTACTAGTCAGGTACATTCTTAGGCGTTTAATATGGGGTGTTGAGTCCATTTCGTTGAGCAAGGAGTAGCTCTTGTCTATTCCATATTTGGCTTAAGGAACTTTATCTGTGCTCATTTCAATCTCTGGTTTTATGCAGCACCCCAACTCACCTTTCCCCTTAAGCAAGCATAAGTTGGTTTTCTAAATTTGAGACCCTGTTCTGTTTTGGAATGCAGTTCCTGTGTAGCCAAGTTTACATTCCGTGTATTACTGATATCTTATGATGTTTCTTTTTCTGTGTGACTTATTTCAGTTAGAATCATCATACCTGAATCCACTCATTGTGCTGCTAAGGGCCTGATGACACAGATTTCATTGCTGAGTGATATTGCTTTGTAAGTAAATACCACAACTTTTTTATCCATTTTTCACTTTCTGCGATGTTGAACTTGTACTGTAAACGAGGTTCTTGTAAACAGAGCCGTTCGAAACTTTGGGGTGGCTGTGTCTTTTTGATTTTAAATTCCCTAAGCTATAGGACCATAAGTGGAAGTGCCCTAGGCTCTGTTGCTTTGTTTTTTAGATGTTTCAGGAAACACCATACACTTCTCCCGAGTGGTTGTTGGCAATTTACATCCCGCCCATCAGCATAACAAGGCTCCCAGTTCTCCATGGCCTGTCCTGCCTTTCTGGATTTTACACTTTTTTCAGATGGCCCTTTTGACCGGGGGGAAGTGAGACTTCATTGTAGTGCAGATTTCCTTTGCAAGCTTGCTTGGTTGGCCAAAAAGGGCGTATGCGTTTTTTCCTGAATATATTCAGGAAAAAACGCATACGCCCTTTTTGGCCAAGTGCATCATTGTGGACGTTCTGCCTCTTTTCCTATGCTTTCAATGCAATTCCAGTCTACCTCCTGAAATCGGTTTCCTGCAATTCTGCCCCGCTTTCAAGTCCTCTTGGCAGCCTTACTTCAGTCTATTTTTGGACGATAGCTGTCATTTATAACTCTGCAGGTTTGTGAATTACAGTGCCCCTGAGCTCCTTTCTTCAACTCGCTTTCTTTTGAGCTGGCCGCAACACCGCAGGATGGCTTCAGGCCCTAATTTTGTTCCGGCCTGGCATGCTGAGCCTTTGGTTATTTCCTATTCCTGGTGGGAAATGAGAGTTAAATTTGCCCGTCCACACACCTCCAGCTAGCCTCTCATTGGTTCTCGCTATTCCTGTTCATCTTCCGCAGAAATTGCAAACTGGGCCAAACAGGAGGTTAAAGGGACTGACTCTCCAAGTGGGGAGAGTGTTAGTAAAGCGTCTGGAATGTTGCACCCGAGTACCAGGGGAGGAAAACTGAGACATATTTGAACACGTCTCCCGTTCACATGGTTGATCATACTCTGGGTTCCACATGCATGTTTTAGCTGAAGGAAGAATACCTTAAACCTGGAGAGTTGAGACCCGTGGAATGGGTACCATGCAATATGACTTCAAAGGGTCTTCATTTGCTCACCGAACCTCTCCAATCCTATCACTGCTGCGTTTATGCCCCTGTACACACGCTTGATTCTCTTTTGGAGACATAGAAATCCATAGGTTTTAAGATACTTACTAGTCAGGTACATTCTTAGGCGTTTAATATGGGGTTTTGAGTCCATTTCGTTGAGCAAGGAGTAGCTCTTGTCTATTCCATATTTGGCTTAAGGAACTTTATCTGTGCTCATTTCAATCTCTGGTTTTATGCAGCACCCCAACTCACCTTTCCCCTTAAGCAAGCATAAGTTGTTTTTCTAAATTTGAGACCCTGTTCTGTTCTGTAATTCAGTTCCTGTGTAGCCAAGTTTACATTCCGTGTATTACTGATATCTTATGATGTTTCTTTTTCTGTGTGACTTATTTCAGTTAGAATCATCATACCTGAATCCACTCATTGTGCTGCTAAGGGCCTGATGACACAGATTTCATTGCTGAGTGATATTGCTTTGTAAGTAAATACAACAACTTCTTTATCCATTTTTCACTTTCTGCGATGTTGAACTTGTACTGTAAACGAGGTTTTTGTAAACAGAGCCGTTCCAAACTTTGGGGTGGCTGTGTCTTTTTCATTTTAATTTCCCTAAGCTATAGGACCATAAGTGGAAGTGCCCTAGGTTCTGTTGCTTTGTTTTTTAGATGTTCCAGGAAACACCATACACTTCTCCCGAGTGGTTGTTGGCAATTTACATCCCGCCCATCAGCATAACAAGGCTCCCAGTTCTCCATGGCCTGTCCTGCCTTTCTGGATTTTACACTTTTTTCAGATGGCCCTTTTGACCGGGGGGAAGTGAGACTTCATTGTAGTGCAGATTTCCTTTGCAAGCTTGCTTGGTTGGCCAAAAAGGGCGTATGCGTTTTTTCCTGAATATATTCAGGAAAAAACGCATACGCCCTTTTTGGCCAAGTGCATCATTGTGGACGTTCTGCCTCTTTTCCTATGCTTTCAATGCAATTCCAGTCTACCTCCTGAAATCGGTTTCCTGCAATTCTGCCCCGCTTTCAAGTCCTCTTGGCAGCCTTACTTCAGTCTATTTTTGGACGATAGCTGTCATTTATAACTCTGCAGGTTTGTGAATTACAGTGCCCCTGAGCTCCTTTCTTCAACTCGCTTTCTTTTGAGCTGGCCGCAACACCGCAGGATGGCTTCAGGCCCTAATCTGGTTCCGGTACGGCACGCTGAGCCTTTGGTTAATTCCTCTTCCTGTTGGGAAATGAGAGTTAAATTTGCCCGTCCAGACACCTCCAGCTAGCCTCTCATTGGTTCTCGGTATTCCTGTTCATCTTCCGCAGAAATTGCAAACTGTGCCAAACAGGAGGTTAAAGGCGCTTACTCTCCAAGTGGGGAGAGTGTTAGTAAAGCGTCTGGAATGTTGCACCCAAGTACCAGGGGAGGAAAACTGAGACATATTTGAACACGTCTCCCGATCACATGGTTGATCATACTCTGGGTTCCACATGCATGTTTTAGCTGAAGGAAGAATACCTAAAACCTGGGTAGTTGAAACCCGTGGAATGGGTACCATGCAATATGACTTCAAAGGGTCTTCATTTGCTCACCGAACCTCTCCAATCCTATCACTGCTGCGTTTATGCCCCTGTACACATGCTTGATTCTCTTTCGGAGACATAGCAATCCATAGGTTTTAAGATACTTACTAGTCAGGTACATTCTTAGGCGTTTAATATGCGATGTTGAGTCCATTTCGTTGAGCAAGGAGTAGCTCTTGTCTATTCCATATTTGGCTTAAGGAACTTTATCTGTGCTCATTTCAATCTCTGGTTTTATGCAGCAACCCAACTCACCTTTACCCTTAAGCAAGCATAAGTTGGTTTTCTAAATTTGAGACCCTGTTCTGTTCTGTAATTCAGTTCCTGTGTAGCCAAGTTTACATTCCGTGTATTAGTGATATCATATGATGTTTCTTTTTCTGTGTGACTTATTTCAGTTAGAATCATCGTACCTGAATATACTCATTATGCTGCTACGGGCCTGATGACATAGATTTCATTACTGAGTGATACTGCATTGTACGTAAGTACCACAAGTTCTTTATCCATTTTTCACTTTCTGCGATGTTGAACTTGTACTGTAAACGAGGTTCTTGTAAACAGAGCCGTTCCAAACTTTGGGGTGGCTGTGTCTTTTTGATTTTAATTTCCCTAAGCTATAGGACCATAAGTGGAAGTGCCCTAGGCTCTGTTGCTTTGTTTTTTAGATGTTTCAGGAAACACCATACACTTCTCCCGAGTGTCTGTTGGCAATTTACATCCCGCCCATCAGCATAACAAGGCTCCCAGTTCTCAATGGCCTGTTGCCTTTCTGGATTTTACACTTGTTTCAGATGGCCCTTTTGACCGGGGGGAAGTGAGACTTCATTGTAGTGCACATTTCCTTTGCAAGCTTGCTTGGTTGGCCAAAAAGGGCGTATGCGTTTTTTCCTGAATATATTCAGGAAAAAACGCATACACCCTTATTGGCCAAGTGCATCATTGTGGACGTTCTGCCTCTTTTCCTATGCTTTCAATGCAATTCCAGTCTACCTCCTGAAATCGGTTTCCTGCAATTCTGCCCCGCTTTCAAGTCCTCTTGGCAGCCTTACTTCAGTCTATTTTTGGACGATAGCTGTCATTTATAACTCTGCAGGTTTGTGAATTACAGTGCCCCTGAGCTCCTTTCTTCACCTCGCTTTCTTGTGACCTGGCCGCAACACCGCAGGATGGCTTCAGGCCCTAATCTGGTTCTGGCACGGCACGCTGAGCCTTTGGTTATTTCCTCTTCCTGGTGGGAAATGAGAGTTAAATTTGCCCATCCACACACCTCCAGCTAGTCTCTCATTGGTTCTCGCTATTCCTGTTCATCTTCCACAGAAATTGCAAACTGGCCCAAACAGGAGTTTAAAGGGACTGACTCTCCAAGTGGGGAGAGTGTTAGTAAAGCGTCTGGAATGTTGCACCCGAGTACCAGGGGAGGAAAACTGAGACATATTTGAACACGTCTCCCGTTCACATGGTTGATCATACTTGGGTTCCACATGCATGTTTTAGCTGAAGGAAGAATACCTTAAACCTGGAGAGTTAAGACCCGTGTAATGGGTACCATGCAATATGACTTCAAAGGGTCTTCATTTGCTCACCGAACCTCTCCAATCCTATCACTGCTGCGTTTATGCCCCTGTACACATGCTTGATTCTCTTTCGGAGACATAGCAATCCATAGGTTTTAAGATACTTACTAGTCAGGTACATTCTTAGGCGTTTAATATGCGGTGTTGAGTCCATTTCGTTGAGCAAGGAGTAGCTCTTGTCTATTCCATATTTGGCTTAAGGAACTTTATCTGTGCTCATTTCAATCTCTGGTTTTATGCAGCACCCCAACTCACCTTTCCCCTTAAGCAAGCATAAGTTCGTTTTCTAAATTTGAGACCCTGTTCTGTTCTGTAATTCAGTTCCTGTGTAGCCAAGTTTACATTCCGTGTATTACTGATATCTTATGATGTTTCTTTTTCTGTGTGACTTATTTCAGTTAGAATCATCATACGTGAATCCACTCATTGTGCTGCTAAGGGCCTGATGACACAGATTTCATTGCTGAGTGATATTGCTTTGTAAGTAAATACCACAACTTCTTTATCCATTTTTCACTTTCTGCGATGTTGAACTTGTACTGAAAACGAGGTTCTTGTAAACAGAGCCGTTCCAAACTTTGGGGTGGCTGTGTCTTTTTGATTTTAATTTCCCTAAGCTATAGGACCATAAGTGGAAGTGCCCTAGGCTCTGTTGCTTTGTTTTTTAGATGTTTCAGGAAACACCATACACTTCTCCCGAGTGGTTGTTGGCAATTTACATCCCGCCCATCAGCATAACAAGGCTCCCAGTTCTCCATGGCCTGTCCTGCCTATCTGGATTTTACACTTTATTCTGATGGCCCTTTTGACCGGGGAGAAGTGAGACTTCATTGTAGTGCAGATTTCCTTTGCAAGCTTGCTTGGTTGGCCAAAAAGGGCGTATGCGTTTTTTCCTGAATATATTCAGGAAAAAACGCATACGCCCTTTTTGGCCAAGTGCATCATTGTGGACATTCTGCCTCTTTTCCTATTCTTTCAGTGCAATTCCAGTCTACCTCCTGAAATCGGTTTCCTGCAATTCTGCCCCGCTTTCAAGTCCTCTTGGCAGCCTTACTTCAGTCTATTTTTGGACGATAGCTGTCATTTATAACACTGCAGGTTTGTGAATTACAGTGCCCCTGAGCTCCTTTCTTCAACTTGCTTTCTTGTGAGCTGGCCGCAACACCGCAGGATGGCTTCAGGCCCTAATCTGGTTCCGGCACGGCACGCTGAGCCTTTGGTTAATTCCTCTTCCTGGTGGGAAATGAGAGTTAAATTTGCCCGTCCAGACACCTCCAGCTAGTCTCTCATTGGTTCTCGCTATTCCTGTTCATCTTCCGCAGAAATTACAAACTGGGCCAAACAGGAGGTTAAAGGCGCTGACTTTCCAAGTGGGGAGAGTGTTATTAAAGCGTCTGAAATGTTGCACCCGAGTACCAGGGGAGGAAAACTGAGACATATTTGAACACGTCTCCCATTCACATGGTTGATCATACTCTGGGTTCCACATGCATGTTTTAGCTGAAGGAAGAATACCTTAAACATGGAGAGTTAAGACCCGTGTAATGGGTACCATGCAATATGACTTCAAAGGGTCTTCATTTGCTCACCGAACCTCTCCAATCCTATCACTGCTGCGTTTATGCCCCTGTACACATGCTTGATTCTCTTTTGGAGACATAGCAATCCATAGGTTTTAAGATACTTACTAGTCAGGTACATTCTTAGGCGTTTAATATGGGGTTTTGAGTCCATTTCGTTGAGCAAGGAGTAGCTCTTGTCTATTCCATATTTGGCTTAAGGAACTTTATCTGTGCTCATTTCAATCTCTGGTTTTATGCAGCACCCCAACTCACCTTTCCCCTTAAGCAAGCATAAGTTGGTTTTCTAAATTTGAGACCCTGTTCTGTTTTGGAATGCAGTTCCTGTGTAGCCAACTTTACATTCCGTGTATTACTGATATCTTATGAGGTTTCTTTTTCTGTGTGACTTATTTCAGTTAGAATCATCGTACCTGAATCCACTCATTATGCTGCTACGGGCCTGATGACATAGATTTCATTGCTGAGTGATACTGCATTGTACGTAAGTACCACAAGTTCTTTATCCATTTTTCACTTTCTGTGATATTGAACTTGTACGGTAAACGAGGTTCTTGTAAACGGAGGCGTCCCAAACTTTGGGGTGGCTGTGTCTTTTTGATTTTAATTTCCCTAAGCTATAGGACCATAAGTGGAAGTGCCCTAGGCTCTGATGCTTTGTTTTTTAGATGTTTCAGGAAACACCATACACTTCTCCTGAGTGTCTGTTGGCAATTTACATCCCGCCCATCAGCATAACAAGGCTCCCAGTTCTCCATGGCCTGTCCTGCCTTTCTGGAGTTTACACTTTTTTCAGATGGCCCTTTTGACCGGGGAGACGTGAGACTTCATTGTAGTGCAGATTTCCTTTGCAAGTTTGCTTGGTTGGCCAAAAAGGGCGTATGCATTTTTTCCAGTATATATTCAGGAAAAAACGCATATGAACTTTTTGGCCAAGTGCATCATTGTGGACGTTCTGCCTCTTTTCCTATGCTTTCAATGCAATTCCAGTCTACCTCCTGAAATCGGTTTCCTGAAATTCTGCCCCGCTTTCAAGTCCTCTTGGCAGCCTTACTTCAGTCTATTTTTGGACGATAGCTGTCATTTATAACTCTGCAGGTTTGTGAATTACAGTGCCCCTGAGCTCCTTTCTTCAACTCGCTTTCTTGTGACCTGGCCGCAACACCGCAGGATGTCTTCAGGCCCTAATCTGGTTCTGGCACGGCACGCTGAGCCTTTGGTTAATTCCTCTTCCTGGTGGGAAATGAGAGTTAAATTTGCCCATCCAGACACCTCCAGCTAGTCTCTCATTGGTTCTCGCTATTCCTGTTCATCTTCCACAGAAATTGCAAACTGGGCCAAACAGGAGGTTAAAGGGACTGACTCTCCAAGTGGGGAGAGTGTTAGTAAAGCGTCTGGAATGTTGCACCCGAGTACCAGGGTACGAAAACTGAGACATATTTGAACACGTCTCCCGTTCACATGGTTGATCATACTTGGGTTCCACATGCATGTTTTAGCTGAAGGAAGAATACCTAAAACCTGGGTAGTTGAAACCCGTGGAATGGGTACCATGCAATATGACTTCAAAGGGTCTTCATTTGCTCACCGAACCTCTCCAATCCTATCACTGCTGCGTTTATGCCCCTGTACACATGCTTGATTCTCTTTCGGAGACATAGCAATCCATAGGTTTTAAGATACTTACTAGTCAGGTGCATTCTTAGGCGTTTAATATGGGGTTTTGTGTCCATTTCGTTGAGCAAGGAGTAGCTCTTGTCTATTCCATATTTGGCTTAAGGAACTTTATCTGTGCTCATTTCAATCTCTGGTTTTATGCAGCACCCCAACTCACCTTTCACCTTAAGCAAGCATAAGTTGGTTTTCTAAATTTGAGACCCTGTTCTGTTTTGGAATGCAGTTCCTGTGTAGCCAAGTTTACATTCCGTGTATTAGTGATATCTTATGATGTTTCTTTTTCTGTGTGACTTATTTCAGTTAGAATCATCGTACCTGAATCCACTCATTATGCTGCTACGGGCCTGATGACATAGATTTCATTGCTGAGTGATACTGCATTGTACGTAAGTACCACAAGTTCTTTATCCATTTTTCACTTTCTGTGATATTGAACTTGTATGGTAAACGAGGTTGTTGTAAACGGAGGCGTCCCAAACTTTGGGGTGGCTGTGTCTTTTTGATTTTAATTTCCCTAAGCTATAGGACCATAAGCGGAAGTGCCCTAGGCTCTGTTGCTTTGTTTTTTAGATGTTTCAGGAAACACCATACACTTCTCCTGAGTGTCTGTTGGCAATTTACATCCCGCCCATCAGCATAACAAGGCTCCCAGTTCTCCATGGCCTGTCCTGCCTTTCTGGATTTTGCACTTTTTTCAGATGGCCCTTTTGACCGGGGAGAAGTGAGACTTCATTGTAGTGCAGATTTCCTTTGCAAGCTTGCTTGGTTGGCCAAAAAGGGCGTATGCGTTTTTTCCTGAATATATTCAGGAAAAAACGCATACGCCCTTTTTGGCCAAGTGCATCATTGTGGACGTTCTGCCTCTTTTCCTATGCTTTCAATGCAATTCCAGTCTACCTCCTGAAATCGGTTTCCTGCAATTCTGCCCCGCTTTCAAGTCCTCTTGGCAGCCTTACTTCAGTCTATTTTTGGACGATAACTGTCATTTATAACTCTGCAGTTTTTTGAATTGCAGTGCCCCTGAGCTCCTTTCTTCAACTCGCTTTCTTGTGACCTGGCCACAACACCGCAGGATGGCTTCAGGCCCTAATCTGGTTCCGGCCCGGCAGCTGAGCCTTTGGTTATTTCCTCTTCCTGGTGGGAAATGAGAGTTAAATTTGCCCGTCCAGACACCTCCAGCTAGTCTCTCATTGGTTCTCGCTATTCCTGTTCATCTTCCGCAGAAATTGCAAACTGGGCCAAACAGGAGGTTAAAGGGACTGACTCTCCAAGTGGGGAGAGTGTTAGTAAAGCGTCTGGAATGTTGCACCCAAGTACCAGGGGAGGAAAACTGAGACATATTTGAACACGTCTCCCGATCACATGGTAGATCATACTCTGGGTTCCACATGCATGTTTTAGCTGAAGGAAGAATACCTTAAACCTGGAGAGTTAAGACCCGTGTAATGGGTACCATGCAATATGACTTCAAAGGGTCTTCATTTGCTCACCGAACCTCTCCAATCCTATCACTGCTGCGTTTATGCCCCTGTACACATGCTTGATTCTCTTTTGGAAACATAGCAATCCATAGGTTTTAAGATACTTACTAGTCAGGTACATTCTTAGGCGTTTAATATGGGGTTTTGAGTCCATTTCGTTGAGCAAGGAGTAGCTCTTGTCTATTCCATATTTGGCTTAAGGAACTTTATCTGTGCTCATTTCAATCTCTGGTTTTATGCAGCACCCCAACTCACCTTTACCCTTAAGCAAGCATAAGTTGGTTTTCTAAATTTGAGACCCTGTTCTGTTCTGTAATTCAGTTCCTGTGTAGCCAAGTTTACATTCCGTGTATTACTGATATCTTATGATGTTTCTTTTTCTGTGTGACTTATTTCAGTTAGAATCATCATACCTGAATCCACTCATTGTGCTGCTAAGGGCCTGATGACACAGATTTCATTGCTGAGTGATATTGCTTTGTAAGTAAATACCACAACTTCTTTATCCATTTTTCACTTTCTGCGATGTTGAACTTCTACTGTAAATGAGGTTCTTGTAAACAGAGCCGTTCCAAACTTTGGGGTGGCTGTGTCTTTTTCATTTTAATTTCCCTAAGCTATAGGACCATAAGTGGCAGTGCCCTAGGCTCTGTTGCTTTGTTTTTTAGATGTTTCAGGAAACACCATACACTTCTCCCGAGTGTCTGTTGGCAATTTACATCCCGCCCATCAGCATAACAAGGCTCCCAGTTCTCCATGGCCTGTCCTGCCTTTCTGGATTTTACACTTTATTCTGATGGCCCTTTTGACCGGGGGGAAGTGAGACTTCATTGTAGTGCAGATTTCCTTTGCAAGCTTGCTTGGTTGGCCAAAAAGGGCGTATGCGTTTTTTCCTGAATATATTCAGGAAAAAACGCATACGCCCTTTTTGGCCAAGTGCATCATTGTGGACATTCTGCCTCTTTTCCTATGCTTTCAATGCAATTCCAGTCTACCTCCTGAAATCGGTTTCCTGCAATTCTGCCCCGCTTTCAAGTCCTCTTGGCAGCCTTACTTCAGTCTATTTTTGGACGATAGCTGTCATTTATAACACTGCAGGTTTGTGAATTACAGTGCCCCTGAGCTCCTTTCTTCAACTTGCTTTCTTGTGAGCTGGCCGCAACACCGCAGGATGGCTTCAGGCCCTAATCTGGTTCCGGCACGGCACGCTGAGCCTTTGGTTAATTCCTCTTCCTGGTGGGAAATGAGAGTTAAATTTGCCCGTCCAGACACCTCCAGCTAGTCTCTCATTGGTTCTCGCTATTCCTGTTCATCTTCCGCAGAAATTACAAACTGGGCCAAACAGGAGGTTAAAGGCGCTGACTTTCCAAGTGGGGAGAGTGTTATTAAAGCGTCTGGAATGTTGCACCCGAGTACCAGGGGAGGAAAACTGAGACATATTTGAACACGTCTCCCATTCACATGGTTGATCATACTCTGGGTTCCACATGCATGTTTTAGCTGAAGGAAGAATACCTTAAACCTGGAGAGTTAAGACCCGTGTAATGGGTACCATGCAATATGACTTCAAAGGGTCTTCATTTGCTCACCGAACCTCTCCAATCCTATCACTGCTGCGTTTATGCCCCTGTACACATGCTTGATTCTCTTTTGGAGACATAGCAATCCATAGGTTTTAAGATACTTACTAGTCAGGTACATTCTTAGGCGTTTAATATGGGGTTTTGAGTCCATTTCGTTGAGCAAGGAGTAGCTCTTGTCTATTCCATATTTGGCTTAAGGAACTTTATCTGTGCTCATTTCAATCTCTGGTTTTATGCAGCACCCCAACTCACCTTTCCCCTTAAGCAAGCATAAGTTGGTTTTCTAAATTTGAGACCCTGTTCTGTTTTGGAATGCAGTTACTGTGTAGCCAACTTTACATTCCGTGTATTACTGATACCTTATGATGTTTCTTTTTCTGTGTGACTTATTTCAGTTAGAATCATCGTACCTGAATCCACTCATTATGCTGCTACGGGCCTGATGACATAGATTTCATTGCTGAGTGATACTGCATTGTACGTAAGTACCACAAGTTCTTTATCCATTTTTCACTTTCTGTGATATTGAACTTGTACGGTAAACGAGGTTCTTGTAAACGGAGGCGTCCCAAACTTTGGGGTGGCTGTGTCTTTTTGATTTTAATTTCCCTAAGCTATAGGACCATAAGTGGAAGTGCCCTAGGCTCTGTTGCTTTGTTTTTTAGATGTTTCAGGAAACACCATACACTTCTCCTGAGTGTCTGTTGGCAATTTACATCCCGCCCATCAGCATAACAAGGCTCCCAGTTCTCCATGGCCTGTCCTGCCTTTCTGGAGTTTACACTTTTTTCAGATGGCCCTTTTGACCGGGGAGACGTGAGACTTCATTGTAGTGCAGATTTCCTTTGCAAGTTTGCTTGGTTGGCCAAAAAGGGCGTATGCGTTTTTTCCTGTATATATTCAGGAAAAAACGCATATGAACTTTTTGGCCAAGTGCATCATTGTGGACGTTCTGCCTCTTTTCCTATGCTTTCAATGCAATTCCAGTCTACCTCCTGAAATCGGTTTCCTGAAATTCTGCCCCGCTTTCAAGTCCTCTTGGCAGCCTTACTTCAGTCTATTTTTGGACGATAGCTGTCATTTATAACTCTGCAGGTTTGTGAATTACAGTGCCCCTGAGCTCCTTTCTTCAACTCGCTTTCTTGTGACCTGGCTGCAACACCGCAGGATGTCTTCAGGCCCTAATCTGGTTCTGGCACGGCACGCTGAGCCTTTGGTTAATTCCTCTTCCTGGTGGGAAATGAGAGTTAAATTTGCCCATCCAGACACCTCCAGCTAGTCTCTCATTGGTTCTCGCTATTCCTGTTCATCTTCCACAGAAATTGCAAACTGGGCCAAACAGGAGGTTAAAGGGACTGACTCTCCAAGTGGGGAGAGTGTTAGTAAAGCGTCTGGAATGTTGCACCCGAGTACCAGGGTACGAAAACTGAGACATATTTGAACACGTCTCCCGTTCACATGGTTGATCATACTTGGGTTCCACATGCATGTTTTAGCTGAAGGAAGAATACCTAAAACCTGGGTAGTTGAAACCCGTGGAATGGGTACCATGCAATATGACTTCAAAGGGTCTTCATTTGCTCACCGAACCTCTCCAATCCTATCACTGCTGCGTTTATGCCCCTGTACACATGCTTGATTCTCTTTCGGAGACATAGCAATCCATAGGTTTTAAGATACTTACTAGTCAGGTGCATTCTTAGGCGTTTAATATGGGGTTTTGTGTCCATTTCGTTGAGCAAGGAGTAGCTCTTGTCTATTCCATATTTGGCTTAAGGAACTTTATCTGTGCTCATTTCAATCTCTGGTTTTATGCAGCACCCCAACTCACCTTTCACCTTAAGCAAGCATAAGTTGGTTTTCTAAATTTGAGACCCTGTTCTGTTTTGGAATGCAGTTCCTGTGTAGCCAAGTTTACATTCCGTGTATTAGTGATATCTTATGATGTTTCTTTTTCTGTGTGACTTATTTCAGTTAGAATCATTGTACCTGAATCCACTCATTATGCTGCTACGGGCTTGATGACATAGATTTCATTGCTGAGTGATACTGCATTGTACGTAAGTACCACAAGTTCTTTATCCATTTTTCACTTTCTGTGATATTGAACTTGTACGGTAAACGAGGTTCTTGTAAACGGAGGCGTCCCAAACTTTGGGGTGGCTGTGTCTTTTTGATTTTAATTTCCCTAAGCTATAGGACCATAAGTGGAAGTGCCCTAGGCTCTGTTGCTTTGTTTTTTAGATGTTTCAGGAAACACCATACACTTCTCCCGAGTGTCTGTTGGCAATTTACATCCCGCCCATCAGCATAACAAGGCTCCCAGTTCTCCATGGCCTGTCCTGCCTTTCTGGATTTTACACTTTATTCTGATGGCCCTTTTGACCGGGGGGAAGTGAGACTTCATTGTAGTGCAGATTTCCTTTGCAAGCTTGCTTGGTTGGCCAAAAAGGGCGTATGCGTTTTTTCCTGAATATATTCAGGAAAAAACGCATATGAACTTTTTGGCCAAGTGCATCATTGTGGACGTTCTGCCTCTTTTCGTATGCTTTCAATGCAATTCCAGTCTACCTCCTGAAATCGGTTTCCTGCAATTCTGCCCCGCTTTCAAGTCCTCTTGGCAGCCTTACTTCAGTCTATTTTTGGACGATAGCTGTCATTTATAACTCTGCAGGTTTGTGAATTACAGTGCCCCTGAGCTCCTTTCTTCAACTCGCTTTCTTTTGAGCTGGCCGCAACACCGCAGGATGTCTTCAGGCCCTAATCTGGTTCTGGCACGACACGCTGAGCCTTTGGTTAATTCCTCTTCCTGGTGGGAAATGAGAGTTAAATTTGCCCGTCCAGACACCTCCAGCTAGTCTCTCATTGGTTCTCGCTATTCCTGTTCATCTTCCACAGAAATTGCAAACTGGGCCAAACAGGAGGTTAAAGGGACTGACTCTCCAAGTGGGGAGAGTGTTAGTAAAGCGTCTGGAATGTTGCACCCGAGTACCAGGGTACGAAAACTGAGACATATTTGAACACGTCTCCCGTTCACATGGTTGATCATACTGGGGTTCCACATGCATGTTTTAGCTGAAGGAAGAATACCTAAAACCTGGGTAGTTGAAACCCTTGGAATGGGTACCATGCAATATGACTTCAAAGGGTCTTCATTTGCTCACCGAACCTCTCCAATCCTATCACTGCTGCGTTTATGCCCCTGTACACATGCTTGATTCTCTTTCGGAGACATAGCAATCCATAGGTTTTAAGATACTTACTAGTCAGGTGCATTCTTAGGCGTTTAATATGGGGTTTTGT
Organism: Stenella coeruleoalba; assembly: GCF_951394435.1. Classification (NCBI taxonomy): domain Eukaryota; kingdom Metazoa; phylum Chordata; class Mammalia; order Artiodactyla; family Delphinidae; genus Stenella; species Stenella coeruleoalba. The sequence goes on along the minus strand of NW_027646000.1, from coordinate 373,302 downwards.
GTCCATTTCGTTGAGCAAGGAGTAGCTCTTGTCTATTCCATATTTGGCTTAAGGAACTTTATCTGTGCTCATTTCAATCTCTCGTTTTATGCAGCACCCCAACTCACCTTTCACCTTAAGCAAGCATAAGTTGGTTTTCTAAATTTGAGACCCTGTTCTGTTTTGGAATGCAGTTCCTGTGTAGCCAAGTTTACATTCCGTGTATTAGTGATATCTTATGATGTTTCTTTTTCTGTGTGACTTATTTCAGTTAGAATCATCGTACCTGAATCCACTCATTATGCTGCTACGGGCCTGATGACATAGATTTCATTGCTGAGTGATACTGCATTGTACGTAAGTACCACAAGTTCTTTATCCATTTTTCACTTTCTGTGATATTGAACTTGTATGGTAAACGAGGTTCTTGTAAACGGAGGCGTCCCAAACTTTGGGGTGGCTGTGTCTTTTTGATTTTAATTTCCCTAAGCTATAGGACCATAAGCGGAAGTGCCCTAGGCTCTGTTGCTTTGTTTTTTAGATGTTTCAGGAAACACCATACACTTCTCCTGAGTGTCTGTTGGCAATTTACATCCCGCCCATCAGCATAACAAGGCTCCCAGTTCTCCATGGCCTGTCCTGCCTTTCTGGATTTTGCACTTTTTTCAGATGGCCCTTTTGACCGGGGAGAAGTGAGACTTCATTGTAGTGCAGATTTCCTTTGCAAGCTTGCTTGGTTGGCCAAAAAGGGCGTATGCGTTTTTTCCTGAATATATTCAGGAAAAAACGCATACGCCCTTTTTGGCCAAGTGCATCATTGTGGACGTTCTGCCTCTTTTCCTATGCTTTCAATGCAATTCCAGTCTACCTCCTGAAATCGGTTTCCTGCAATTCTGCCCCGCTTGCAAGTCCTCTTGGCAGCCTTACTTCAGTCTATTTTTGGACGATAACTGTCATTTATAACTCTGCAGTTTTTTGAATTGCAGTGCCCCTGAGCTCCTTTCTTCAACTCGCTTTCTTGTGACCTGGCCACAACACCGCAGGATGGCTTCAGGCCCTAATCTGGTTCCTGCCCGGCACGCTGAGCCTTTGGTTATTTCCTCTTCCTGGTGGGAAATGAGAGTTAAATTTGCCCGTCCAGACACCTCCAGCTAGTCTCTCATTGGTTCTCGCTATTCCTGTTCATCTTCCGCAGAAATTGCAAACTGGGCCAAACAGGAGGTTAAAGGCGCTGACTCTCCAAGTCGGGAGAGTGTTAGTAAAGCGTCTGGAATGTTGCACCCGAGTACCAGGGGAGGAAAACTGAGACATATTTGAACACGTCTCCCGTTCACATGGTTGATCATACTTGGGTTCCACATGCATGTTTTAGCTGAAGGAAGAATACCTTAAATCTGGAGAGTTGAGACCCGTGGAATGGGTACCATGCAATATGACTTCAAAGGGTCTTCATTTGCTCACCGAACCTCTCCAATCCTATCACTGCTGCGTTTATGCCCCTGTACACATGCTTGATTCTCTTTTGGAGACATAGCAATCCATAGGTTTTACGATACTTACTAGTCAGGTACATTCTTAGGCGTTTAATATGCGGTGTTGAGTCCATTTCGTTCAGCAAGGAGTAGCTCTTGTCTATTCCATATTTGGCTTAAGGAACTTTATCTGTGCTCATTTCAATCTCTGGTTTTATGCAGCACCCCAACTCACCTTTCCCCTTAAGCAAGCATAAGTTGGTTTTCTAAATTTGAGACCCTGTTCTGTTTTGGAATGCAGTTCCTGTGTAGCCACGTTTACATTCCGTGTATTAGTGATATCTTATGATGTTTCTTTTTCTGTGTGACTTATTTCAGTTAGAATCATCATACCTGAATCCACTCATTATGCTGCTACGGGCCTGATGACATAGATTTCATTGCTGAGTGATACTGCATTGTACGTAAGTACCACAAGTTCTTTATCCATTTTTCACTTTCTGTGATATTGAACTTGTACGGTAAACGAGGTTCTTGTAAACAGAGGCGTCCCAAACTTTGGGGTGGCTGTGTCTTTTTGATTTTAATTTCCCTAAGCTATAGGACCATAAGTGGAAGTGCCCTAGGTTCTGTTGCTTTGTTTTTTAGATGTTTCAGGAAACACCATACACTTCTCCTGAGTGTCTGTTGGCAATTTACATCCCGCCCATCAGCATAACAAAGCTCCCAGTTCTCCATGGCCTGTCCTGCCTTTCTGGATTTTACACTTTTTTCAGATGGCCCTTTTGACCGGGGGGAAGTGAGACTTCATTGTAGTGCAGATTTCCTTTGCAAGTTTGCTTGGTTGGCCAAAAAGGGCGTATGCGTTTTTTCCTGAATATATTCAGGAAAAAACGCATACGCCCTTTTTGGCCAAGTGCATCATTGTGGACGTTCTGCCTCTTTTCCTATGCTTTCAATGCAATTCCAGTCTACCTCCTGAAATCGGTTTCCTGCAATTCTGCCCCGCTTTCAAGTCCTCTTGGCAGCCTTACTTCAGTCTATTTTTGGACGATAGCTGTCATTTATAACTCTGCAGGTTTGTGAATTACAGTGCCCCTGAGCTCCTTTCTTCAACTCGCTTTCTTGTGACCTGGCCGCAACACCGCAGGATGGCTTCAGGCCCTAATCTGGTTCCGGCCCGGCATGCTGAGCCTTTGGTTAATTCCTCTTCCTGGTGGGAAATGAGAGTTAAATTTGCCCGTCCAGACACCTCCAGCTAGCCTCTCATTGGTTCTCGCTATTCCTGTTCATCTTCCGCAGAAATTGCAAACTGGGCCAAACAGGAGGTTAAAGGGACTGACTCTCCAAGTGGGGAGAGTGTTAGTAAAGCGTCTGGAATGTTGCACCCGAGTACCAGGGTACGAAAACTGAGACATATTTGAACACATCTCCCATTCACATGGTTGATCATACTCTAGGTTCCACATGCATGTTTTAGCTGAAGGAAGAATACCTTAAACCTGGAGAGCTGAGACCCGTGTAATGGGTACCATGCAATATGACTTCAAAGGGTCTTCATTTGCTCACCGAACCTCTCCAATCCTATCACTGCTGCGTTTATGCCCCTGTACACACGCTTGATTCTCTTTTGGAGACATAGTCATCCATAGGTTTTAAGATACTTACTAGTCAGGTACATTCTTAGGCGTTTAATATGGGGTTTTGAGTCCATTTCGTTGAGCAAGGAGTAGCTCTTGTCTATTCCATATTTGGCTTAAGGAACTTTATCTGTGCTCATTTCAATCTCTGGTTTTATGCAGCACCCCAACTCACCTTTCCCCTTAAGCAAGCATAAGTTGGTTTTCTAAATTTGAGACCCTGTTCTGTTTTGGAATGCAGTTCCTGTGTAGCCACGTTTACATTCCGTGTATTAGTGATATCTTATGATGTTTCTTTTTCTGTGTGACTTATTTCAGTTAGAATCATCATACCTGAATCCACTCATTATGCTGCTATGGGCCTGATGACATAGATTTCATTGCTGAGTGATACTGCATTGTACGTAAGTACCACAAGTTCTTTATCCATTTTTCACTTTCTGTGATATTGAACTTGTATGGTAAACGAGGTTCTTGTAAACGGAGGCGTCCCAAACTTTGGGGTGGCTGTGTCTCTTTGATTTTAATTTCCCTAAGCTATAGGACCATAAGTGGAAGTGCCCTAGGCTCTGTTGCTTTGTTTTTTAGATGTTTCAGGAAACACCATACACTTCTCCTGAGTGTCTGTTGGCAATTTACATCCCGCCCATCAGCATAACAAGGCTCCCAGTTCTCCATGGCCTGTCCTGCCTTTCTGGATTTTACACTTTTTTCAGATGGCCCTTTTGACCGGGGGGAAGTGAGACTTCATTGTAGTGCAGATTTCCTTTGCACGTTTGCTTGGTTGGCCAAAAAGGGCGTATGCGTTTTTTCCTGAATATATTCAGGAAAAAACGCATACGCCCTTTTTGGCCAAGTGCATCATTGTGGATGTTCTGCCTCTTTTCCTATGCTTTCAATGCAATTCCAGTCTACCTCCTGAAATCGGTTTCCTGCAATTCTGCCCCGCTTTCAAGTCCTCTTGGCAGCCTTACTTCAGTCTATTTTTGGACGATAGCTGTCATTTATAACTCTGCAGGTTTGTGAATTACAGTGCCCCTGAGCTCCTTTCTTCACCTCGCTTTCTTGTGACCTGGCCGCAACACCGCAGGATGTCTTCAGGCCCTAATCTGGTTCTGGCACGGCACGCTGAGCCTTTGGTTATTTCCTCTTCCTGGTGGGAAATGAGAGTTAAATTTGCCCATCCAGACACCTCCAGCTAGTCTCTCATTGGTTCTCGCTATTCCTGTTCATCTTCCACAGAAATTGCAAACTGGGCCAAACAGGAGGTTAAAGGGACTGACTCTCCAAGTGGGGAGAGTGTTAGTAAAACGTCTGGAATGTTGCACCCGAGTACCAGGGGAGGAAAACTGAGACATATTTGAACACGTCTCCCGTTCACATGGTTGATCATACTTGGGTTCCACATGCATGCTTTAGCTGAAGGAAGAATACCTTAAACCTGGAGAGTTAAGACCCGTGTAATGGGTACCATGCAATATGACTTCAAAGGGTCTTCATTTGCTCACCGAACCTCTCCAATCCTATCACTGCTGCGTTTATGCCCCTGTACACATGCTTGATTCTCTTTCGGAGACTTAGCAATCCATAGGTTTTAAGATACTTACTAGTCAGGTACATTCTTAGGCGTTTAATATGCGGTGTTGAGTCCATTTCGTTGAGCAAGGAGTAGCTCTTGTCTATTCCATATTTGGCTTAAGGAACTTTATCTGTGCTCATTTCAATCTCTGGTTTTATGCAGCACCCCAACTCACCTTTCCCCTTAAGCAAGCATAAGTTGGTTTTCTAAATTTGAGACCCTGTTCTGTTCTGTAATTCAGTTCCTGTGTAGCCAAGTTTACATTCCGTGTATTACTGATATCTTATGATGTTTCTTTTTCTGTGTGACTTATTTCAGTTAGAATCATCATACCTGAATCCACTCATTGTGCTGCTAAGGGCCTTGTGACACAGATTTCATTGCTGAGTGATATTGCTTTGTAAGTAAATACCACAACTTCTTTATCCATTTTTCACTTTCTGCGATGTTGAACTTGTACTGTAAACGAGGTTCTTGTAAACAGAGCCATTCGAAAATTTGGGGTGGCTGTGTCTTTTTGATTTTAATTTCCCTAAGCTATAGGACCATAACTGGCAGTGCCCTAGGCTCTGTTGCTTTGTTTTTTAGATGTTTCAGGAAACACCATACACTTCTCCCGAGTGGTTGTTGGCAATTTACATCCCGCCCATCAGCATAACAAGGCTCCCAGTTCTCCATGGCCTGTCCTGCCTTTCTGGATTTTACACTTTTTTCAGATGGCCCTTTTGACCGGGGTGAAGTGAGACTTCATTGTAGTGCAGATTTCCTTTGCAAGCTTGCTTGGTTGGCCAAAAAGGGCGTATGCGTTTTTTCCTGAATATATTCAGGAAAAAACGCATACGCCCTTTTTGGCCAAGTGCATCATTGTGGACGTTCTGCCTCTTTTCCTATGCTTTCAATGCAATTCCAGTCTACCTCCTGAAATCGGTTTCCTGCAATTCTGCCCCGCTTTCAAGTCCTCTTGGCAGCCTTACTTCAGTCTATTTTTGGACGATAGCTGTCATTTATAACTCTGCAGGTTTGTGAATTACAGTGCCCCTGAGCTCCTTTCTTCAACTCGGTTTCTTGTGAGCTGGCCGCAACACCGCAGGATGGCTTCAGGCCCTAATCTGGTTCCGGCCCAGCATGCTGAGCCTTTGGTTAATTCCTCTTCCTGGTGGGAAATGAGAGTTAAATTTGCCCGTCCAGACACCTCCAGCTAGCCTCTCATTGGTTCTCGCTATTCCTGTTCATCTTCCGCAGAAATTGCAAACTGGGCCAAACAGGAGGTTAAAGGGACTGACTCTCCAAGTGGGGAGAGTGTTAGTAAAGCGTCTGGAATGTTGCACCCGAGTACCAGGGGAGGAAAACTGAGACATATTTGAACACGTCTCCCGTTCACATGGTTGATCATACTCTGGGTTCCACATGCATGTTTTAGCTGAAGGAAGAATACTTTAAACCTGGAGAGTTGAGACCCGTGTAATGGGTACCATGCAATATGACTTCAAAGGGTCTTCATTTGCTCACCGAACCTCTCCAATCCTATCACTGCTGCGTTTATGCCCCTGTACACACGGTTGATTCTCTTTTGGAGACATAGCAATCCATAGGTTTTAAGATACTTACAAGTCAGGTACATTCTGAGGCGTTTAATATGCGGTGTTGAGTCCATTTCGTTGAGCAAGGAGTAGCTCTTGTCTATTCCATATTTGGCTTAAGGAACTTTATCTGTGCTCATTTCAATCTCTGGTTTTATGCAGCACCCCAACTCACCTTTCCCCTTAAGGAAGCATAAGTTGGTTTTCTAAATTTGAGACCCTGTTCTGTTTTGGAATGCAGTTCCTGTGTAGCCAAGTTTACATTCCGTGTATTAGTGATATCTTATGATATTTCTTTTTCTGTGTGACTTATTTCAGTTAGAATCATCATACCTGAATCCACTCATTGTGCTGCTAAGGGCCTGATGACACAGATTTCATTGCTGAGTGATATTGCTTTGTAAGTAAATACCACAACTTCTTTATCCATTTTTCACTTTCTGCGATGTTGAACTTCTACTGTAAACGAGGTTCTTGTAAACAGAGCCGTTCCAAACTTTGGGGTGGCTGTGTCTTTTTCATTTTAATTTCCCTAAGCTATAGGACCATAAGTGGAAGTGCCCTAGGCTCTGTTGCTTTGTTTTTTAGATGTTTCAGGAAACACCATACACTTCTCCCAAGTGGTTGTTGGCAGTTTACATCCCGCCCATCAGCATAACAAGGCTCCCAGTTCTCCATGGCCTGTCCTGCCTTTCTGGATTTTGCACTTTTTTCAGATGGCCCTTTTGACCGGGGAGAAGTGAGACTTCATTGTAGTGCAGATTTCCTTTGCAAGCTTGCTTGGTTGGCCAAAAAGGGCGTATGCGTTTTTTCCTGAATATATTCAGGAAAAAACGCATACGCCCTTATTGGCCAAGTGCATCATTGTGGACGATCTGCCTCTTTTCCTATGCTTTCAATGCAATTCCAGTCTACCTCCTGAAATCGGTTTCCTGCAATTCTGCCCCGCTTTCAAGTCCTCTTGGCAACCTTACTTCAGTCTATTTTTGGACGATAGCTGTCATTTATAACTCTGCAGGTTTGTGAATTACAGTGCCCCTGAGCTCCTTTCTTCAACTCGCTTTCTTGTGACCTGGCCGCAACACCGCAGGATGGCTTCAGGCCCTAATCTGGTTCCGGCACGGCACGCTGAGCCTTTGGTTATTTCCTCTTCCTGGTGGGAAATGAGAGTTAAATTTGCCCGTCCAGACACCTCCAGCTAGTCTCTCATTGGTTCTCGCTATTCCTGTTCATCTTCCGCAGAAATTGCAAACTGGGGCAAACAGGAGGTTATAGGCGCTGACACTCCAAGTGCGGAGAGTGTTAGTAAAGCGTCTGGAATGTTGCACCCGAGTACCAGGGGAGGAAAACTGAGACATATTTGAACACGTCTCCCGTTCACATGGTTGATCATACTTGGGTTCCACATGCATGTTTTAGCTGAAGGAAGAATACCTTAAACCTGGGTATTTGAAACCCGTGGAATGGGTACCATGCAATATGACTTCAAAGGGTCTTCATTTGCTCACCGAACCTCTCCAATCCTATCACTGCTGCGTTTATGCCCCTGTACACATGCTTGATTCTCTTTCGGAGACATAGCAATCCATAGGTTTTAAGATACTTACTAGTCAGGTACATTCTTAGGCGTTTAATATGCGGTGTTGAGTCCATTTCGTTGAGCAAGGAGTAGCTCTTGTCTATTCCATATTTGGCTTAAGGAACTTTATCTGTGCTCATTTCAATCTCTGGTTTTATGCAGCACCCCAACTCACCTTTCCCCTTAAGCAAGCATAAGTTGGTTTTCTAAATTTGAGACCCTGTTCTGTTCTGTAATTCAGTTCCTGTGTAGCCAAGTTTACATTCCGTGTATTACTGATATCTTATGATGTTTCTTTTTCTGTGTGACTTATTTCAGTTAGAATCATCATACCTGAATCCACTCATTGTGCTGCTAAGGGCCTGATGACACAGATTTCATTGCTGAGTGATATTGCTTTGTAAGTAAATACCACAACTTTTTTATCCATTTTTCACTTTCTGCGATGTTGAACTTGTACTGTAAACGAGGTTCTTGTAAACAGAGCCGTTCGAAACTTTGGGGTGGCTGTGTCTTTTTGATTTTAAATTCCCTAAGCTATAGGACCATAAGTGGAAGTGCCCTAGACTCTGTTGCTTTGTTTTTTAGATGTTTCAGGAAACACCATACACTTCTCCCGAGTGTTTGTTGGCAATTTACATCCCACCATTCAGCATAACAAGGCTCCCAGTTCTCCATGGCCTGTCCTGCCTTTCTGGATTTTACACTTTTTTCAGATGGCCCTTTTGACCGGGGGGAAGTGAGACTTCATTGTAGTGCAGATTTACTTTGCAAGCTTGCTTGGTTGGCCAAAAAGGGCGTATGAATATATTCAGGAAAAAACGCATACGCCCTTATTGGCCAAGTGCATCATTGTGGACGTTCTGCCTCTTTTCCTATGCTTTCAATGCAATTCCAGTCTACCTCCTGAAATCGGTTTCCTGCAATTCTGCCCCGCTTTCAAGTCCTCTTGGCAGCCTTACTTCAGTCTATTTTTGGACGATAGCTGTCATTTATAACTCTGCAGGTTTGTGAATTACAGTGCCCCTGAGCTGCTTTCTTCAACTCGCTTTCTTTTGAGCTGGCCGCAACACCGCAGGATGACTTCAAGCCCTAATCTGTTTCCGGCACGGCACACTGAGCCTTTGGTTATTTCCTCTTCCTGGTGGGAAATGAGAGTTAAATTTGCCCGTCCAGACACCTCCAGCTAGCCTCTCATTGGTTCTCGCTATTCCTGTTCATCTTCCGCAGAAATTGCAAACTGGGCCAAACAGGAGGTTAAAGGCGCTGACTTTCCAAGTGGGGAGAGTGTTAGTTAAGCGTCTGGAATGTTGCACCCGAGTACCAGGGGAAGAAAACTGAGACATATTTGAACACGTCTCCCGTTCACATGGTTGATCATACTTGGGTTCCACCTGCATGTTTTAGCTGAAGGAAGAATACCTAAAACCTGGGTAGTTGAAACCCGTGGAATGGGTACCATGCAATATGACTTCAAAGGGTCTTCATTTGCTCACCGAACCTCTCCAATCCTATCACTGCTGCGTTTATGCCCCTGTACACACGCTTGATTCTCTTTTGGAGACATAGCAATCCATAGGTTTTAAGATACTTAGTAGTCAGGTACATTCTTAGGCGTTTAATATGGGGTTTTGAGTCCATTTCGTTGAGCAAGGAGTAGCTCTTGTCTATTCCATATTTGGCTTAAGGAACTTTATCTGTGCTCATTTCAATCTCTGGTTTTATGCAGCACCCCAACTCACCTTTACCCTTAAGCAAGCATAAGTTGGTTTTCTAAATTTGAGACCCTGTTCTGTTTTGGAATGCAGTTCCTGTGTAGCCAAGTTTACATTCCGTGTATTACTGATATCTTATGATGTTTCTTTTTCTGTGTGACTTATTTCAGTTAGAATCATCGTACCTGAATCCACTCATTATGCTGCTACGGGCCTGATGACATAGATTTCATTGCTGAGTGATACTGCATTGTACGTAAGTACCACAAGTTCTTTATCCATTTTTCACTTTCTGCGATGTTGAACTTGTACTGTAAACGAGGTTCTTGTAAACAGAGCCATTCCAAACTTTGGGGTGGCTGTGTCTTTTTGATTTTAATTTCCCTAAGCTATAGGACCATAAGTGGAAGTGCCCTAGGCTCTGTTGCTTTGTTTTTTCGATGTTTCAGGAAACACCATACACTTCTCCCGAGTGGTTGTTGGCAATTTACATCCCGACCATCAGCATAACAAGGCTCCCAGTTCTCCATGGCCTGTCCTGCCTTTCTGGATTTTACACTTTTTTCAGATGGCCCTTTTGACCGGGGGGAAGTGAGACTTCATTGTAGTGCTGATTTCCTTTGCAAGCTTGCTTGGTTGGCCAAAAAGGGCGTATGCGTTTTTTCCTGAATATATTCAGGAAAAAACGCATACGCCCTTTTTGGCCAAGTGCATCATTGTGTACGTTCTGCCTCTTTTCCTATGCTTTCAATGCAATTCCAGTCTACCTCCTGAAATCGTTTTCTTGCAATTCTGCCCCGCTTTCAAGTCCTCTTGGCAGCCTTACTTCAGTCTATTTTTGGACGATAGCTGTCATTTATAACTCTGCGGGTTTGTGAATTACAGTGCCCCTGAGCTCCTTTCTTCAACTCGCTTTCTTGTGAGCTGGCCGCAACACCGCAGGATGGCTTCAGGCCCTCATCTGGTTCCGGCACGGCACACTGAGCCTTTGGTTATTTCCTCTTCCTGGTGGGAAATGAGAGTTAAATTTGCCCGTCCAGACACCTCCAGCTAGCCTCTCATTGGTTCTCGCTATTCCTGTTCATCTTCCACAGAAATTGCAAACTGGGCCAAACAGGAGGTTAAAGGCGCTGACTCTCCAAGTGGGGAGAGTGTTAGTAAAGCGTCTGGAATGTTGCACCCAAGTACCAGGGGAGGAAAACTGAGACATATTTGAACATGTCTCCCGTTCACATGGTTGATCATACTTGGATTCCACATGCATGTTTTAGCTGAAGGAAGAATACCTAAAACCTGGGTAGTTGAAACCCGTGGAATGGGTACCATGCAATATGACTTCAAAGGGTCTTCATTTGCTCACCGAACCTCTCCAATCCTATCACTGCTGCGTTTATGCCCCTGTACACATGCTTGATTCTCTTTCGGAGACATAGCAATCCATAGGTTTTAAGATACTTACTAGTCAGGTACATTCTTAGGCGTTTAATATGCGGTGTTGAGTCCATTTCGTTGAGCAAGGAGTAGCTCTTGTCTATTCCATATTTGGCTTAAGGAACTTTATCTGTGCTCATTTCAATCTCTGGTTTTATGCAGCACCCCAACTCACCTTTCCCCTTAAGCAAGCATAAGTTGGTTTTCGAAATTTGAGACCCTGTTCTGTTCTGTAATTCAGTTCCTGTGTAGCCAAGTTTCCATTCCGTGTATTACTGATATCTTATGATGTTTCTTTTTCTGTGTGACTTATTTCAGTTAGAATCATCATACCTGAATCCACTCATTGTGCTGCTAAGGGCCTGATGACACAGATTTCATTGCTGAGTGATATTGCTTTGTAAGTAAATACCACAACTTTTTTATCCATTTTTCACTTTCTGCGATGATGAACTTGTACTGTAAACGAGGTTCTTGTAAACAGAGGCGTTCCAAACTTTGGGGTGGCTGTGTCTTTTTGATTTTAATTTCCCTAAGCTATAGGACCATAAGTGGAAGTGCCCTAGGTTCTGTTGCTTTGTTTTTTAGATGTTTCAGGAAACACCATACACTTCTCCCGAGTGGTTGTTGGCAATTTACATCCCGCCCATCAGCATAACAAGGCTCCCAGTTCTCCATGGCCTGTCCTGCCTTTCTGGATTTTACACTTTTTTCAGAGGGCCCTTTTGACCGGGGGGAAGTGAGACTTCATTGTAGTGCAGATTTCCTTTGCAAGCTTGCTTGGTTGGCCAAAAAGGGCGTATGCATTTTTTCCTGAATATATTCAGGAAAAAACGCATACGCCCTTTTTGGCCAAGTGCATTATTGTGGACGTTCTGCCTCTTTTCCTATGCTTTCAATGCAATTCCAGTCTACCTCCTGAAATCAGTTTCCTGCAATTCTGCCCCGCTTTCAAGTCCTCTTGGCAGCCTTACTTCAGTCTATTTTTGGACGATAGCTGTCATTTATAACTCTGCAGGTTTGTGAAATACAGTGCCCCTGAGCTCCTTTCTTCAACTCGCTTTCTTTTGAGCTGGCTGCAACACTGCAGGATGGCTTCAGGCCCTAATCTGGTTCCGGCACGGCACACTGAGCCTTTGGTTATTTCCTCTTCCTGGTGGGAAATGAGAGTTAAATTTGCCCGTCCAGACACCTCCAGCTAGCCTCTCATTGGTTCTCGCTATTCCTGTTCATCTTCCACAGAAATTGCAAACTGGGCCAAACAGGAGGTTAAAGGGACTGACTCTCCAAGTGGGGAGAGTGTTAGTAAAGCGTCTGGAATGTTGCACCCGAGTACCAGGGGAGGAAAACTGAGACATATTTGAACACGTCTCCCGTTCACATGGTTGATCATACTTGGGTTCCACATGCATGTTTTAGCTGAAGGAAGAATACCTAAAACCTGGGTAGTTGAAACCCGTGGAATGGGTACCATGCAATATGACTTCAACGGGTCTTCATTTGCTCACCGAACCTCTCCAATCCTATCACTGCTGCGTTTATGCCCCTGTACACATGCTTGATTCTCTTTCGGAGACATAGCCATCCATAGGTTTTAAGATACTTACTAGTCAGGTACATTCTTAGGCGTTTAATATGCGGTGTTGAGTCCATTTCGTTGAGCAAGGAGTAGCTCTTGTCTATTCCATATTTGGCTTAAGGAACTTTATCTGTGCTCATTTCAATCTCTGGTTTTATGCAGCACCCCAACTCACCTTTCCCCTTAAGCAAGCATAAGTTGGTTTTCTAAATTTGAGACCCTGTTCTGTAATTCAGTTCCTGTGTAGCCAAGTTTACATTCCATGTATTACTGATATCTTATGATGTTTCTTTTTCTGTGTGACTTATTTCAGTTAGAATCATCATACCTGAATCCACTCATTGTGCTGCTAAGGGCCTGATGACACAGATTTCATTGCTGAGTGATATTGCTTTGTAAGTAAATACCACAACTTCTTTATCCATTTTTCACTTTCTGCGATGTTGAACTTGTACTGTAAACGAGGTTCTTGTAAACAGAGGCGTTCCAAACTTTGGGGTGGCTGTGTCTTTTTGATTTTAAATTCCTTAAGCTATAGGACCATAAGTGGAAGTGCCCTAGGCTCTGTTGCTTTGTTTTTTAGATGTTTCAGGAAACACCATACACTTCTCCCAAGTGGTTCTTGGCAATTTACATCCCGCCTATCAGCATAACAAGGCTCCCAGTTCTCCATGGCCTGTCCTGCCTTTCTGGATTTTACACTTTTTTCAGATGGCCCTTTTGACCGGGGGGAAGTGAGACTTCATTGTAGTGCAGATTTCCTTTGCAAGCTTGCTTGGTTGGCCAAAAAGGGCGTATGCGTTTTTTCCTGAATATATTCAGGAAAAAACGCATACGCCCTTTTTGGCCAAGTGCATCATTGTGGACGTTCTGCCTCTTTTCCTATGCATTCAATGCAATTCCAGTCTACCTCCTGAAATCGGTTTCCTGCAATTCTGCCCCGCTTTCAAGTCCTCTTGGCAGCCTTACTTCAGTCTATTTTTGGACGATAGCTGTCATTTATAACTCTGCAGGTTTGTGAATTACAGTGCCCCTGAGCTCCTTTCTTCAACTCGCTTTCTTGTGACCTGGCCGCAACACCGCAGGATGGCTTCAGGCCCTAATCTGGTTCCGGCACGGCACGCTGAGCCTTTGGTTAATTCCTCTTCCTGGTGGGAAATGAGAGTTAAATTTGCCCGTCCAGACACCTCCAGCTAGCCTCTCATTGGTTCTCGCTATTCCTGTTCATCTTCCGCAGAAATTGCAAACTGGGGCAAACAGGAGGTTAAAGGCGCTGACTCTCCAAGTCGGGAGAGTGTTAGTAAAGCGTCTGGAATGTTGCACCCGAGTACCAGGGGAGGAAAACTGAGACATATTTGAACACGTCTCCCGTTCCCATGGTTGATCATACTCTGGGTTCCACATGCATGTTTTAGCTGAAGGAAGAATACCTAAAACCTGGGTAGTTGAAACCCGTGGAATGGGTACCATGCAATATGACTTCAAAGGGTCTTCATTTGCTCACCGAACCTCTCCAATCCTATCACTGCTGCGTTTATGCCCCTGTACACATGCTTGATTCTCTTTTGGAGACATAGCAATCCATAGGTTTTAAGATACTTACTAGTCAGGTACATTCTTAGGCGTTTAATATGCGGTGTTGAGTCCATTTCGTTGAGCAAGGAGTAGCTCTTGTCTATTCCATATTTGGCTTAAGGAACTTTATCTGTGCTCATTTCAATCTCTGGTTTTATGCAGCACCCCAACTCACCTTTCCCCTTAAGCAAGCATAAGTTGGTTTTCGAAATTTGAGACCCTGTTCTGTTCTGTAATTCAGTTCCTGTGTAGCCAAGTTTACATTCCGTGTATTACTGATATCTTATGATGTTTCTTTTTCTGTGTGACTTATTTCAGTTAGAATCATCATACCTGAATCCACTCATTGTGCTGCTAAGGGCCTGATGACACAGATTTCATTGCTGAGTGATATTGCTTTGTAAGTAAATACCACAACTTCTTTATCCATTTTTCACTTTCTGCGATGTTGAACTTGTACTGTAAACGTGGTTCTTGTAAACAGAGGTGTCCCAAACTTTGGGGTGGCTGTGTCTTTTTGATTTTAATTTCCCTAAGCTATAGGACCATAAGTGGAAGTGCCCTAGGCTCTGTTGCTTTGTTTTTTAGATGTTTCAGGAAACACCATACACTTCTCCCGAGTGGTTGTTGGCAATTTACATCCCGCCCATCAGCATAACAAGGCTCCCAGTTCTCCATGGCCTGTCCTGCCTTTCTGGATTTTACACTTTTTTCAGATGGCCCTTTTGACCGGGCGGGGGGGGAGAAGTGAGACTTCATTGTAGTGCAGATTTCCTTTGCAAGCTTGCTTGGTTGGCCAAAAAGGGCGTATGCATTTTTTCCTGAATATATTCAGGAAAAAACGCATACGCCCTTTTTGGCCAAGTGCATCATTGTGGACGTTCTGCCTCTTTTCCTATGCTTTCAATGCAATTCCAGTCTACCTCCTGAAATCGGTTTCCTGCAATTCTGCCCCGCTTTCAAGTCCTCTTGGCAGCCTTACTTCAGTCTATTTTTGGACGATAGCTGTCATTTATAACTCTGCAGGTTTGTGAATTACAGTGCCTCTGAGCTCCTTTCTTCAACTCGCTTTCTTGTGAGCTGGCCGCAACACCGCAGGATGGCTTCAGGCCCTAACCTGGTTCCGGCACGGCACGCTGAGCCTTTGGTTAATTCCTCTTCCTGGTGGGAAATGAGAGTTAAATTTGCCCGTCCAGACACCTCCAGCTAGTCTCTCATTGGTTCTCGCTATTCCTGTTCATCTTCCGCAGAAATTGCAAACTGGGCCAAACAGGAGGTTAAAGACACTGACTCTCCAAGACGGGAGAGTGTTAGTAAAGCGTCTGGAATGTTGCACCCGAGTACCAGGGTACGAAAACTGAGACATATTTGAACACGTCTCCCGATCACATGGTTGATCATACTCTGGGTTCCACATGCATGTTTTAGCTGAAGGAAGAATACCTAAAACCTGGGTAGTTGAAACCCGTGGAATGGGTACCATGCAATATGACTTCAAAGGGTCTTCATTTGCTCACCGAACCTCTCCAATCCTATCACTGCTGCGTTTATGCCTCTGTACACATGCTTGATTCTCTTTCGGAGACATAGCAATCCATAGGTTTTAAGATACTTACTAGTCAGGTACATTCTTAGGCGTTTAATATGCGGTGTTGAGTCCATTTTGTTGAGCAAGGAGTAGCTCTTGTCTATTCCATATTTGGCTTAAGGAACTTTATCTGTGCTCATTTCAATCTCTGGTTTTATGCAGCACCCCAACTCACCTTTCCCCTTAAGCAAGCATAAGTTGGTTTTCTAAATTTGAGACCCTGTCCTGTTCTGTAATTCAGTTCCTGTGTAGCCAAGTTTACATTCCATGTATTACTGATATCGTATGATGTTTCTTTTTCAGTGTGACTTATTTCAGTTAGAATCATCATACCTGAATCCACTCATTGTGCTGCTAAGGGCCTGATGACACAGATTTCATTGCTGAGTGATATTGCTTTGTAAGTAAATACCACAAGTTCTTTATCCATTTTTCACTTTCTGCGATGTTGAACTTGTACTGTAAACGAGGTTCTTGTAAACAGAGCCATTCCAAACTTTGGGGTGGCTGTGTCTTTTTGATTTTAATTTCCCTAAGCTATAGGACCATAAGTGGAAGTGCCCTAGGTTCTGTTGCTTTGTTTTTTAGATGTTCCAGGAAACACCATACACTTCTCCCGAGTGGTTGTTGGCAATTTACATCCCACCCATCAGCATAACAAGGCTCCCAGTTCTCCATGGCCTGTCCTGCCTTTCTGGATTTTACACTTTTTTCAGAGGGCCCTTTTGACCGGGGGGAAGTGAGACTTCATTGTAGTGCAGATTTCCTTTGCAAGCTTGCTTGGTTGGCCAAAAAGGGCGTATGCGTTTTTTCCTGAATATATTCAGGAAAAAACGCATACGCCCTTTTTGGCCAAGTGCATTATTGTGGACGTTCTGCCTCTTTTCCTATGCTTTCAATGCAATTCCAGTCTACCTCCTGAAATCGGTTTCCTGCAATTCTGCCCCACTTTCAAGTCCTCTTGGCAGCCTTACTTCAGTCTATTTTTGGACGATAGCTGTCATTTATAACTCTGCAGGTTTGTGAATTACAGTGCCCCTGAGCTCCTTTCTTCAACTCGCTTTCTTGTGAGCTGGCCGCAACACCGCAGGATGGCTTCAGGCCCTAATCTGGTTCCGGCACGGCACACTGAGCCTTTGGTTATTTCCACTTCCTGGTGGGAAATGAGAGTTAAATTTGCCCGTCCAGACACCTCCAGCTAGCCTCTCATTGGTTCTCGCTATTCCTGTTCATCTTCCACAGAAATTGCAAACTGGGCCAAACAGGAGGTTAAAGGGACTGACTCTCCAAGTGGGGAGAGTGTTAGTAAAGCGTCTGGAATGTTGCACCCGAGTACCAGGGGAGGAAAACTGAGACATATTTGAACACGTCTCCCGTTCACATGGTTGATCATACTTGGGTTCCACATGCATGTTTTAGCTGAAGGAAGAATACCTAAAACCTGGGTAGTTGAAACCCGTGGAATGGGTACCATGCAATATGACTTCAAAGGGTCTTCATTTGCTCACTGAACCTCCCTAATCCTATCACTGCTGCGTTTATGCCCCTGTACACATGCTTGATTCTCTTTCGGAGACATAGCCATCCATAGGTTTTAAGATACTTACTAGTCAGGTACATTCTTAGGCGTTTAATATGCGGTGTTGAGTCCATTTCGTTGAGCAAGGAGTAGCTCTTGTCTATTCCATATTTGGCTTAAGGAACTTTATCTGTGCTCATTTCAATCTCTGGTTTTATGCAGCACCCCAACTCACCTTTCCCCTTAAGCAAGCATAAGTTGGTTTTCTAAATTTGAGACCCTGTTCTGTTCTGTAATTCAGTTCCTGTGTAGCCAAGTTTACATTCCGTGTATTACTGATATCTTATGATGTTTCTTTTTCTGTGTGACTTATTTCAGTTAGAATCATCATACCTGAATCCACTCATTGTGCTGCTAAGGGCCTGATGACACAGATTTCATTGCTGAGTGATATTGCTTTGTAAGTAAATACCACAACTTCTTTATCCATTTTTCACTTTCTGCAATGTTGAATTTGTACTGTAAACGAGGTTCTTGTAAACAGAGCCGTTCCAAACTTTGGGGTGTCTGTGTCTTTTTGATTTTAAATTCCCTAAGCTATAGGACCATAAGTGGAAGTGCCCTAGGCTCTGTTGCTTTGTTTTTTAGATGTTTCAGGAAACACCATACACTTCTCCCAAGTGGTTCTTGGCAATTTAAATCCCGCCCATCAGCATAACAAGGCTCCCAGTTCTCCATGGCCTGTCCTGCCTTTCTGGATTTTACACTTTTTTCAGATGGCCCTTTTGACCGGGGGGAAGTGAGACTTCACTGTAGTGCAGATTTCCTTTGCAAGCTTGCTTGGTTGGCCAAAAAGGGCGTATGCGTTTTTTCCTGAATATATTCAGGAAAAAACGCATACGCCCTTTTTGGCCAAGTGCATCATTGTGGACGTTCTGCCTCTTTTCCTATGCATTCAATGCAATTCCAGTCTACCTCCTGAAATCGGTTTCCTGCAATTCTGCCCCGCTTTCAAGTCCTCTTGGCAGCCTTACTTCAGTCTATTTTTGGACGATAGCTGTCATTTATAACTCTGCAGGTTTGTGAATTACAGTGCCCCTGAGCTCCTTTCTTCAACTCGCTTTCTTGTGACCTGGCCGCAACACCGCAGGATGGCTTCAGGCCCTAATCTGGTTCCGGCACGGCACGCTGAGCCTTTGGTTAATTCCTCTTCCTGGTGGGAAATGAGAGTTAAATTTGCCCGTCCAGACACCTCCAGCTAGTCTCTCATTGGTTCTCGCTATTCCTGTTCATCTTCCGCAGAAATTGCAAACTGGGGCAAACAGAAGGTTAAAGGCGCTGACTCTCCAAGTCGGGAGAGTGTTAGTAAAGCGTCTGGAATGTTGCACCCGAGTACCAGGGGAGGAAAACTGAGACATATTTGAACACGTCTCCCGTTCACATGGTTGATCATACTCTGGGTTCCACATGCATGTTTTAGCTGAAGGAAGAATACCTAAAACCTGGGTAGTTGAAACCCTTGGAATGGGTACCATGCAATATGACTTCAAAGGGTCTTCATTTGCTCACCGAACCTCTCCAATCCTATCACTGCTGCGTTTATGTCCCTGTACAAATGCTTGATTCTCTTTTGGAGACATAGCAATCCGTAGGTTTTAAGATACTTACAAGTCAGGTACATTCTTAGACGTTTAATATGCGGTGTTGAGTCCATTTCATTGAGCAAGGAGTAGCTCTTGTCTATTCCATATTTGGCTTAAGGAACTTTATCTGTGCTCATTTCAATCTCTGGTTTTATGCAGCACCCCAACTCACCTTTCCCCTTAAGCAAGCATAAGTTGGTTTTCTAAATTTGAGACCCTGTCCTGTTCTGTAATTCAGTTCCTGTGTAGCCAAGTTTACATTCCATGTATTACTGATATCGTATGATGTTTCTTTTTCTGTGTGACTTATTTCAGTTAGAATCATCATAC
Source organism: Stenella coeruleoalba (assembly GCF_951394435.1). NCBI lineage: Eukaryota > Metazoa > Chordata > Mammalia > Artiodactyla > Delphinidae > Stenella > Stenella coeruleoalba. Next base: position 354,093 of record NW_027646000.1, on the reverse strand, counting down.
CTGAATCCACTCATTGTGCTGCTAAGGGCCTGATGACACAGATTTCATTGCTGAGTGATATTGCTTTGTAAGTAAATACCACAAGTTCTTTATCCATTTTTCACTTTCTGCGATGTTGAACTTGTACTGTAAACGAGGTTCTTGTAAACAGAGCCATTCCAAACTTTGGGGTGGCTGTGTCTTTTTGATTTTAATTTCCCTAAGCTATAGGACCATAAGTGGAAGTGCCCTAGGTTCTGTTGCTTTGTTTTTTAGATGTTTCAGGAAACACCATACACTTCTCCCGAGTGGTTGTTGGCAATTTACATCCCACCCATCAGCATAACAAGGCTCCCAGTTCTCCATGGCCTGTCCTGCCTTTCTGGATTTTACACTTTTTTCAGAGGGCCCTTTTGACCGGGGGGAAGTGAGACTTCATTGTAGTGCAGATTTCCTTTGCAAGCTTGCTTGGTTGGCCAAAAAGGGCGTATGCGTTTTTTCCTGAATATATTCAGGAAAAAACGCATACGCCCTTTTTGGCCAAGTGCATTATTGTGGACGTTCTGCCTCTTTTCCTATGCTTTCAATGCAATTCCAGTCTACCTCCTGAAATCGGTTTCCTGCAATTCTGCCCCACTTTCAAGTCCTCTTGGCAGCCTTACTTCAGTCTATTTTTGGACGATAGCTGTCATTTATAACTCTGCAGGTTTGTGAATTACAGTGCCCCTGAGCTCCTTTCTTCAACTCGCTTTCTTGTGAGCTGGCCGCAACACCACAGGATGGCTTCAGGCCCTAATCTGGTTCCGGTACGGCGCGCTGAGCCTTTGGTTATTTCCTCTTCCTGTTGGGAAATGAGAGTTAAATTTGCCCGTCCAGACACCTCCAGCTAGCCTCTCATTGGTTCTCGCTATTCCTGTTCATCTTCCACAGAAATTGCAAACTGGGCCAAACAGGAGGTTAAAGGGACTGACTCTCCAAGTGGGGAGAGTGTTAGTAAAGCGTCTGGAATGTTGCACCCGAGTACCAGGGGAGGAAAACTGAGACATATTTGAACACGTCTCCCGTTCACATGGTTGATCATACTTGGGTTCCACATGCATGTTTTAGCTGAAGGAAGAATACCTAAAACCTGGGTAGTTGAAACCCGTGGAATGGGTACCATGCAATATGACTTCAAAGGGTCTTCATTTGCTCACTGAACCTCCCTAATCCTATCACTGCTGCGTTTATGCCCCTGTACACATGCTTGATTCTCTTTCGGAGACATAGCCATCCATAGGTTTTAAGATACTTACTAGTCAGGTACATTCTTAGGCGTTTAATATGCGGTGTTGAGTCCATTTCGTTGAGCAAGGAGTAGCTCTTGTCTATTCCATATTTGGCTTAAGGAACTTTATCTGTGCTCATTTCAATCTCTGGTTTTATGCAGCACCCCAACTCACCTTTCCCCTTAAGCAAGCATAAGTTGGTTTTCTAAATTTGAGACCCTGTTCTGTTCTGTAATTCAGTTCCTGTGTAGCCAAGTTTACATTCCGTGTATTACTGATATCTTATGATGTTTCTTTTTCTGTGTGACTTATTTCAGTTAGAATCATCATACCTGAATCCACTCATTGTGCTGCTAAGGGCCTGATGACACAGATTTCATTGCTGAGTGATATTGCTTTGTAAGTAAATACCACAACTTCTTTATCCATTTTTCACTTTCTGCAATGTTGAATTTGTACTGTAAACGAGGTTCTTGTAAACAGAGCCGTTCCAAACTTTGGGGTGTCTGTGTCTTTTTGATTTTAAATTCCCTAAGCTATAGGACCATAAGTGGAAGTGCCCTAGGCTCTGTTGCTTTGTTTTTTAGATGTTTCAGGAAACACCATACACTTCTCCCAAGTGGTTCTTGGCAATTTACATCCCGCCCATCAGCATAACAAGGCTCCCAGTTCTCCATGGCCTGTCCTGCCTTTCTGGATTTTACACTTTTTTCAGATGGCCCTTTTGACCGGGGGGAAGTGAGACTTCACTGTAGTGCAGATTTCCTTTGCAAGCTTGCTTGGTTGGCCAAAAAGGGCGTATGCGTTTTTTCCTGAATATATTCAGGAAAAAACGCATACGCCCTTTTTGGCCAAGTGCATCATTGTGGACGTTCTGCCTCTTTTCCTATGCATTCAATGCAATTCCAGTCTACCTCCTGAAATCGGTTTCCTGCAATTCTGCCCCGCTTTCAAGTCCTCTTGGCAGCCTTACTTCAGTCTATTTTTGGACGATAGCTGTCATTTATAACTCTGCAGGTTTGTGAATTACAGTGCCCCTGAGCTCCTTTCTTCAACTCGCTTTCTTGTGAGCTGGCCGCAACACCGCAGGATGGCTTCAGGCCCTAATCTGGTTCCGGCACGGCACGCTGAGCCTTTGGTTAATTCCTCTTCCTGGTGGGAAATGAGAGTTAAATTTGCCCGTCCAGACACCTCCAGCTAGTCTCTCATTGGTTCTCGCTATTCCTGTTCATCTTCCGCAGAAATTGCAAACTGGGGCAAACAGGAGGTTAAAGGCGCTGACTCTCCAAGTCGGGAGAGTGTTAGTAAAGCGTCTGGAATGTTGAACCCGAGTACCAGGGGAGGAAAACTGAGACATATTTGAACACGTCTCCCGTTCACATGGTTGATCATACTCTGGGTTCCACATGCATGTTTTAGCTGAAGGAAGAATACCTAAAACCTGGGTAGTTGAAACCCTTGGAATGGGTACCATGCAATATGACTTCAAAGGGTCTTCATTTGCTCACCGAACCTCTCCAATCCTATCACTGCTGCGTTTATGTCCCTGTACAAATGCTTGATTCTCTTTTGGAGACATAGCAATCCATAGGTTTTAAGATACTTACAAGTCAGGTACATTCTTAGACGTTTAATATGCGGTGTTGAGTCCATTTCATTGAGCAGGGAGTAGCTCTTGTCTATTCCATATTTGGCTTAAGGAACTTTATCTGTGCTCATTTCAATCTCTGGTTTTATGCAGCACCCCAACTCACCTTTACCCTTAAGCAAGCATAAGTTGGTTTTCTAAATTTGAGACCCTGTTCTGTTCTGTAATTCAGTTCCTGTGTAGCCAAGTTTACATTCCGTGTATTACTGATATCTTATGATGTTTCTTTTTCTGTGTGACTTATTTCAGTTAGAATCATCATACCTGAATCCACTCATTGTGCTGCTAAGGGCCTGATGACACAGATTTCATTGCTGAGTGATACTGCATTGTAAGTAAATACCACAACTTCTTTATCCATTTTTCACTTTCTGCAATGTTGAACTTGTACTGTAAATGAGGTTCTTGTAAACAGAGGCGAACCAAACTTTGGGGTGGCTGTGTCTTTTTGATTTTAATTTCCCTAAGCTATAGGACCATAAGTGGAAGTGCCCTAGGCTCTGTTGCTTTGTTTTTTAGATGTTTCAGGAAACACCATACACTTCTCCCGAGTGGTTGTTGGCAATTTACATCCCGCCCATCAGCATAACAAGGCTCCCAGTTCTCCATGGCCTGTCCTGCCTTTCTGGATTTTACACTTTTTTCAGATGGCCCTTTTGACCGGACGGAAGTGAGACTTCATTGTAGTGCAGATTTCCTTTGCAAGCTTGCTTGGTTGGCCAAAAAGGGCGTATGCGTTTTTTCCTGAATATATTCAGGAAAAAACGCATACGCCCTTATTGGCCAAGTGCATCATTGTGGACGTTCTGCCTCTTTTCCTATGCTTTCAATGCAATTCCAGTCTACCTCCTGAAATCGGTTTCCTGCAATTCTGCCCCGCTTTCAAGTCCTCTTGGCAGCCTTACTTCAGTCTATTTTTGGACGATAGCTGTCATTTATAACTCTGCAGGTTTGTGAATTACAGTGCCCCTGAGCTGCTTTCTTCAACTCGCTTTCTTTTGAGCTGGCCACAACACCGCAGGATGGCTTCAGGCCCTAATCTGGTTCCGGCACGGCACACTGAGCCTTTGGTTATTTCCTCTTCCTGGTGGGAAATGAGAGTTAAATTTGCCCGTCCAGACACCTCCAGCTAGCCTCTCATTGGTTCTCGCTATTCCTGTTCATCTTCCGCAGAAATTGCAAACTGGGCCAAACAGGAGGTTAAAGGCGCTGACTCTCCAAGTGGGGAGAGTGTTAGTAAAGCGTCTGGAATGTTGCACCCGAGTACCAGGGGAGGAAAACTGAGACATATTTGAACACGTCTCCCGTTCACATGGTTGATCATACTTGGGTTCCACATGCATGTTTTAGCTGAAGGAAGAATACCTAAAACCTGGGTAGTTGAAACCCGTGGAATGGGTACCATGCAATATGACTTCAAAGGGTCTTCATTTGCTCACCGAACCTCTCCAATCCTATCACTGCTGCGTTTATGCCCCTGTACACATGCTTGATTCTCTTTCGGAGACATAGCAATCCATAGGTTTTAAGATACTTACTAGTCAGGTACATTCTTAGGCGTTTAATATGCGGTATTGAGTCCATTTCGTTGAGCAAGGAGTAGCTCTTGTCTATTCCATATTTGGCTTAAGGAACTTTATCTGTGCTCATTTCAATCTCTGGTTTTATGCAGCACCCCAACTCACCTTTCCCCTTAAGCAAGCATAAGTTGGTTTTCTAAATTTGAGACCCTGTCCTGTTCTGTAATTCAGTTCCTGTGTAGCCAAGTTTACATTCCGTGTATTACTGATATCTTATGATGTTTCTTTTTCTGTGTGACTTATTTCAGTTAGAATCATCATACCTGAATCCACTCATTGTGCTGCTAAGGGCCTGATGACACAGATTTCATTGCTGAGTGATATTGCTTTGTAAGTAAATACCACAACTTCTTTATCCATTTTTCACTTTCTGCGATGTTGAACTTGTACTGTAAACGAGGTTCTTGTAAACAGAGCCGTTCCAAACTTTGGGGTGGCTGTGTCTTTTTGATTTTAATTTCCCTAAGCTATAGGACCATAAGTGGAAGTGCCCTAGGTTCTGTTGCTTTGTTTTTTAGATATTTCAGGAAACACCATACACTTCTCCCGAGTGGTTGTTGGCAATTTACATCCCGCCCATCAGCATAACAAGGCTCCCAGTTCTCCATGGCCTGTCCTGCCTTTCTGGATTTTACACTTTTTTCAGAGGGCCCTTTTGACCAGGGGGAAGTGAGACTTCATTGTAGTGCAGATTTCCTTTGCAAGCTTGCTTGGTTGGCCAAAAAGGGCGTATGCGTTTTTTCCTGAATATATTCAGGAAAAAACGCATACGCCCTTTTTGGCCAAGTGCATCATTGTGGACGTTCTGCCTCTTTTCCTAGGCTTTCAATGCAATTCCAGTCTACCTCCTGAAATTGGTTTCCTGCAATTCTGCCCCGCTTTCAAGTCCTCTTGGCAGCCTTACTTCAGTCTATTTTTGGACGATAGCTGTCATTTATAACTCTGCAGGTTTGTGAATTACAGTGCCCCTGAGCTCCTTTCTTCAACTCGGTTTCTTGTGAGCTGGCCGCAAAACCGCAGGATGGCTTCAGGCCCTAATCTGGTTCCGGCACGGCACGCTGAGCCTTTGGTTAATTCCTCTTCCTGGTGGGAAATGAGAGTTAAATTTGCCCGTCCAGACACCTCCAGCTAGTCTCTCATTGGTTCTCGCTATTCCTGTTCATCTTCCGCAGAAATTGCAAACTGGGCCAAACAGGAGGTTAAAGACACTGACTCTCCAAGTCGGGAGAGTGTTAGTAAAGCGTCTGGAATGTTGCACCCGAGTACCAGGGTACGAAAACTGAGACATATTTGAACACGTCTCCCGATCACATGGTTGATCATACTCTGGGTTCCACATGCATGTTTTAGCTGAAGGAAGAATACCTAAAACCTGGGTAGTTGAAACCCGTGGAATGGGTACCATGCAATATGACTTCAAAGGGTCTTCATTTGCTCACCGAACCTCTCCAATCCTATCACTGCTGCGTTTATGCCCCTGTACACATGCTTGATTCTCTTTCGGAGACATAGCCATCCATAGGTTTTAAGATACTTACTAGTCAGGTACATTCTTAGGCGTTTAATATGCGGTGTTGAGTCCATTTCGTTGAGCAAGGAGTAGCTCTTGTCTATTCCATATTTGGCTTAAGGAACTTTATCTGTGCTCATTTCAATCTCTGGTTTTATGCAGCACCCCAACTCACCTTTACCCTTAAGCAAGCATAAGTTGGTTTTCTAAATTTGAGACCCTCTTCTGTTTTGGAATGCAGTTCCTGTGTAGCCAAGTTTCCATTCCATGTATTAGTGATATCTTATGATGTTTCTTTTTCTGTGTGACTTATTTCAGTTAGAATCATCGTACCTGAATCCACTAATTATGCTGCTACGGGCCTGATGACATAGATTTCATTGCTGAGTGATACTGCGTTGTAAGTAAATACCACAAGTTCTTTATCCATTTTTCACTTTCTGCGATGTTGAACTTGTACTGTAAACGAGGTTCTTGTAAACAGAGGCGTCCCAAACTTTGGGGTGGCTGTGTCTTTTTGATTTTAATTTCCCTAAGCTATAGGACCATAAGTGGAAGTGCCCTAGGCTCTGTTGCTTTGTTTTTTAGATGTTTCAGGAAACACCATACACTTCTCCCGAGTGGTTGTTGGCAATTTACATCCCGCCCATCAGCATAACAAGGCTCCCAGTTCTCCATGGCCTGTCCTGCCTTTCTGGATTTTACACTTTTTTCAGATGGCCCTTTTGACCGGGGGGGGGGAGAAGTGAGACTTCATTGTAGTGCAGATTTCCTTTGCAAGCTTGCTTGGTTGGCCAAAAAGGGCGTATGCGTTTTTTCCTGAATATATTCAGGAAAAAACGCATACGCCCTTTTTGGCCAAGTGCATCATTGTGGACGTTCGGCCTCTTTTCCTATGCTTTCAATGCAATTCCAGTCTACCTCCTGAAATCGGTTTCCTGCAATTCTGCCCCGCTTTCAAGTCCTCTTGGCAGCCTTACTTCAGTCTATTTTTGGACGATAGCAGTCATTTATAACTCTGCAGGTTTGTGAATTACAGTGCCCCTGAGCTCCTTTCTTCAACTCGCTTTCTTGTGAGCTGGCCGCAACACCGCAGGATGGCTTTAGGCCCTAATCTGGTTCCGGCACGGCACGCTGAGCCTTTGGTTAATTCCTCTTCCTGGTGGGAAATGAGAGTTAAATTTGCCCGTCCAGACACCTCCAGCTAGCCTCTCATTGGTTCTCGCTATTCCTGTTCATCTTCCGCAGAAATTGCAAACTGGGGCAAACAGGAGGTTAAAGGCGCTGACTCTCCAAGTCGGGAGAGTGTTAGTAAAGCGTCTGGAATGTTGCACCCGAGTACCAGGGTACGAAAACTGAGACATATTTGAACACGTCTCCCGTTCACATGGTTGATCATACTCTAGGTTCCACATGCATGTTTTAGCTGAAGGAAGAATACCTAAAACCTGGGTAGTTGAATCCCGTGGAATGGGTACCATGCAATATGACTTCAAAGGGTCTTCATTTGCTCACCGAACCTCTCCAATCCTATCACTGCTGCGTTTATGCCCCTGTACGCATGCTTGATTCTCTTTTGGAGACATAGCAATCCATAGGTTTTAAGATACTTACTAGTCAGGTACATTCTTAGGCGTTTAATATGCGGTGTTGAGTCCATTTCGTTGAGCAAGGAGTAGCTCTTGTCTATTCCATATTTGGCTTAAGGAACTTTATCTGTGCTCATTTCAATCTCTGGTTTTATGCAGCACCCCAACTCACCTTTCCCCTTAAGCAAGCATAAGTTGGTTTTCGAAATTTGAGACCCTGTTCTGTTCTGTAATTCAGTTCCTGTGTAGCCAAGTTTACATTCCGTGTATTACTGATATCTTATGATGTTTCTTTTTCTGTGTGACTTATTTCAGTTAGAATCATCATACCTGAATCCACTCATTGTGCTGCTAAGGGCCTGATGACACAGATTTCATTGCTGAGTGATATTGCTTTGTAAGTAAATACCACAACTTCTTTATCCATTTTTCACTTTCTGCGATGTTGAACTTGTACTGTAAACGTGGTTCTTGTAAACAGAGGCGATCCAAACTTTGGGGTGGCTGTGTCTTTTTGATTTTAATTTCCCTAAGCTATAGGACCATAAGTGGAAGTGCCCTAGGCTCTGTTGCTTTGTTTTTTAGATGTTTCAGGAAACACCATACACTTCTCCCGAGTGGTTGTTGGCAATTTACATCCCGCCCATCAGCATAACAAGGCTCCCAGTTCTCCATGGCCTGTCCTGCCTTTCTGGATTTTACACTTTTTTCAGATGGCCCTTTTGACCGGTGGGGGGGAGAAGTGAGACTTCATTGTAGTGCAGATTTCCTTTGCAAGCTTGCTTGGTTGGCCAAAAAGGGCGTATGCATTTTTTCCTGAATATATTCAGGAAAAAACGCATACGCCCTTTTTGGCCAAGTGCATCATTGTGGACGTTCTGCCTCTTTTCCTATGCTTTCAATGCAATTCCAGTCTACCTCCTGAAATCGGTTTCCTGCAATTCTGCCCCGCTTTCAAGTCCTCTTGGCAGCCTTACTTCAGTCTATTTTTGGACGATAGCTGTCATTTATAACTCTGCAGGTTTGTGAATTACAGTGCCCCTGAGCTCCTTTCTTCAACTCGCTTTCTTGTGAGCTGGCCGCAACACCGCAGGATGGCTTCAGGCCCTAACCTGGTTCCGGCACGGCACGCTGAGCCTTTGGTTAATTCCTCTTCCTGGTGGGAAATGAGAGTTAAATTTGCCCGTCCAGACACCTCCAGCTAGTCTCTCATTGGTTCTCGCTATTCCTGTTCATCTTCCGCAGAAATTGCAAACTGGGCCAAACAGGAGGTTAAAGGGACTGACTCTCCAAGTCGGGAGAGTGTTAGTAAAGCGTCTGGAATGTTGCACCCGAGTACCAGGGTACGAAAACTGAGACATATTTGAACACGTCTCCCGATCACATGGTTGATCATACTCTGGGTTCCACATGCATGTTTTAGCTGAAGGAAGAATACCTAAAACCTGGGTAGTTGAAACCCGTGGAATGGGTACCTTGCAATATGACTTCAAAGGGTCTTCATTTGCTCACCGAACCTCTCCAATCCTATCACTGCTGCGTTTATGCCCCTGTACACATGCTTGATTCTCTTTCGGAGACATAGCAATCCATAGGTTTTAAGATACTTACTAGTCAGGTACATTCTTAGGCGTTTAATATGCGGTGTTGAGTCCATTTCGTTGAGCAAGGAGTAGCTCTTGTCTATTCCATATTTGGCTTAAGGAACTTTATCTGTGCTCATTTCAATCTCTGGTTTTATGCAGCACCCCAACTCACCTTTCCCCTTAAGCAAGCATAAGTTGGTTTTCTAAATTTGAGACCCTGTTCTGTTCTGTAATTCAGTTCCTGTGTAGCCAAGTTTCCATTCCGTGTATTACTGATATCTTATGATGTTTCTTTTTCTGTGTGACTTATTTCAGTTAGAATCATCATACCTGAATCCACTCATTGTGCTGCTAAGGGCCTGATGACACAGATTTCATTGCTGAGTGATGTTGCTTTGTAAGTAAATACCACAACTTCTTTATCCATTTTTCACTTTCTGCAATGTTGAACTTGTACTGTAAACGAGGTTCTTGTAAACAGAGTCGTTCCAAACTTTGGGGTGTCTGTGTCTTTTTGATTTTAAATTCCCTAAGCTATAGGACCATAAGTGGAAGTGCCCTAGGCTCTGTTGCTTTGTTTTTTAGATGTTTCAGGAAACACCATACACTTCTCCCAAGTGGTTCTTGGCAATTTACATCCCGCCCATCAGCATAACAAGGCTCCCAGTTCTCCATGGCCTGTCCTGCCTTTCTGGATTTTACACTTTTTTCAGATGGCCCTTTTGACCGGGGGGAAGTGAGACTTCACTGTAGTGCAGATTTCCTTTGCAAGCTTGCTTGGTTGGCCAAAAAGGGCGTATGCGTTTTTTCCTGAATATATTCAGGAAAAAACGCATACGCCCTTTTTGGCCAAGTGCATCATTGTGGACGTTCTGCCTCTTTTCCTATGCATTCAATGCAATTCCAGTCTACCTCCTGAAATCGGTTTCCTGCAATTCTGCCCCGCTTTCAAGTCCTCTTGGCAGCCTTACTTCAGTCTATTTTTGGACGATAGCTGTCATTTATAACTCTGCAGGTTTGTGAATTACAGTGCCCCTGAGCTCCTTTCTTCAACTCGCTTTCTTGTGACCTGGCCGCAACACCGCAGGATGGCTTCAGGCCCTAATCTGGTTCCGGCACGGCACGCTGAGCCTTTGGTTAATTCCTCTTCCTGGTGGGAAATGAGAGTTAAATTTGCCCGTCCAGACACCTCCAGCTAGTCTCTCATTGGTTCTCGCTATTCCTGTTCATCTTCCGCAGAAATTGCAAACTGGGGCAAACAGGAGGTTAAAGGCACTGACTCTCCAAGTCGGGAGAGTGTTAGTAAAGCGTCTGGAATGTTGAACCCGAGTACCAGGGGAGGAAAACTGAGACATATTTGAACACGTCTCCCGTTCACATGGTTGATCATACTCTGGGTTCCACATGCATGTTTTAGCTGAAGGAAGAATACCTAAAACCTGGGTAGTTGAAACCCGTGGAATGGGTACCATGCAATATGACTTCAAAGGGTCTTCATTTGCTCACCGAACCTCTCCAATCCTATCACTGCTGTGTTTATGTCCCTGTACAAATGCTTGATTCTCTTTTGGAGACATAGCAATCCATAGGTTTTAAGATACTTACAAGTCAGGTACATTCTTAGACGTTTAATATGCGGTGTTGAGTCCATTTCATTGAGCAAGGAGTAGCTCTTGTCTATTCCATATTTGGCTTAAGGAACTTTATCTGTGCTCATTTCAATCTCTGGTTTTATGCAGCACCCCAACTCACCTTTACCCTTAAGCAAGCATAAGTTGGTTTTCTAAATTTGAGACCCTGTTCTGTTCTGTAATTCAGTTCCTGTGTAGCCAAGTTTACATTCCGTGTATTAGTGATATCTTATGATGTTTCTTTTTCTGTGTGACTTATTTCAGTTAGAATCATCATACCTGAATCCACTCATTGTGCTGCTAAGGGCCTGATGACACAGATTTCATTGCTGAGTGATACTGCATTGTAAGTAAATACCACAACTTCTTTATCCATTTTTCACTTTCTGCAATGTTGAACTTGTACTGTAAATGAGGTTCTTGTAAACAGAGGCGTACCAAACATTGGGGTGGCTGTGTCTTTTTGATTTTAATTTCCCTAAGCTATAGGACCATAAGTGGAAGTGCCCTAGGCTCTGTTGCTTTGTTTTTTAGATGTTTCAGGAAACACCATACACTTCTCCCGAGTGGTTGTTGGCAATTTACATCCCGCCCATCAGCATAACAAGGCTCCCAGTTCTCCATGGCCTGTCCTGCCTTTCTGGATTTTACACTTTTTTCAGATGGCCCTTTTGACCGGACGGAAGTGAGACTTCATTGTAGTGCAGATTTCCTTTGCAAGCTTGCTTGGTTGGCCAAAAAGGGCGTATGCGTTTTTTCCTGAATATATTCAGGAAAAAACGCATACGCCCTTTTTGGCCAAGTGCATCATTGTGGACGTTCTGCCTCTTTTCCTATGCTTTCAATGCAATTCCAGTCTACCTCCTGAAATCGGTTTCCTGCAATTCTGCCCCGCTTTCAAGTCCTCTTGGCAGCCTTACTTCAGTCTATTTTTGGACGATAGCTGTCATTTATAACTCTGCAGGTTTGTGAATTACAGTGCCCCTGAGCTGCTTTCTTCAACTCGCTTTCTTTTGAGCTGGCCACAACACCGCAGGATGGCTTCAGGCCCTAATCTGGTTCCGGCACGGCACACTGAGCCTTTGGTTATTTCCTCTTCCTGGTGGGAAATGAGAGTTAAATTTGCCCGTCCAGACACCTCCAGCTAGCCTCTCATTGGTTCTCGCTATTCCTGTTCATCTTCCGCAGAAATTGCAAACTGGGCCAAACAGGAGGTTAAAGGCGCTGACTCTCCAAGTGGGGAGAGTGTTAGTAAAGCGTCTGGAATGTTGCACCCGAGTACCAGGGGAGGAAAACTGAGACATATTTGAACACGTCTCCCGTTCACATGGTTGATCATACTTGGGTTTCACATGCATGTTTTAGCTGAAGGAAGAATACCTAAAACCTGGGTAGTTGAAACCCGTGGAATGGGTACCATGCAATATGACTTCAAAGGGTCTTCATTTGCTCACCGAACCTCTCCAATCCTATCACTGCTGCGTTTATGCCCCTGTACACATGCTTGATTCTCTTTCGGAGACATAGCAATCCATAGGTTTTAAGATACTTACTAGTCAGGTACATTCTTAGGCGTTTAATATGCGGTGTTGAGTCCATTTCGTTGAGCAAGGAGTAGTACTTGTCTATTCCATATTTGGCTTAAGGAACTTTATCTGTGCTCATTTCAATCTCTGGTTTTATGCAGCAACCCAACTCACCTTTACCCTTAAGCAAGCATAAGTTGGTTTTCTAAATTTGAGACCCTGTTCTGTTCTGTAATTCAGTTCCTGTGTAGCCAAGTTTACATTCCGTGTATTAGTGATATCATATGATGTTTCTTTTTCTGTGTGACTTATTTCAGTTAGAATCATCGTACCTGAATATACTCATTATGCTGCTACGGGCCTGATGACACAGATTTCATTGCTGAGTGATATTGCTTTGTAAGTAAATACCACAACTTCTTTATCCATTTTTCACTTTCTGCGATGTTGAACTTGTACTGTAAACGAGGTTCTTGTAAACAGAGCCGTTCCAAACTTTGGGGTGGCTGTGTCTTTTTGATTTTAATTTCCCTAAGCTATAGGACCATAAGTGGAAGTGCCCTAGGTTCTGTTGCTTTGTTTTTTAGATGTTTCAGGAAACACCATACACTTCTCCCGAGTGGTTGTTGGCAATTTACATCCCGCCCATCAGCATAACAAGGCTCCCAGTTCTCCATGGCCTGTCCTGCCTTTCTGGATTTTACACTTTTTTCAGAGGGCCCTTTTGACCGGGGGGAAGTGAGACTTCATTGTAGTGCAGATTTCCTTTGCAAGCTTGCTTGGTTGGCCAAAAAGGGCGTATGCGTTTTTTCCTGAATATATTCAGGAAAAAACGCATACGCCCTTTTTGGCCAAGTGCATCATTGTGGACGTTCTGCCTCTTTTCCTATGCTTTCAATGCAATTCCAGTCTACCTCCTGAAATCGGTTTCCTGCAATTCTGCCCCGCTTTCAAGTCCTCTTGGCAGCCTTACTTCAGTCTATTTTTGGACGATAGCTGTCATTTATAACTCTGCAGGTTTGTGAATTACAGTGCCCCTGAGCTCCTTTCTTCAACTCGCTTTCTTGTGAGCTGGCCGCAACACCGCAGGATGGCTTCAGGCCCTAATCTGGTTCCGGCACGGCACGCTGAGCCTTTGGTTAATTCCTCTTCCTGGTGGGAAATGAGAGTTAAATTTGCCCGTCCAGACACCTCCAGCTAGTCTCTCATTGGTTCTCGCTATTCCTGTTCATCTTCCGCAGAAATTGCAAACTGGGCCAAACAGGAGGTTAAAGACACTGACTCTCCAAGTCGGGAGAGTGTTAGTAAAGCGTCTGGAATGTTGCACCCGAGTACCAGGGTACGAAAACTGAGACATATTTGAACACGTCTCCCGATCACATGGTTGATCATACTCTGGGTTCCACATGCATGTTTTAGCTGAAGGAAGAATACCTAAAACCTGGGTAGTTGAAACCCTTGGAATGGGTACCTTGCAATATGACTTCAAAGGGTCTTCATTTGCTCACCGAACCTCTCCAATCCTATCACTGCTGCGTTTATGCCCCTGTACACATGCTTGATTCTCTTTCGGAGACATAGCAATCCATAGGTTTTAAGATACTTACTAGTCAGGTACATTCTTAGGCGTTTAATATGCGGTGTTGAGTCCATTTTGTTGAGCAAGGAGTAGCTCTTGTCTATTCCATATTTGGCTTAAGGAACTTTATCTGTGCTCATTTCAATCTCTGGTTTTATGCAGCACCCCAACTCACCTTTCCCCTTAAGCAAGCATAAGTTGGTTTTCTAAATTTGAGACCCTGTCCTGTTCTGTAATTCAGTTCCTGTGTAGCCAAGTTTACATTCCGTGTATTACTGATATCGTATGATGTTTCTTTTTCAGTGTGACTTATTTCAGTTAGAATCATCGTACCTGAATCCACTCATTGTGCTGCTAAGGGCCTGATGACACAGATTTCATTGCTGAGTGATATTGCTTTGTAAGTAAATACCACAAGTTCTTTATCCATTTTTCACTTTCTGCGATGTTGAACTTGTACTGTAAACAAGGTTCTTGTAAACAGAGCCATTCCAAACTTTGGGGTGGCTGTGTCTTTTTGATTTTAATTTCCCTAAGCTATAGGACCATAAGTGGAAGTGCCCTAGGTTCTGTTGCTTTGTTTTTTAGATGTTTCAGGAAACACCATACACTTCTCCCGAGTGGTTGTTGGCAATTTACATCCCGCCCATCAGCATAACAAGGCTCCCAGTTCTCCATGGCCTGTCCTGCCTTTCTGGATTTTACACTTTTTTCAGATGGCCCTTTTGACCGGGGGGAAGTGAGACTTCATTGTAGTGCAGATTTCCTTTGCAAGCTTGCTTGGTTGGCCAAAAAGGGCGTATGCGTTTTTTCCTGAATATATTCAGGAAAAAACGCATACGCCCTTTTTGGCCAAGTGCATCATTGTGGACGTTCTGCCTCTTTTCCTATGCTTTCAATGCAATTCCAGTCTACCTCCTGAAATCGGTTTCCTGCAATTCTGCCCCGCTTTCAAGTCCTCTTGGCAGCCTTACTTCAGTCTATTTTTGGACGATAGCTGTCATTTATAACTCTGCAGGTTTGTGAATTACAGTGCCCCTGAGCTCCTTTCTTCAACTCGCTTTCTTGTGAGCTGGCCGCAACACCACAGGATGGCTTCAGGCCCTAATCTGGTTCCGGCACGGCACGCTGAGCCTTTGGTTAATTCCTCTTCCTGGTGGGAAATGAGAGTTAAATTTGCCCGTCCAGACACCTCCAGCTAGTCTCTTTGGTTCTCGCTATTCCTGTTCATCTTCCGCAGAAATTGCAAACTGGGCCAAACAGGAGGTTAAAGACACTGACTCTCCAAGTCGGGAGAGTGTTAGTAAAGCGTCTGGAATGTTGCACCCGAGTACCAGGGTACGAAAACTGAGACATATTTGAACACGTCTCCCGATCACATGGTTGATCATACTCTGGGTTCCACATGCATGTTTTAGCTGAAGGAAGAATACCTAAAACCTGGGTAGTTGAAACCCGTGGAATGGGTACCATGCAATATGACTTCAAAGGGTCTTCATTTGCTCACCGAACCTCTCCAATCCTATCACTGCTGCGTTTATGCCCCTGTACACATGCTTGATTCTCTTTCGGAGACATAGCAATCCATAGGTTTTAAGATACTTACTAGTCAGGTACATTCTTAGGCGTTTAATATGCGGTGTTGAGTCCATTTCGTTGAGCAAGGAGTAGCTCTTGTCTATTCCATATTTGGCTTAAGGAACTTTATCTGTGCTCATTTCAATCTCTGGTTTTATGCAGCACCTCAACTCACCTTTACCCTTAAGCAAGCATAAGTTGGTTTTCTAAATTTGAGACCCTGTCCTGTTCTGTAATTCAGTTCCTGTGTAGCCAAGTTTACATTCCGTGTATTACTGATATCTTATGATGTTTCTTTTTCTGTGTGACTTATTTCAGTTAGAATCATCATACCTGAATCCACTCATTGTGCTGCTAAGGGCCTGATGACACAGATTTCATTGCTGAGTGATATTGCTTTGTAAGTAAATACCACAAGTTCTTTATCCATTTTTCACTTTCTGCGATGTTGAACTTGTACTGTAAACGAGGTTCTTGTAAACAGAGCCATTCCAAACTTTGGGGTGGCTGTGTCTTTTTGATTTTAATTTCCCTAAGCTATAGGACCATAAGTGGAAGTGCCCTAGGTTCTGTTGCTTTGTTTTTTAGATGTTTCAGGAAACACCATACACTTCTCCCGAGTGGTTGTTGGCAATTTACATCCCGCCCATCAGCATAACAAGGTTCCCAGTTCTCCATGGCCTCTCCTGCCTTTCTGGATTTTACACTTTTTTCAGATGGCCCTTTTGACCGGGGGGAAGTGAGACTTCATTGTAGTGCAGATTTCCTTTGCAAGCTTGCTTGGTTGGCCAAAAAGGGCATATGCGTTTTTTCCTGAATATATTCAGGAAAAAACGCATACGCCCTTTTTGGCCAAGTGCATCATTGTGGACGTTCTGCCTCTTTTCCTATGCTTTCAATGCAATTCCAGTCTACCTCCTGAAATCGGTTTCCTGCAATTCTGCCCCGCTTTCAAGTCCTCTTGGCAGCCTTACTTCAGTCTATTTTTGGACGATAGCTGTCATTTATAACTCTGCAGGTTTGTGAATTACAGTGCCCCTGAGCTCCTTTCTTCAACTCGCTTTCTTGTGAGCTGGCCGCAACACCACAGGATGGCTTCAGGCCCTAATCTGGTTCCGGCACGGCACGCTGAGCCTTTGGTTAATTCCTCTTCCTGGTGGGAAATGAGAGTTAAATTTGCCCGTCCAGACACCTCCAGCTAGTCTCTCATTGGTTCTCGCTATTCCTGTTCATCTTCCGCAAAAATTGCAAACTGGGCCAAACAGGAGGTTAAAGGGACTGACTCTCCAAGTCGGGAGAGTGTTAGTAAAGCGTCTGGAATGTTGCACCCGAGTACCAGGGTACGAAAACTGAGACATATTTGAACACGTCTCCCGATCACATGGTTGATCATACTCTGGGTTCCACATGCATGTTTTAGCTGAAGGAAGAATACCTAAAACCTGGGTAGTTGAAACCCGTGTAATGGGTACCATGCAATATGACTTCAAAGGGTCTTCATTTGCTCACCGAACCTCTCCAATCCTATCACTGCTGCGTTTATGCCCCTGTACACATGCTTGATTCTCTTTCGGAGACATAGCAATCCATAGGTTTTAAGATACTTACTAGTCAGGTACATTCTTAGGCGTTTAATATGCGGTGTTGAGTCCATTTTGTTGAGCAAGGAGTAGCTCTTGTCTATTCCATATTTGGCTTAAGGAACTTTATCTGTGCTCATTTCAATCTCTGGTTTTATGCAGCACCCCAACTCACCTTTCCCCTTAAGCAAGCATAAGTTGGTTTTCTAAATTTGAGACCCTGTCCTGTTCTGTAATTCAGTTCCTGTGTAGCCAAGTTTACATTCCGTGTATTACTGATATCGTATGATGTTTCTTTTTCAGTGTGACTTATTTCAGTTAGAATCATCGTACCTGAATCCACTCATTGTGCTGCTAAGGGCCTGATGACACAGATTTCATTGCTGAGTGATATTGCTTTGTAAGTAAATACCACAAGTTCTTTATCCATTTTTCACTTTCTGCGATGTTGAACTTGTACTGTAAACAAGGTTCTTGTAAACAGAGCCATTCCAAACTTTGGGGTGGCTGTGTCTTTTTGATTTTAATTTCCCTAAGCTATAGGACCATAAGTGGAAGTGCCCTAGGTTCTGTTGCTTTGTTTTTTAGATGTTTCAGGAAACACCATACACTTCTCCGGAGTGGTTGTTGGCAATTTACATCCCGCCCATCAGCATAACAAGGCTCCCAGTTCTCCATGGCCTGTCCTGCCTTTCTGGATTTTACACTTTTTTCAGATGGCCCTTTTGACCGGGGGGAAGTGAGACTTCATTGTAGTGCAGATTTCCTTTGCAAGCTTGCTTGGTTGGCCAAAAAGGGCGTATGCGTTTTTTCCTGAATATATTCAGGAAAAAACGCATACGCCCTTTTTGGCCAAGTGCATCATTGTGGACGTTCTGCCTCTTTTCCTATGCTTTCAATGCAATTCCAGTCTACCTCCTGAAATCGGTTTCCTGCAATTCTGCCCCGCTTTCAAGTCCTCTTGGCAGCCTTACTTCAGTCTATTTTTGGACGATAGCTGTCATTTATAACTCTGCAGGTTTGTGAATTACAGTGCCCCTGAGCTCCTTTCTTCAACTCGCTTTCTTGTGAGCTGGCCGCAACACCACAGGATGGCTTCAGGCCCTAATCTGGTTCCGGCACGGCACGCTGAGCCTTTGGTTAATTCCTCTTCCTGGTGGGAAATGAGAGTTAAATTTGCCCGTCCAGACACCTCCAGCTAGTCTCTTTGGTTCTCGCTATTCCTGTTCATCTTCCGCAGAAATTGCAAACTGGGCCAAACAGGAGGTTAAAGACACTGACTCTCCAAGTCGGGAGAGTGTTAGTAAAGCGTCTGGAATGTTGCACCCGAGTACCAGGGTACGAAAACTGAGACATATTTGAACACGTCTCCCGATCACATGGTTGATCATACTCTGGGTTCCACATGCATGTTTTAGCTGAAGGAAGAATACCTAAAACCTGGGTAGTTGAAACCCGTGGAATGGGTACCATGCAATATGACTTCAAAGGGTCTTCATTTGCTCACCGAACCTCTCCAATCCTATCACTGCTGCGTTTATGCCCCTGTACACATGCTTGATTCTCTTTCGGAGACATAGCAATCCATAGGTTTTAAGATACTTACTAGTCAGGTACATTCTTAGGCGTTTAATATGCGGTGTTGAGTCCATTTCGTTGAGCAAGGAGTAGCTCTTGTCTATTCCATATTTGGCTTAAGGAACTTTATCTGTGCTCATTTCAATCTCTGGTTTTATGCAGCACCTCAACTCACCTTTACCCTTAAGCAAGCATAAGTTGGTTTTCTAAATTTGAGACCCTGTCCTGTTCTGTAATTCAGTTCCTGTGTAGCCAAGTTTACATTCCGTGTATTACTGATATCTTATGATGTTTCTTTTTCTGTGTGACTTATTTCAGTTAGAATCATCATACCTGAATCCACTCATTGTGCTGCTAAGGGCCTGATGACACAGATTTCATTGCTGAGTGATATTGCTTTGTAAGTAAATACCACAAGTTCTTTATCCATTTTTCACTTTCTGCGATGTTGAACTTGTACTGTAAACGAGGTTCTTGTAAACAGAGCCATTCCAAACTTTGGGGTGGCTGTGTCTTTTTGATTTTAATTTCCCTAAGCTATAGGACCATAAGTGGAAGTGCCCTAGGTTCTGTTGCTTTGTTTTTTAGATGTTTCAGGAAACACCATACACTTCTCCCGAGTGGTTGTTGGCAATTTACATCCCGCCCATCAGCATAACAAGGTTCCCAGTTCTCCATGGCCTGTCCTGCCTTTCTGGATTTTACACTTTTTTCAGATGGCCCTTTTGACCGGGGGGAAGTGAGACTTCATTGTAGTGCAGATTTCCTTTGCAAGCTTGCTTGGTTGGCCAAAAAGGGCGTATGCGTTTTTTCCTGAATATATTCAGGAAAAAACGCATACGCCCTTTTTGGCCAAGTGCATCATTGTGGACGTTCTGCCTCTTTTCCTATGCTTTCAATGCAATTCCAGTCTACCTCCTGAAATCGGTTTCCTGCAATTCTGCCCCGCTTTCAAGTCCTCTTGGCAGCCTTACTTCAGTCTATTTTTGGACGATAGCTGTCATTTATAACTCTGCAGGTTTGTGAATTACAGTGCCCCTGAGCTCCTTTCTTCAACTCGCTTTCTTATGAGCTGGCCGCAACACCACAGGATGGCTTCAGGCCCTAATCTGGTTCCGGCACGGCACGCTGAGCCTTTGGTTAATTCCTCTTCCTGGTGGGAAATGAGAGTTAAATTTGCCCGTCCAGACACCTCCAGCTAGTCTCTCATTGGTTCTCGCTATTCCTGTTCATCTTCCGCAAAAATTGCAAACTGGGCCAAACAGGAGGTTAAAGACACTGACTCTCCAAGTCGGGAGAGTGTTAGTAAAGCGTCTGGAATGTTGCACCCGAGTACCAGGGTACGAAAACTGAGACATATTTGAACACGTCTCCCGATCACATGGTTGATCATACTCTGGGTTCCACATGCATGTTTTAGCTGAAGGAAGAATACCTAAAACCTGGGTAGTTGAAACCCGTGTAATGGGTACCATGCAATATGACTTCAAAGGGTCTTCATTTGCTCACCGAACCTCTCCAATCCTATCACTGCTGCGTTTATGCCCCTGTACACATGCTTGATTCTCTTTCGGAGACATAGCAATCCATAGGTTTTAAGATACTTACTAGTCAGGTACATTCTTAGGCGTTTAATATGCGGTGTTGAGTCCATTTCGTTGAGCAAGGAGTAGCTCTTGTCTATTCCATATTTGGCTTAAGGAACTTTATCTGTGCTCATTTCAATCTCTGGTTTTATGCAGCACCCCAACTCACCTTTACCCTTAAGCAAGCATAAGTTGGTTTTCTAAATTTGAGACCCTCTTCTGTTTTGGAATGCAGTTCCTGTGTAGCCAAGTTTCCATTCCGTGTATTAGTGATATCTTATGATGTTTCTTTTTCTGTGTGACTTATTTCAGTTAGAATCATCGTACCTGAATCCACTCATTATGCTGCTACGGGCCTGATGACATAGATTTCATTGCTGAGTGATACTGCGTTGTAAGTAAATACCACAAGTCCTTTATCCATTTTTCACTTTCTGCGATGTTGAACTTGTACTGTAAAGGAGGTTCTTGTAAACAGAGGCGTCCCAAACTTTGGGGTGGCTGTGTCTTTTTGATTTTAATTTCCCTAAGCTATAGGACCATAAGTGGAAGTGCCCTAGGCTCTGTTGCTTTGTTTTTTAGATGTTTCAGGAAACACCATACACTTCTCCCGAGTGGTTGTTGGCAATTTACATCCCGCCCATCAGCATAACAAGGCTCCCAGTTCTCCATGGCCTGTCCTGCCTTTCTGGATTTTACACTTTTTTCAGATGGCCCTTTTGACCGGGGGGAAGTGAGACTTCATTGTAGTGCAGATTTCCTTTGCAAGCTTGCTTGGTTGGCCAAAAAGGGCGTATGCGTTTTTTCCTGAATATATTCAGGAAAAAACGCATACGCCCTTTTTGGCCAAGTGCATCATTGTGGACGTTCGGCCTCTTTTCCTATGCTTTCAATGCAATTCCAGTCTACCTCCTGAAATCGGTTTCCTGCAATTCTGCCCCGCTTTCAAGTCCTCTTGGCAGCCTTACTTCAGTATATTTTTGGACGATAGCAGTCATTTATAACTCTGCAGGTTTGTGAATTACAGTGCCCCTGAGCTCCTTTCTTCAACTCGCTTTCTTGTGAGCTGGCCGCAACACCGCAGGATGGCTTCAGGCCCTAATCTGGTTCCGGCACGGCACGCTGAGCCTTTGGTTAATTCCTCTTCCTGGTGGGAAATGAGAGTTAAATTTGCCCGTCCAGACACCTCCAGCTAGTCTCTCATTGGTTCTCGCTATTCCTGTTCATCTTCCGCAGAAATTGCAAACTGGGGCAAACAGGAGGTTAAAGGCACTGACTCTCCAAGTAGGGAGAGTGTTAGTAAAGCGTCTGGAATGTTGCTCCCGAGTACCAGGGTACGAAAACTGAGACATATTTGAACACGTCTCCCGATCACATGGTTGATCATACTCTAGGTTCCACATGCATGTTTTAGCTGAAGGAAGAATACCTTAAACCTGGGTAGTTGAAACCCGTGGAATGGGTACCATGCAATATGACTTCAAAGGGTCTTCATTTGCTCACCGAACCTCTCCAATCCTATCACTGCTGCGTTTATGCCCCTGTACACATGCTTGATTCTCTTTTGGAGACATAGCAATCCATAGGTTTTAAGATACTTACAAGTCAGGTACATTCTTAGGCGTTTAATATGCGGTGTTGAGTCCATTTCGTTGAGCAAGGAGTAGCTCTTGTCTATTCCATATTTGGCTTAAGGAACTTTATCTGTGCTCATTTCAATCTCTGGTTTTATGCAGCACCCCAACTCACCTTTCCCCTTAAGCAAGCATAAGTTGTTTTTCTAAATTTGAGACCCTGTTCTGTTCTGTAATTCAGTTCCTGTGTAGCCAAGATTCCATTCTGTGTATTACTGATATCTTATGATGTTTCTTTTTCTGTGTGACTTATTTCAGTTAGAATCATCATACCTGAATCCACTCATTGTGCTGCTAAGGGCCTGATGACACAGATTTCATTGCTGAGTGATACTGCATTGTAAGTAAATACCACAACTTCTTTATCCATTTTTCAATTTCTGCGATGTTGAACTTGTACTGTAAATGAGGTTCTTGTAAACAGAGGCGTCCCAAACTTTGGGGTGCCTGTGCCTTTTTGATTTTAATTTCCCTAAGCTATAGGACCATAAGTGGAAGTGCCCTAGGCTCTGTTGCTTTGTTTTTTAGATGTTTCAGGAAACACCATACACTTCTCCCGAGTGGTTGTTGGCAATTTACATCCCGCCCATCAGCATAACAAGGCTCCCAGTTCTCCATGGCCTGTCCTGCCTTTCTGGATTTTACACTTTTTTCAGATGGCCCTTTTGACCGGGGCGGGGGAGAAGTGAGTCTTCATTGTAGTGCAGATTTCCTTTGCAAGCTTGCTTGGTTGGCCAAAAAGGGCGTATGCGTTTTTTCCTGAATATATTCAGGAAAAAACGCATACGCCCTTTTTGGCCAAGTGCATCATTGTGGACGTTCTGCCTCTTTTCCTATGCTTTCAATGCAATTCCAGTCTACCTCCTGAAATCGGTTTCCTGCAATTCTGCCCCGCTTTCAAGTCCTCTTGGCAGCCTTACTTCAGTCTATTTTTGGACGATAGCTGTCATTTATAACTCTGCAGGTTTGTGAATTACAGTGCCCCTGAGCTCCTTTCTTCAACTCGCTTTCTTGTGAGCTGGCCGCAACACCGCAGGATGGCTTCAGGCCCTAATCTGGTTCCGGCACGGCACACTGAGCCTTTGGTTATTTCCTCTTCCTGGTGGGAAATGAGAGTTAAATTTGCCCGTCCAGACACCTCCAGCTAGTCTCTCATTGGTTCTCGCTATTCCTGTTCATCTTCCGCAGAAATTGCAAACTGGGCCAAACAGGAGGTTAAAGGCGCTGACTCTCCAAGTCGGGAGAGTGTTAGTAAAGCGTCTGGAATGTTGCACCCGAGTACCAGGGTACGAAAACTGAGACATATTTGAACACGTCTCCCGTTCACATGGTTGATCATACTTGGGTTCCACATGCATGTTTTAGCTGAAGGAAGAATACCTTAAACCTGGGTAGTTGAGACCCGTGTAATGGGTACCATGCAATATGACTTCAAAGGGTCTTCATTTGCTCACCGAACCTCTCCAATCCTATCACTGCTGCGTTTATGCCCCTGTACACACGCTTGATTCTCTTTTGGAGACATAGCAATCCATAGGTTTTACGATACTTACTAGTCAGGTACATTCTTAGGCGTTTAATATGCGGTGTTGAGTCCATTTCGTTGAGCAAGGAGTAGCTCTTGTCTATTCCATATTTGACTTAAGGAACTTTATCTGTGCTCATTTCAATCTGTGGTTTTATGCAGCACCCCAACTCACCTTTACCCTTAAGCAAGCATAAGTTGGTTTTCTAAATTTGAGACCCTGTTCTGTTTTGGAATGCAGTTCCTGTGTAGCCAAGTTTACATTCCGTGTATTAGTGATATCTTATGATGTTTCTTTTTCTGTGTGACTTATTTCAGTTAGAATCATCGTACCTGAATCCACTCATTATGCTGCTACGGGCCTGATGACATAGATTTCATTGCTGAGTGATACTGCGTTGTAAGTAAATACCACAAGTTCTTTATCCATTTTTCACTTTCTGCGATGTTGAACTTGTACTGTAAACGAGGTTCTTGTAAACAGAGCCGTTCCAAACTTTGGGGTGGCTGTGTCTTTTTTATTTTAAATTCCCTAAGCTATAGGACCATAAGTGGAAGTGCCCTAGGTTCTGTTGCTTTGTTTTTTAGATGTTTCAGGAAACACCATACACTTCTCCCGAGTGGTTGTTGGCAATTTACATCCCGCCCATCAGCATAACAAGGCTCCCAGTTCTCCATGGCCTGTCCTGCCTTTCTGGATTTTACACTTTTTTCAGATGGCCCTTTTGACCGGGGGGAAGTGAGACTTCATTGTAGTGCAGATTTCCTTTGCAAGCTTGCTTGGTTGGCCAAAAAGGGCGTATGCGTTTTTTCCTGAATATATTCAGGAAAAAACGCATACGCCCTTTTTGGCCAAGTGCATCATTGTGGACGTTCTGCCTCTTTTCCTATGCTTTCAATGCAATTCCAGTCTACCTCCTGAAATCGGTTTCCTGCAATTTTGCCCTGCTTTCAAGTCCTCTTGGCAGCCTTACTTCAGTCTATTTTTGGACGATAGCTGTCATTTATAACTCTGCAGGTTTGTGAATTACAGTGCCCCTGAGCTCCTTTCTTCAACTCGCTTTCTTGTGAGCTGGCCGCAACACCACAGGATGGCTTCAGGCCCTAATCTGGTTCCGGCACGGCACACTGAGCCTTTGGTTAATTCCTCTTCCTGGTGGGAAATGAGAGTTAAATTTGCCCGTCCAGACACCTCCAGCTAGTCTCTCATTGGTTCTCGCTATTCCTGTTCATCTTCCGCAGAAATTGCAAACTGGGCCAAACAGGAGGTTAAACACACTGACTCTCCAAGTGGGGAGAGTGTTAGTAAAGCGTCTGGAATGTTGCACCCGAGTACCAGGGTACGAAAACTGAGACATATTTGAACACGTCTCCCGATCACATGGTTGATCATACTCTGGGTTCCACATGCATGTTTTAGCTGAAGGAAGAATACCTAAAACCTGGGTAGTTGAAACCCGTGGAATGGGTACCATGCAATATGACTTCAAAGGGTCTTCATTTGCTCACCGAACCTCTCCAATCCTATCACTGCTGCGTTTATGCCCCTGTACACATGCTTGATTCTCTTTCGGAGACATAGCAATCCATAGGTTTTAAGATACTTACTAGTCAGGTACATTCTTAGGCGTTTAATATGCGGTGTTGAGTCCATTTCGTTGAGCAAGGAGTAGCTCTTGTCTATTCCATATTTGGCTTAAGGAACTTTATCTGTGCTCATTTCAATCTCTGGTTTTATGCAGCACCTCAACTCACCTTTACCCTTAAGCAAGCATAAGTTGGTTTTCTAAATTTGAGACCCTGTCCTGTTCTGTAATTCAGTTCCTGTGTAGCCAAGTTTACATTCCGTGTATTACTGATATCTTATGATGTTTCTTTTTCTGTGTGACTTATTTCAGTTAGAATCATCATACCTGAATCCACTCATTGTGCTGCTAAGGGCCTGATGACACAGATTTCATTGCTGAGTGATATTGCTTTGTAAGTAAATACCACAAGTTCTTTATCCATTTTTCACTTTCTGCGATGTTGAACTTGTACTGTAAACGAGGTTCTTGTAAACAGAGGCGTCCCAAACTTTGGGGTGGCTGTGTCTTTTTGATTTTAATTTCCCTAAGCTATAGGACCATAAGTGGAAGTGCCCTAGGCTCTGTTGCTTTGTTTTTTAGATGTTTCAGGAAACACCATACACTTCTCCCGAGTGGTTGTTGGCAATTTACATCCCGCCCATCAGCATAACAAGGCTCCCAGTTCTCCATGGCCTGTCCTGCCTTTCTGGATTTTACACTTTTTTCAGATGGCCCTTTTGACCGGGGGGAAGTGAGACTTCATTGTAGTGCAGATTTCCTTTGCAAGCTTGCTTGGTTGGCCAAAAAGGGCGTATGCGTTTTTTCCTGAATATATTCAGGAAAAAACGCATACGCCCTTTTTGGCCAAGTGCATCATTGTGGACGTTCGGCCTCTTTTCCTATGCTTTCAATGCAATTCCAGTCTACCTCCTGAAATCGGTTTCCTGCAATTCTGCCCCGCTTTCAAGTCCTCTTGGCAGCCTTACTTCAGTATATTTTTGGACGATAGCAGTCATTTATAACTCTGCAGGTTTGTGAATTACAGTGCCCCTGAGCTCCTATCTTAAACTCGCTTTCTTGTGAGCTGGCCGCAACACCGCAGGATGGCTTCAGGCCCTAATCTGGTTCCGGCACGGCACGCTGAGCCTTTGGTTAATTCCTCTTCCTGGTGGGAAATGAGAGTTAAATTTGCCCGTCCAGACACCTCCAGCTAGTCTCTCATTGGTTCTCGCTATTCCTGTTCATCTTCCGCAGAAATTGCAAACTGGGGCAAACAGGAGGTTAAAGGCACTGACTCTCCAAGTAGGGAGAGTGTTAGTAAAGCGTCTGGAATGTTGCTCCCGAGTACCAGGGTACGAAAACTGAGACATATTTGAACACGTCTCCCGATCACATGGTTGATCATACTCTAGGTTCCACATGCATGTTTTAGCTGAAGGAAGAATACCTTAAACCTGGGTAGTTGAAACCCGTGGAATGGGTACCATGCAATATGACTTCAAAGGGTCTTCATTTGCTCACCGAACCTCTCCAATCCTATCACTGCTGCGTTTATGCCCCTGTACACATGCTTGATTCTCTTTTGGAGACATAGCAATCCATAGGTTTTAAGATACTTACAAGTCAGGTACATTCTTAGGCGTTTAATATGCGGTGTTGAGTCCATTTCGTTGAGCAAGGAGTAGCTCTTGTCTATTCCATATTTGGCTTAAGGAACTTTATCTGTGCTCATTTCCATCTCTGGTTTTATGCAGCACCCCAACTCA
Organism: Stenella coeruleoalba; assembly: GCF_951394435.1. Taxonomy (NCBI): domain Eukaryota; kingdom Metazoa; phylum Chordata; class Mammalia; order Artiodactyla; family Delphinidae; genus Stenella; species Stenella coeruleoalba. The sequence goes on along the minus strand of NW_027646000.1, from coordinate 327,382 downwards.
CCTTTACCCTTAAGCAAGCATAAGTTGTTTTTCTAAATATGAGACCCTGTTCTGTTCTGTAATTCAGTTCCTGTGTAGCCAAGTTTCCATTCTGTGTATTACTGATATCTTATGATGTTTCTTTTTCTGTGTGACTTATTTCAGTTAGAATCATCATACCTGAATCCACTCATTGTGCTGCTAAGGGCCTGATGACACAGATTTCATTGCTGAGTGATACTGCATTGTAAGTAAATACCACAACTTCTTTATCCATTTTTCACTTTCTGCGATGTTGAACTTGTACTGTAAATGAGGTTCTTGTAAACAGAGGCGTCCCAAACATTGGGGTGGCTGTGTCTTTTTGATTTTAATTTCCCTAAGCTATAGGACCATCAGTGGAAGTGCCCTAGGCTCTGTTGCTTTGTTTTTTAGATGTTTCAGGAAACACCATACACTTCTCCCGAGTGGTTGTTGGCAATTTACATCCCGCCCATCAGCATAACAAGGCTCCCAGTTCTCCATGGCCTGTCCTGCCTTTCTGGATTTTACACTTTTTTCAGATGGCCCTTTTGACCGGGGCGGGGGAGAAGTGAGTCTTCATTGTAGTGCAGATTTCCTTTGCAAGCTTGCTTGGTTGGCCAAAAAGGGCGTATGCGTTTTTTCCTGAATATATTCAGGAAAAAACGCATACGCCCTTTTTGGCCAAGTGCATCATTGTGGACGTTCTGCCTCTTTTCCTATGCTTTCAATGCAATTCCAGTCTACCTCCTGAAATCGGTTTCCTGCAATTCTGCCCCGCTTTCAAGTCCTCTTGGCAGCCTTACTTCAGTCTATTTTTGGACGATAGCTGTCATTTATAACTCTGCAGGTTTGTGAATTACAGTGCCCCTGAGCTCCTTTCTTCAACTCGCTTTCTTGTGAGCTGGCCGCAACACCGCAGGATGGCTTCAGGCCCTAATCTGGTTCCGGCACGGCACACTGAGCCTTTGGTTATTTCCTCTTCCTGGTGGGAAATGAGAGTTAAATTTGCCCGTCCAGACACCTCCAGCTAGTCTCTCATTGGTTCTCGCTATTCCTGTTCATCTTCCGCAGAAATTGCAAACTGGGCCAAACAGGAGGTTAAAGGCGCTGACTCTCCAAGTCGGGAGAGTGTTAGTAAAGCGTCTGGAATGTTGCACCCGAGTACCAGGGTACGAAAACTGAGACATATTTGAACACGTCTCCCGTTCACATGGTTGATCATACTTGGGTTCCACATGCATGTTTTAGCTGAAGGAAGAATACCTTAAACCTGGGTAGTTGAGACCCGTGTAATGGGTACCATGCAATATGACTTCAAAGGGTCTTCATTTGCTCACCGAACCTCTCCAATCCTATCACTGCTGCGTTTATGCCCCTGTACACACGCTTGATTCTCTTTTGGAGACATAGCAATCCATAGGTTTTACGATACTTACTAGTCAGGTACATTCTTAGGCGTTTAATATGCGGTGTTGAGTCCATTTCGTTGAGCAAGGAGTAGCTCTTGTCTATTCCATATTTGACTTAAGGAACTTTATCTGTGCTCATTTCAATCTGTGGTTTTATGCAGCACCCCAACTCACCTTTCCCCTTAAGCAAGCATAAGTTGGTTTTCTAAATTTGAGACCCTGTTCTGTTTTGGAATGCAGTTCCTGTGTAGCCAAGTTTACATTCCGTGTATTAGTGATATCTTATGATGTTTCTTTTTCTGTGTGACTTATTTCAGTTAGAATCATCGTACCTGAATCCACTCATTATGCTGCTACGGGCCTGATGACATAGATTTCATTGCTGAGTGATACTGCGTTGTAAGTAAATACCACAAGTTCTTTATCCATTTTTCACTTTCTGCGATGTTGAACTTGTACTGTAAACGAGGTTCTTGTAAACAGAGCCGTTCCAAACTTTGGGGTGGCTGTGTCTTTTTTATTTTAAATTCCCTAAGCTATAGGACCATAAGTGGAAGTGCCCTAGGTTCTGTTGCTTTGTTTTTTAGATGTTTCAGGAAACACCATACACTTCTCCCGAGTGGTTGTTGGCAATTTACATCCCGCCCATCAGCATAACAAGGCTCCCAGTTCTCCATGGCCTGTCCTGCCTTTCTGGATTTTACACTTTTTTCAGATGGCCCTTTTGACCGGGGGGAAGTGAGACTTCATTGTAGTGCAGATTTCCTTTGCAAGCTTGCTTGGTTGGCCAAAAAGGGCGTATGCGTTTTTTCCTGAATATATTCAGGAAAAAACGCATACGCCCTTTTTGGCCAAGTGCATCATTGTGGACGTTCGGCCTCTTTTCCTATGCTTTCAATGCAATTCCAGTCTACCTCCTGAAATCGGTTTCCTGCAATTCTGCCCCGCTTTCAAGTCCTCTTGGCAGCCTTACTTCAGTCTATTTTTGGACGATAGCAGTCATTTATAACTCTGCAGGTTTGTGAATTACAGTGCCCCTGAGCTCCTTTCTTCAACTCGCTTTCTTGTGAGCTGGCCGCAACACCACAGGATGGCTTCAGGCCCTAATCTGGTTCCGGCACGGCACGCTGAGCCTTTGGTTAATTCCTCTTCCTGGTGGGAAATGAGAGTTAAATTTGCCCGTCCAGACACCTCCAGCTAGTCTCTCATTGGTTCTCGCTATTCCTGTTCATCTTCCGCAGAAATTGCAAACTGGGGCAAACAGGAGTTTAAAGGCACTGACTCTCCAAGTAGGGAGAGTGTTAGTAAAGCGTCTGGAATGTTGCTCCCGAGTACCAGGGTACGAAAACTGAGACATATTTGAACACGTCTCCCGATCACATGGTTGATCATACTCTAGGTTCCACATGCATGTTTTAGCTGAAGGAAGAATACCTTAAACCTGGGTAGTTGAAACCCGTGGAATGGGTACCATGCAATATGACTTCAAAGGGTCTTCATTTGCTCACCGAACCTCTCCAATCCTATCACTGCTGCGTTTATGCCCCTGTACACATGCTTGATTCTCTTTCGGAGACATAGCAATCCATAGGTTTTAAGATACTAACTAGTCAGGTACATTCTTAGGCGTTTAATATGCGGTGTTGAGTCCATTTCGTTGAGCAAGGAGTAGCTCTTGTCTATTCCATATTTGGCTTAAGGAACTTTATCTGTGCTCATTTCAATCTCTGGTTTTATGCAGCACCTCAACTCACCTTTACCCTTAAGCAAGCATAAGTTGGTTTTCTAAATTTGAGACCCTGTCCTGTTCTGTAATTCAGTTCCTGTGTAGCCAAGTTTACATTCCGTGTATTACTGATATCTTATGATGTTTCTTTTTCTGTGTGACTTATTTCAGTTAGAATCATCATACCTGAATCCACTCATTGTGCTGCTAAGGGCCTGATGACACAGATTTCATTGCTGAGTGATATTGCTTTGTAAGTAAATACCACAAGTTCTTTATCCATTTTTCACTTTCTGCGATGTTGAACTTGTACTGTAAACGAGGTTCTTGTAAACAGAGCCATTCCAAACTTTGGGGTGGCTGTGTCTTTTTGATTTTAATTTCCCTAAGCTATAGGACCATAAGTAGAAGTGCCCTAGGTTCTGTTGCTTTGTTTTTTAGATGTTTCAGGAAACACCATACACTTCTCCCGAGTGGTTGTTGGCAATTTACATCCCGCCCATCAGCATAACAAGGTTCCCAGTTCTCCATGGCCTGTCCTGCCTTTCTGGATTTTACACTTTTTTCAGATGGCCCTTTTGACCGGGGGGAAGTGAGACTTCATTGTAGTGCAGATTTCCTTTGCAAGCTTGCTTGGTTGGCCAAAAAGGGCGTATGCGTTTTTTCCTGAATATATTCAGGAAAAAACGCATACGCCCTTTTTGGCCAAGTGCATCATTGTGGACGTTCTGCCTCTTTTCCTATGCTTTCAATGCAATTCCAGTCTACCTCCTGAAATCGGTTTCCTGCAATTCTGCCCCGCTTTCAAGTCCTCTTGGCAGCCTTACTTCAGTCTATTTTTGGACGATAGCTGTCATTTATAACTCTGCAGGTTTGTGAATTACAGTGCCCCTGAGCTCCTTTCTTCAACTCGCTTTCTTGTGAGCTGGCCGCAACACCACAGGATGGCTTCAGGCCCTAATCTGGTTCCGGCACGGCACGCTGAGCCTTTGGTTAATTCCTCTTCCTGGTGGGAAATGAGAGTTAAATTTGCCCGTCCAGACACCTCCAGCTAGTCTCTCATTGGTTCTCGCTATTCCTGTTCATCTTCCGCAGAAATTGCAAACTGGGCCAAACAGGAGGTTAAACACACTGACTCTCCAAGTGGGGAGAGTGTTAGTAAAGCGTCTGGAATGTTGCACCCGAGTACCAGGGTACGAAAACTGAGACATATTTGAACACGTCTCCCGATCACATGGTTGATCACACTGGGTTCCACATGCATGTTTTAGCTGAAGGAAGAATACCTAAAACCTGGGTAGTTGAAACCCGTGGAATGGGTACCATGCAATATGACTTCAAAGGGTCTTCATTTGCTCACCGAACCTCTCCAATCCTATCACTGCTGCGTTTATGCCCCTGTACACATGCTTGATTCTCTTTCGGAGACATAGCAATCCATAGGTTTTAAGATACTTACTAGTCAGGTACATTCTTAGGCGTTTAATATGCGGTGTTGAGTCCATTTCGTTGAGCAAGGAGTAGCTCTTGTCTATTCCATATTTGGCTTAAGGAACTTTATCTGTGCTCATTTCAATCTCTGGTTTTATGCAGCACCCCAACTCACCTTTACCCTTAAGCAAGCATAAGTTGGTTTTCTAAATTTGAGACCCTCTTCTGTTTTGGAATGCAGTTCCTGTGTAGCCAAGTTTCCATTCCATGTATTAGTGATATCTTATGATGTTTCTTTTTCTGTGTGACTTATTTCAGTTAGAATCATCGTACCTGAATCCACTCATTATGCTGCTACGGGCCTGATGACATAGATTTCATTGCTGAGTGATACTGCGTTGTAAGTAAATACCACAAGTTCTTTATCCATTTTTCACTTTCTGCGATGTTGAACTTGTACTGTAAACGAGGTTCTTGTAAACAGAGCCGTTCCAAACTTTGGGGTGGCTGTGTCTTTTTGATTTTAATTTCCCTAAGCTATAGGACCATAAGTGGAAATGCCCTAGGTTCTGTTGCTTTGTTTTTTAGATGTTTCAGGAAACACCATACACTTCTCCCGAGTGGTTGTTGGCAATTTACATCCCGCCCATCAGCATAACAAGGCTCCCAGTTCTCCATGGCCTGTCCTGCCTTTCTGGATTTTACACTTTTTTCAGAGGGCCCTTTTGACCGGGGGGAAGTGAGACTTCATTGTAGTGCAGATTTCCTTTGCAAGCTTGCTTGGTTGGCCAAAAAGGGCGTATGCATTTTTTCCTGAATATATTCAGGAAAAAACGCATACGCCCTTTTTGGCCAAGTGCATCATTGTGGACGTTCTGCCTCTTTTCCTATGCTTTCAATGCAATTCCAGTCTACCTCCTGAAATCGGTTTCCTGCAATTCTGCCCCGCTTTCAAGTCCTCTTGGCAGCCTTACTTCAGTCTATTTTTGGACGATAGCTGTCATTTATAACTCTGCAGGTTTGTGAATTACAGTGCCCCTGAGCTCCTTTCTTCAACTCGCTTTCTTGTGAGCTGGCCGCAACACCGCAGGATGGCTTCAGGCCCTAATCTGGTTCCGGCACGGCACGCTGAGCCTTTGGTTAATTCCTCTTCCTGGTGGGAAATGAGAGTTAAATTTGCCCGTCCAGACACCTCCAGCTAGTCTCTCATTGGTTCTCGCTATTCCTGTTCATCTTCCGCAGAAATTGCAAACTGGGCCAAACAGGAGGTTAAAGACACTGATTCTCCAAGTCGGGAGAGTGTTAGTAAAGCGTCTGGAATGTTGCACCCGAGTACCAGGGTACGAAAACTGAGACATATTTGAACACGTCTCCTGATCACATGGTTGATCATACTCTGGGTTCCACATGCATGTTTTAGCTGAAGGAAGAATACCTAAAACCTGGGTAGTTGAAACCCTTGGAATGGGTACCTTGCAATATGACTTCAAAGGGTCTTCATTTGCTCACCGAACCTCTCCAATCCTATCACTGCTGCGTTTATGCCCCTGTACACATGCTTGATTCTCTTTCGGAGACATAGCAATCCATAGGTTTTAAGATACTTACTAGTCAGGTACATTCTTAGGCGTTTAATATGCGGTGTTGAGTCCATTTTGTTGAGCAAGGAGTAGCTCTTGTCTATTCCATATTTGGCTTAAGGAACTTTATCTGTGCTCATTTCAATCTCTGGTTTTATGCAGCACCCTAACTCACCTTTCCCCTTAAGCAAGCATAAGTTGGTTTTCTAAATTTGAGACCCTGTCCTGTTCTGTAATTCAGTTCCTGTGTAGCCAAGTTTACATTCCGTGTATTACTGATATCGTATGATGTTTCTTTTTCAGTGTGACTTATTTCAGTTAGAATCATCGTACCTGAATCCACTCATTGTGCTGCTAAGGGCCTGATGACACAGATTTCATTGCTGAGTGATATTGCTTTGTAAGTAAATACCACAAGTTCTTTATCCATTTTTCACTTTCTGCGATGTTGAACTTGTACTGTAAACAAGGTTCTTGTAAACAGAGCCATTCCAAACTTTGGGGTGGCTGTGTCTTTTTGATTTTAATTTCCCTAAGCTATAGGACCATAAGTGGAAGTGCCCTAGGTTCTGTTGCTTTGTTTTTTAGATGTTTCAGGAAACACCATACACTTCTCCCGAGTGGTTGTTGGCAATTTACATCCCGCCCATCAGCATAACAAGGCTCCCAGTTCTCCATGGCCTGTCCTGCCTTTCTGGATTTTACACTTTTTTCAGATGGCCCTTTTGACCGGGGGGAAGTGAGACTTCATTGTAGTGCAGATTTCCTTTGCAAGCTTGCTTGGTTGGCCAAAAAGGGCGTATGCGTTTTTTCCTGAATATATTCAGGAAAAAACGCATACGCCCTTTTTGGCCAAGTGCATCATTGTGGACGTTCTGCCTCTTTTCCTATGCTTTCAATGCAATTCCAGTCTACCTCCTGAAATCGGTTTCCTGCAATTCTGCCCCGCTTTCAAGTCCTCTTGGCAGCCTTACTTCAGTCTATTTTTGGACGATAGCTGTCATTTATAACTCTGCAGGTTTGTGAATTACAGTGCCCCTGAGCTCCTTTCTTCAACTCGCTTTCTTGTGAGCTGGCCGCAACACCACAGGATGGCTTCAGGCCCTAATCTGGTTCCGGCACGGCACGCTGAGCCTTTGGTTAATTCCTCTTCCTGGTGGGAAATGAGAGTTAAATTTGCCCGTCCAGACACCTCCAGCTAGTCTCTTTGGTTCTCGCTATTCCTGTTCATCTTCCGCAGAAATTGCAAACTGGGCCAAACAGGAGGTTAAAGACACTGACTCTCCAAGTCGGGAGAGTGTTAGTAAAGCGTCTGGAATGTTGCACCCGAGTACCAGGGTACGAAAACTGAGACATATTTGAACACGTCTCCCGATCACATGGTTGATCATACTCTGGGTTCCACATGCATGTTTTAGCTGAAGGAAGAATACCTAAAACCTGGGTAGTTGAAACCCGTGGAATGGGTACCATGCAATATGACTTCAAAGGGTCTTCATTTGCTCACCGAACCTCTCCAATCCTATCACTGCTGCGTTTATGCCCCTGTACACATGCTTGATTCTCTTTCGGAGACATAGCAATCCATAGGTTTTAAGATACTTACTAGTCAGGTACATTCTTAGGCGTTTAATATGCGGTGTTGAGTCCATTTCGTTGAGCAAGGAGTAGCTCTTGTCTATTCCATATTTGGCTTAAGGAACTTTATCTGTGCTCATTTCAATCTCTGGTTTTATGCAGCACCTCAACTCACCTTTACCCTTAAGCAAGCATAAGTTGGTTTTCTAAATTTGAGACCCTGTCCTGTTCTGTAATTCAGTTCCTGTGTAGCCAAGTTTACATTCCGTGTATTAGTGATATCTTATGATGTTTCTTTTTCTGTGTGACTTATTTCAGTTAGAATCATCATACCTGAATCCACTCATTGTGCTGCTAAGGGCCTGATGACACAGATTTCATTGCTGAGTGATATTGCTTTGTAAGTAAATACCACAAGTTCTTTATCCATTTTTCACTTTCTGCGATGTTGAACTTGTACTGTAAACGAGGTTCTTGTAAACAGAGCCATTCCAAACTTTGGGGTGGCTGTGTCTTTTTGATTTTAATTTCCCTAAGCTATAGGACCATAAGTGGAAGTGCCCTAGGTTCTGTTGCTTTGTTTTTTAGATGTTTCAGGAAACACCATACACTTCTCCCGAGTGGTTGTTGGCAATTTACATCCCGCCCATCAGCATAACAAGGTTCCCAGTTCTCCATGGCCTGTCCTGCCTTTCTGGATTTTACACTTTTTTCAGATGGCCCTTTTGACCGGGGGGAAGTGAGACTTCATTGTAGTGCAGATTTCCTTTGCAAGCTTGCTTGGTTGGCCAAAAAGGGCGTATGCGTTTTTTCCTGAATATATTCAGGAAAAAACGCATACGCCCTTTTTGGCCAAGTGCATCATTGTGGACGTTCTGCCTCTTTTCCTATGCTTTCAATGCAATTCCAGTCTACCTCCTGAAATCGGTTTCCTGCAATTCTGCCCCGCTTTCAAGTCCTCTTGGCAGCCTTACTTCAGTCTATTTTTGGACGATAGCTGTCATTTATAACTCTGCAGGTTTGTGAATTACAGTGCCCCTGAGCTCCTTTCTTCAACTCGCTTTCTTATGAGCTGGCCGCAACACCACAGGATGGCTTCAGGCCCTAATCTGGTTCCGGCACGGCACGCTGAGCCTTTGGTTAATTCCTCTTCCTGGTGGGAAATGAGAGTTAAATTTGCCCGTCCAGACACCTCCAGCTAGTCTCTCATTGGTTCTCGCTATTCCTGTTCATCTTCCGCAAAAATTGCAAACTGGGCCAAACAGGAGGTTAAAGACACTGACTCTCCAAGTCGGGAGAGTGTTAGTAAAGCGTCTGGAATGTTGCACCCGAGTACCAGGGTACGAAAACTGAGACATATTTGAACACGTCTCCCGATCACATGGTTGATCATACTCTGGGTTCCACATGCATGTTTTAGCTGAAGGAAGAATACCTAAAACCTGGGTAGTTGAAACCCGTGTAATGGGTACCATGCAATATGACTTCAAAGGGTCTTCATTTGCTCACCGAACCTCTCCAATCCTATCACTGCTGCGTTTATGCCCCTGTACACATGCTTGATTCTCTTTCGGAGACATAGCAATCCATAGGTTTTAAGATACTTACTAGTCAGGTACATTCTTAGGCGTTTAATATGCGGTGTTGAGTCCATTTCGTTGAGCAAGGAGTAGCTCTTGTCTATTCCATATTTGGCTTAAGGAACTTTATCTGTGCTCATTTCAATCTCTGGTTTTATGCAGCACCCCAACTCACCTTTACCCTTAAGCAAGCATAAGTTGGTTTTCTAAATTTGAGACCCTCTTCTGTTTTGGAATGCAGTTCCTGTGTAGCCAAGTTTCCATTCCATGTATTAGTGATATCTTATGATGTTTCTTTTTCTGTGTGACTTATTTCAGTTAGAATCATCGTACCTGAATCCACTCATTATGCTGCTACGGGCCTGATGACATAGATTTCATTGCTGAGTGATACTGCGTTGTAAGTAAATACCACAAGTTCTTTATCCATTTTTCACTTTCTGCGATGTTGAACTTGTACTGTAAACGAGGTTCTTGTAAACAGAGGCGTCCCAAACTTTGGGGTGGCTGTGTCTTTTTGATTTTAATTTCCCTAAGCTATAGGACCATAAGTGGAAGTGCCCTAGGCTCTGTTGCTTTGTTTTTTAGATGTTGCAGGAAACACCATACACTTCTCCCGAGTGGTTGTTGGCAATTTACATCCCGCCCATCAGCATAACAAGGCTCCCAGTTCTCCATGGCCTGTCCTGCCTTTCTGGATTTTACACTTTTTTCAGATGGCCCTTTTGACCGGGAGGAAGTGAGACTTCATTGTAGTGCAGATTTCCTTTGCAAGCTTGCTTGGTTGGCCAAAAAGGGCGTATGCGTTTTTTCCTGAATATATTCAGGAAAAAACGCATACGCCCTTTTTGGCCAAGTGCATCATTGTGGACGTTCTGCCTCTTTTCCTATGCTTTCAATGCAATTCCAGTCTACCTCCTGAAATCGGTTTCCTGCAATTCTGCCCCGCTTTCAAGTCCTCTTGGCAGCCTTACTTCAGTATATTTTTGGACGATAGCTGTCATTTATAACTCTGCAGGTTTGTGAATTACAGTGCCCCTGAGCTCCTTTCTTCAACTCGCTTTCTTGTGAGCTGGCCGCAACACCGCAGGATGGCTTCAGGCCCTAATCTGGTTCCGGCACGGCACGCTGAGCCTTTGGTTAATTCCTCTTCCTGGTGGGAAATGAGAGTTAAATTTGCCCGTCCAGACACCTCCAGCTAGTCTCTCATTGGTTCTCGCTATTCCTGTTCATCTTCCGCAGAAATTGCAAACTGGGGCAAACAGGAGGTTAAAGGCACTGACTCTCCAAGTAGGGAGAGTGTTAGTAAAGCGTCTGGAATGTTGCTCCCGAGTACCAGGGTACGAAAACTGAGACATATTTGAACACGTCTCCCGATCACATGGTTGATCATACTCTAGGTTCCACATGCATGTTTTAGCTGAAGGAAGAATACCTTAAACCTGGGTAGTTGAAACCCGTGGAATGGGTACCATGCAATATGACTTCAAAGGGTCTTCATTTGCTCACCGAACCTCTCCAATCCTATCACTGCTGCGTTTATGCCCCTGTACACATGCTTGATTCTCTTTTGGAGACATAGCAATCCATAGGTTTTAAGATACTTACAAGTCAGGTACATTCTTAGGCGTTTAATATGCGGTGTTGAGTCCATTTCGTTGAGCAAGGAGTAGCTCTTGTCTATTCCATATTTGGCTTAAGGAACTTTATCTGTGCTCATTTCAATCTCTGGTTTTATGCAGCACCCCAACTCACCTTTACCCTTAAGCAAGCATAAGTTGTTTTTCTAAATTTGAGACCCTGTTCTGTTCTGTAATTCAGTTCCTGTGTAGCCAAGTTTCCATTCTGTGTATTACTGATATCTTATGATGTTTCTTTTTCTGTGTGACTTATTTCAGTTAGAATCATCATACCTGAATCCACTCATTGTGCTGCTAAGGGCCTGATGACACAGATTTCATTGCTGAGTGATACTGCATTGTAAGTAAATACCACAACTTCTTTATCCATTTTTCACTTTCTGCGATGTTGAACTTGTACTGTAAATGAGGTTCTTGTAAACAGAGGCGTCCCAAACTTTGGGGTGGCTGTGTCTTTTTGATTTTAATTTCCCTAAGCTATAGGACCATAAGTGGAAGTGCCCTAGGCTCTGTTGCTTTGTTTTTTAGATGTTTCAGGAAACACCATACACTTCTCCCGAGTGGTTGTTGGCAATTTACATCCCGCCCATCAGCATAACAAGGCTCCCAGTTCTCCATGGCCTGTCCTGCCTTTCTGGATTTTACACTTTTTTCAGATGGCCCTTTTGACCGGGGCGGGGGAGAAGTGAGTCTTCATTGTAGTGCAGATTTCCTTTGCAAGCTTGCTTGGTTGGCCAAAAAGGGCGTATGCGTTTTTTCCTGAATATATTCAGGAAAAAACGCATACGCCCTTTTTGGCCAAGTGCATCATTGTGGACGTTCTGCCTCTTTTCCTATGCTTTCAATGCAATTCCAGTCTACCTCCTGAAATCGGTTTCCTGCAATTCTGCCCCGCTTTCAAGTCCTCTTGGCAGCCTTACTTCAGTCTATTTTTGGACGATAGCTGTCATTTATAACTCTGCAGGTTTGTGAATTACAGTGCCCCTGAGCTCCTTTCTTCAACTCGCTTTCTTGTGAGCTGGCCGCAACACCGCAGGATGGCTTCAGGCCCTAATCTGGTTCCGGCACGGCACACTGAGCCTTTGGTTATTTCCTCTTCCTGGTGGGAAATGAGAGTTAAATTTGCCCGTCCAGACACCTCCAGCTAGTCTCTCATTGGTTCTCGCTATTCCTGTTCATCTTCCGCAGAAATTGCAAACTGGGCCAAACAGGAGGTTAAAGGCGCTGACTCTCCAAGTCGGGAGAGTGTTAGTAAAGCGTCTGGAATGTTGCACCCGAGTACCAGGGTACGAAAACTGAGACATATTTGAACACGTCTCCCGTTCACATGGTTGATCATACTTGGGTTCCACATGCATGTTTTAGCTGAAGGAAGAATACCTTAAACCTGGGTAGTTGAGACCCGTGTAATGGGTACCATGCAATATGACTTCAAAGGGTCTTCATTTGCTCACCGAACCTCTCCAATCCTATCACTGCTGCGTTTATGCCCCTGTACACACGCTTGATTCTCTTTTGGAGACATAGCAATCCATAGGTTTTACGATACTTACTAGTCAGGTACATTCTTAGGCGTTTAATATGCGGTGTTGAGTCCATTTCGTTGAGCAAGGAGTAGCTCTTGTCTATTCCATATTTGACTTAAGGAACTTTATCTGTGCTCATTTCAATCTGTGGTTTTATGCAGCACCCCAACTCACCTTTACCCTTAAGCAAGCATAAGTTGGTTTTCTAAATTTGAGACCCTGTTCTGTTTTGGAATGCAGTTCCTGTGTAGCCAAGTTTACATTCCGTGTATTAGTGATATCTTATGATGTTTCTTTTTCTGTGTGACTTATTTCAGTTAGAATCATCGTACCTGAATCCACTCATTATGCTGCTACGGGCCTGATGACATAGATTTCATTGCTGAGTGATACTGCGTTGTAAGTAAATACCACAAGTTCTTTATCCATTTTTCACTTTCTGCGATGTTGAACTTGTACTGTAAACGAGGTTCTTGTAAACAGAGCCATTCCAAACTTTGGGGTGGCTGTGTCTTTTTGATTTTAATTTCCCTAAGCTATAGGACCATAAGTGGAAGTGCCCTAGGCTCTGTTGCTTTGTTTTTTAGATGTTTCAGGAAACACCATACACTTCTCCCGAGTGGTTGTTGGCAATTTACATCCCGCCCATCAGCATAACAAGGCTCCCAGTTCTCCATGGCCTGTCCTGCCTTTCTGGATTTTACACTTTTTTCAGATGGCCCTTTTGACCGGGGGGAAGTGAGACTTCATTGTAGTGCAGATTTCCTTTGCAAGCTTGCTTGGTTGGCCAAAAAGGGCGTATGCGTTTTTTCCTGAATATATTCAGGAAAAAACGCATACGCCCTTTTTGGCCAAGTGCATCATTGTGGACGTTCTGCCTCTTTTCCTATGCTTTCAATGCAATTCCAGTCTACCTCCTGAAATCGGTTTCCTGCAATTCTGCCCCGCTTTCAAGTCCTCTTGGCAGCCTTACTTCAGTCTATTTTTGGACGATAGCTGTCATTTATAACTCTGCAGGTTTGTGAATTACAGTGCCCCTGAGCTCCTTTCTTCAACTCGCTTTCTTGTGAGCTGGCCGCAACACCACAGGATGGCTTCAGGCCCTAATCTGGTTCCGGCACGGCACACTGAGCCTTTGGTTAATTCCTCTTCCTGGTGGGAAATGAGAGTTAAATTTGCCCGTCCAGACACCTCCAGCTAGTCTCTCATTGGTTCTCGCTATTCCTGTTCATCTTCCGCAGAAATTGCAAACTGGGCCAAACAGGAGGTTAAACACACTGACTCTCCAAGTGGGGAGAGTGTTAGTAAAGCGTCTGGAATGTTGCACCCGAGTACCAGGGTACGAAAACTGAGACATATTTGAACACGTCTCCCGATCACATGGTTGATCATACTCTGGGTTCCACATGCATGTTTTAGCTGAAGGAAGAATACCTAAAACCTGGGTAGTTGAAACCCGTGGAATGGGTACCATGCAATATGACTTCAAAGGGTCTTCATTTGCTCACCGAACCTCTCCAATCCTATCACTGCTGCGTTTATGCCCCTGTACACATGCTTGATTCTCTTTCGGAGACATAGCAATCCATAGGTTTTAAGATACTTACTAGTCAGGTACATTCTTAGGCGTTTAATATGCGGTGTTGAGTCCATTTCGTTGAGCAAGGAGTAGCTCTTGTCTATTCCATATTTGGCTTAAGGAACTTTATCTGTGTTCATTTCAATCTCTGGTTTTATGCAGCACCTCAACTCACCTTTACCCTTAAGCAAGCATAAGTTGGTTTTCTAAATTTGAGACCCTGTCCTGTTCTGTAATTCAGTTCCTGTGTAGCCAAGTTTACATTCCGTGTATTACTGATATCTTATGATGTTTCTTTTTCTGTGTGACTTATTTCAGTTAGAATCATCATACCTGAATCCACTCATTGTGCTGCTAAGGGCCTGATGACACAGATTTCATTGCTGAGTGATATTGCTTTGTAAGTAAATACCACAAGTTCTTTATCCATTTTTCACTTTCTGCGATGTTGAACTTGTACTGTAAACGAGGTTCTTGTAAACAGAGGCGTCCCAAACCTTGGGGTGGCTGTGTCTTTTTGATTTTAATTTCCCTAAGCTATAGGACCATAAGTGGAAGTGCCCTAGGCTCTGTTGCTTTGTTTTTTAGATGTTTCAGGAAACACCATACACTTCTCCCGAGTGGTTGTTGGCAATTTACATCCCGCCCATCAGCATAACAAGGCTCCCAGTTCTCCATGGCCTGTCCTGCCTTTCTGGATTTTACACTTTTTTCAGATGGCCCTTTTGACCGGGGGGAAGTGAGACTTCATTGTAGTGCAGATTTCCTTTGCAAGCTTGCTTGGTTGGCCAAAAAGGGCGTATGCGTTTTTTCCTGAATATATTCAGGAAAAAACGCATACGCCCTTTTTGGCCAAGTGCATCATTGTGGACGTTCTGCCTCTTTTCCTATGCTTTCAATGCAATTCCAGTCTACCTCCTGAAATCGGTTTCCTGCAATTCTGCCCCGCTTTCAAGTCCTCTTGGCAGCCTTACTTCAGTATACTTTTGGACGATAGCAGTCATTTATAACTCTGCAGGTTTGTGAATTACAGTGCCCCTGAGCTCCTTTCTTCAACTCGCTTTCTTGTGAGCTGGCCGCAACACCGCAGGATGGCTTCAGGCCCTAATCTGGTTCCGGCACGGCACGCTGAGCCTTTGGTTAATTCCTCTTCCTGGTGGGAAATGAGAGTTAAATTTGCCCGTCCAGACACCTCCAGCTAGTCTCTCATTGGTTCTCGCTATTCCTGTTCATCTTCCGCAGAAATTGCAAACTGGGGCAAACAGGAGGTTAAAGGCACTGACTCTCCAAGTAGGGAGAGTGTTAGTAAAGCGTCTGGAATGTTGCTCCCGAGTACCAGGGTACGAAAACTGAGACATATTTGAACACGTCTCCCGATCACATGGTTGATCATACTCTAGGTTCCACATGCATGTTTTAGCTGAAGGAAGAATACCTTAAACCTGGGTAGTTGAAACCCGTGGAATGGGTACCATGCAATATGACTTCAAAGGGTCTTCATTTGCTCACCGAACCTCTCCAATCCTATCACTGCTGCGTTTATGCCCCTGTACACATGCTTGATTCTCTTTTGGAGACATAGCAATCCATAGGTTTTAAGATACTTACAAGTCAGGTACATTCTTAGGCGTTTAATATGCGGTGTTGAGTCCATTTCGTTGAGCAAGGAGTAGCTCTTGTCTATTCCATATTTGGCTTAAGGAACTTTATCTGTGCTCATTTCAATCTCTGGTTTTATGCAGCACCCCAACTCACCTTTCCCCTTAAGCAAGCATAAGTTGTTTTTCTAAATTTGAGACCCTGTTCTGTTCTGTAATTCAGTTCCTGTGTAGCCAAGTTTCCATTCTGTGTATTACTGATATCTTATGATGTTTCTTTTTCTGTGTGACTTATTTCAGTTAGAATCATCATACCTGAATCCACTCATTGTGCTGCTAAGGGCCTGATGACACAGATTTCATTGCTGAGTGATACTGCATTGTAAGTAAATACCACAACTTCTTTATCCATTTTTCACTTTCTGCGATGTTGAACTTGAACTGTAAATGAGGTTCTTGTAAACAGAGGCGTCCCAAACTTTGGGGTGGCTGTGTCTTTTTGATTTTAATTTCCCTAAGCTATAGGACCATAAGTGGAAGTGCCCTAGGCTCTGTTGCTTTGTTTTTTAGATGTTTCAGGAAACACCATACACTTCTCCCGAGTGGTTGTTGGCAATTTACATCCCGCCCATCAGCATAACAAGGCTCCCAGTTCTCCATGGCCTGTCCTGCCTTTCTGGATTTTACACTTTTTTCAGATGGCCCTTTTGACCGGGGCGGGGGAGAAGTGAGTCTTCATTGTAGTGCAGATTTCCTTTGCAAGCTTGCTTGGTTGGCCAAAAAGGGCGTATGCGTTTTTTCCTGAATATATTCAGGAAAAAACGCATACGCCCTTTTTGGCCAAGTGCATCATTGTGGACGTTCTGCCTCTTTTCCTATGCTTTCAATGCAATTCCAGTCTACCTCCTGAAATCGGTTTCCTGCAATTCTGCCCCGCTTTCAAGTCCTCTTGGCAGCCTTACTTCAGTCTATTTTTGGACGATAGCTGTCATTTATAACTCTGCAGGTTTGTGAATTACAGTGCCCCTGAGCTCCTTTCTTCAACTCGCTTTCTTGTGAGCTGGCCGCAACACCGCAGGATGGCTTCACGCCCTAATCTGGTTCCGGCACGGCACACTGAGCCTTTGGTTATTTCCTCTTCCTGGTGGGAAATGAGAGTTAAATTTGCCCGTCCAGACACCTCCAGCTAGTCTCTCATTGGTTCTCGCTATTCCTGTTCATCTTCCGCAGAAATTGCAAACTGGGCCAAACAGGAGGTTAAAGGCGCTGACTCTCCAAGTCGGGAGAGTGTTAGTAAAGCGTCTGGAAGGTTGCACCCGAGTACCAGGGTACGAAAACTGAGACATATTTGAACACGTCTCCCGTTCACATGGTTGATCATACTTGGGTTCCACATGCATGTTTTAGCTGAAGGAAGAATACCTTAAACCTGGGTAGTTGAGACCCGTGTAATGGGTACCATGCAATATGACTTCAAAGGGTCTTCATTTGCTCACCGAACCTCTCCAATCCTATCACTGCTGCGTTTATGCCCCTGTACACACGCTTGATTCTCTTTTGGAGACATAGCAATCCATAGGTTTTACGATACTTACTAGTCAGGTACATTCTTAGGCGTTTAATATGCGGTGTTGAGTCCATTTCGTTGAGCAAGGAGTAGCTCTTGTCTATTCCATATTTGACTTAAGGAACTTTATCTGTGCTCATTTCAATCTGTGGTTTTATGCAGCACCCCAACTCACCTTTCCCCTTAAGCAAGCATAAGTTGGTTTTCTAAATTTGAGACCCTGTTCTGTTTTGGAATGCAGTTCCTGTGTAGCCAAGTTTACATTCCGTGTATTAGTGATATCTTATGATGTTTCTTTTTCTGTGTGACTTATTTCAGTTAGAATCATCGTACCTGAATCCACTCATTATGCTGCTACGGGCCTGATGACATAGATTTCATTGCTGAGTGATACTGCGTTGTAAGTAAATACCACAAGTTCTTTATCCATTTTTCACTTTCTGCGATGTTGAACTTGTACTGTAAACGAGGTTCTTGTAAACAGAGGCGTCCCAAACTTTGGGGTGGCTGTGTCTTTTTGATTTTAATTTCCCTAAGCTATAGGACCATAAGTGGAAGTGCCCTAGGCTCTGTTGCTTTGTTTTTTAGATGTTTCAGGAAACACCATACACTTCTCCCGAGTGGTTGTTGGCAATTTACATCCCGCCCATCAGCATAACAAGGCTCCCAGTTCTCCATGGCCTGTCCTGCCTTTCTTGATTTTACACTTTTTTCAGATGGCCCTTTTGACCGGGGGTAAGTGAGACTTCATTGTAGTGCAGATTTCCTTTGCAAGCTTGCTTGGTTGGCCAAAAAGGGCGTATGCGTTTTTTCCTGAATATATTCCTGAATATATTCAGGAAATATATTCAGGAAAAAACGCATACGCCCTTTTTGGCCAAGTGCATCATTGTGGACGTTCGGCCTCTTTTCCTATGCTTTCAATGCAATTCCAGTCTACCTCCTGAAATCGGTTTCCTGCAATTCTGCCCCGCTTTCAAGTCCTCTTGGCAGCCTTACTTCAGTCTATTTTTGGACGATAGCAGTCATTTATAACTCTGCAGGTTTGTGAATTACAGTGCCCCTGAGCTCCTTTCTTCAACTCGCTTTCTTGTGAGCTGGCCGCAACACCGCAGGATGACTTCAGGCCCTAATCTGGTTCCGGCACGGCACGCTGAGCCTTTGGTTAATTCCTCTTCCTGGTGGGAAATGAGAGTTAAATTTGCCCGTCCAGACACCTCCAGCTAGTCTCTCATTGGTTCTCGCTATTCCTGTTCATCTTCCGCAGAAATTGCAAACTGGGGCAAACAGGAGGTTAAAGGGACTGACTCTCCAAGTCGGGAGAGTGTTAGTAAAGCGTCTGGAATGTTGCACCCGAGTACCAGGGTACGAAAACTGAGACATATTTGAACACGTCTCCCGATCACATGGTTGATCATACTCTGGGTTCCACATGCATGTTTTAGCTGAAGGAAGAATACCTAAAACCTGGGTAGTTGAAACCCGTGGAATGGGTACCATGCAATATGACTTCAAAGGGTCTTCATTTGCTCACCGAACCTCTCCAATCCTATCACTGCTGCGTTTATGCCCCTGTACACATGCTTGATTCTCTTTCGGAGACATAGCAATCCATAGGTTTTAAGATACTTACTAGTCAGGTACATTCTTAGGCGTTTAATATGCGGTGTTGAGTCCATTTCGTTGAGCAAGGAGTAGCTCTTGTCTATTCCATATTTGGCTTAAGGAACTTTATCTGTGCTCATTTCAATCTCTGGTTTTATGCAGCACCCCAACTCACCTTTCCCCTTAAGCAAGCATAAGTTGGTTTTCTAAATTTGAGACCCTGTCCTGTTCTGTAATTCAGTTCCTGTGTAGCCAAGTTTACATTCCGTGTATTACTGATATCGTATGATGTTTCTTTTTCAGTGTGACTTATTTCAGTTAGAATCATCGTACCTGAATCCACTCATTGTGCCGCTAAGGGCCTGATGACACAGATTTCATTGCTGAGTGATATTGCTTTGTAAGTAAATACCACAAGTTCTTTATCCATTTTTCACTTTCTGTGATGTTGAACTTGTACTGTAAACGAGGTTCTTGTAAACAGAGCCATTCCAAACTTTGGGGTGGCTGTGTCTTTTTGATTTTAAATTCCCTAAGCTATAGGACCATAAGTGGAAGTGCCCTAGGTTCTGTTGCTTTGTTTTTTAGATGTTTCAGGAAACACCATACACTTCTCCCGAGTGGTTGTTGGCAATTTACATCCCGCCCATAGCATAACAAGGTTCCCAGTTCTCCATGGCCTGTCCTGCCTTTCTGGATTTTACACTTTTTTCAGATGGCCCTTTTGACCTGGGGGAAGTGAGACTTCATTGTAGTGCAGATTTCCTTTGCAAGCTTGCTTGGTTGGCCAAAAAGGGCGTATGCGTTTTTTCCTGAATATATTCAGGAAAAAACGCATACGCCCTTTTTGGCCAAGTGCATCATTGTGGACGTTCTGCCTCTTTTCCTATGCTTTCAATGCAATTCCAGTCTACCTCCTGAAATCGGTTTCCTGCAATTCTGCCCCGCTTTCAAGTCCTCTTGGCAGCCTTACTTCAGTCTATTTTTGGACGATAGCTGTCATTTATAACTCTGCAGGTTTGTGAATTACAGTGCCCCTGAGCTCCTTTCTTCAACTCGCTTTCTTGTGAGCTGGCCGCAACACCACAGGATGGCTTCAGGCCCTAATCTGGTTCCGGCACGGCACGCTGAGCCTTTGGTTAATTCCTCTTCCTGGTGGGAAATGAGAGTTAAATTTGCCCGTCCAGACACCTCCAGCTAGTCTCTCATTGGTTCTCGCTATTCCTGTTCATCTTCCGCAGAAATTGCAAACTGGGCCAAACAGGAGGTTAAAGACACTGACTCTCCAAGTGGGGAGAGTGTTAGTAAAGCGTCTGGAATGTTGCACCCGAGTACCAGGGTACGAAAACTGAGACATATTTGAACACGTCTCCCGATCACATGGTTGATCATACTCTGGGTTCCACATGCATGTTTTAGCTGAAGGAAGAATACCTAAAACCTGGGTAGTTGAAACCCGTGGAATGGGTACCATGCAATATGACTTCAAAGGGTCTTCATTTGCTCACCGAACCTCTCCAATCCTATCACTGCTGCGTTTATGCCCCTGTACACATGCTTGATTCTCTTTCGGAGACATAGCAATCCATAGGTTTTAAGATACTTACTAGTCAGGTACATTCTTAGGCGTTTAATATGCGGTGTTGAGTCCATTTCGTTGAGCAAGGAGTAGCTCTTGTCTATTCCATATTTGGCTTAAGGAACTTTATCTGTGCTCATTTCAATCTCTGGTTTTATGCAGCACCTCAACTCACCTTTACCCTTAAGCAAGCATAAGTTGGTTTTCTAAATTTGAGACCATGTCCTGTTCTGTAATTCAGTTCCTGTGTAGCCAAGTTTACATTCCGTGTATTACTGATATCTTATGATGTTTCTTTTTCTGTGTGACTTATTTCAGTTAGAATCATCATACCTGAATCCACTCATTGTGCTGCTAAGGGCCTGATGACACAGATTTCATTGCTGAGTGATATTGCTTTGTAAGTAAATACCACAAGTTCTTTATCCATTTTTCACTTTCTGCGATGTTGAACTCGTACTGTAAACGAGGTTCTTGTAAACAGAGCCATTCCAAACTTTGGGGTGGCTGTGTCTTTTTGATTTTAATTTCCCTAAGCTATAGGACCATAAGTGGAAGTGCCCTAGGTTCTGTTGCTTTGTTTTTTAGATGTTTCAGGAAACACCATACACTTCTCCCGAGTGGTTGTTGGCAATTTACATCCCGCCCATCAGCATAACAAGGTTCCCAGTTCTCCATGGCCTGTCCTGCCTTTCTGGATTTTACACTTTTTTCAGATGGCCCTTTTGACCGGGGGGAAGTGAGACTTCATTGTAGTGCAGATTTCCTTTGCAAGCTTGCTTGGTTGGCCAAAAAGGGCGTATGCGTTTTTTCCTGAATATATTCAGGAAAAAACGCATACGCCCTTTTTGGCCAAGTGCATCATTGTGGACGTTCTGCCTCTTTTCCTATGCTTTCAATGCAATTCCAGTCTACCTCCTGAAATCGGTTTCCTGCAATTCTGCCCCGCTTTCAAGTCCTCTTGGCAGCCTTACTTCAGTCTATTTTTGGACGATAGCTGTCATTTATAACTCTGCAGGTTTGTGAATTACAGTGCCCCTGAGCTCCTTTCTTCAACTCGCTTTCTTGTGACCTGGCCGCAACACCGCAGGATGTCTTCAGGCCCTAATCTGGTTCTGGCACGGCACGCTGAGCCTTTGGTTAATTCCTCTTCCTGGTGGGAAATGAGAGTTAAATTTGCCCATCCAGAAACCTCCAGCTAGTCTCTCATTGCTTCTCGCTATTCCTGTTCATCTTCCGCAGAAATTGCAAACTGGGCCAAACAGGAGGTTAAAGGGACTGACTCTCCAAGTGGGGAGAGTGTTAGTAAGCGTCTGGAATGTTGCACCCGAGTACCAGGGTATGAAAACTGAGACATATTTGAACACGTCTCCCGTTCACATGGTTGATCATACTTGGGTTCCACATGCATGTTTTAGCTGAAGGAAGAATACCTAAAACCTGGAGAGTTAAGACCCGTGTAATGGGTACCATGCAATATGACTTCAAAGGGTCTTCATTTGCTCACCGAACCTCTCCAATCCTATCACTGCTGCGTTTATGCCCCTGTACACATGCTTGATTCTCTTTCGGAGACATAGCAATCCATAGGTTTTAAGATACTTACTAGTCAGGTACATTCTTAGGCGTTTAATATGCGGTGTTGAGTCCATTTCGTTGAGCAAGGAGTAGCTCTTGTCTATTCCATATTTGGCTTAAGGAACTTTATCTGTGCTCATTTCAATCTCTGGTTTTATGCAGCACCCCAACTCACCTTTACCCTTAAGCAAGCATAAGTTGGTTTTCTAAATTTGAGACCCTGTTCTGTTCTGTAATTCAGTTCCTGTGTAGCCAAGTTTACATTCCGTGTATTACTGATATCTTATGATGTTTCTTTTTCTGTGTGACTTATTTCAGTTAGAATCATCATACCTGAATCCACTCATTGTGCTGCTAAGGGCCTTGTGACACAGATTTCATTGCTGAGTGATATTGCTTTGTAAGTAAATACCACAACTTCTTTATCCATTTTTCACTTTCTGCGATGTTGAACTTGTACTGTAAACGAGGTTCTTGTAAACAGAGCTGTTCCAAACTTTGGGGTGGCTGTGTCTTTTTGATTTTAATTTCCCTAAGCTATAGGACCATAAGTGGAAGTGCCCTAGGCTCTGTTGCTTTGTTTTTTAGATGTTTCAGGAAACACCATACACTTCTCCCGAGTGTCTGTTGGCAATTTACATCCCGCCCATCAGTATAACAAGGCTCCCAGTTCTCCATGGCCTGTCCTGCCTTTCTGGATTTTACACTTTTTTCAGATGGCCCTTTTGACCGGGGGGAAGTGAGACTTCATTGTAGTGCAGATTTCCTTTGCAAGCTTGCTTGGTTGGCCAAAAAGGGCGTATGCGTTTTTTCCTGAATATATTCAGGAAAAAACGCATACGCCCTTTTTGGCCAAGTGCATCATTGTGGACGTTCTGCCTCTTTTCCTATGCTTTCAATGCAATTCCAGTCTACCTCCTGAAATCGGTTTCCTGCAATTCTGCCCCGCTTTCAAGTCCTCTTGGCAGCCTTACTTCAGTCTATTTTTGGACGATAGCTGTCATTTATAACTCTGCAGGTTTGTGAATTACAGTGCCCCTGAGCTCCTTTCTTCACCTCGCTTTCTTTTGAGCTGGCCGCAACACCGCAGGATGGCTTCAGGCCCTAATCTGGTTCCGGCACGGCATGCTGAGCCTTTGGTTAATTCCTCTTCCTGGTGGGAAATGAGAGTTAAATTTGCCCATCCAGACACCTCCAGCTAGCCTCTGATTGGTTCTCGCTATTCCTGTTCATCTTCTGCAGAAATTGCAAACTGGGCCAAACAGGAGGTTAAAGGGACTGACTCTCCAAGTCGGGAGAGTGTTAGTAAAGCGTCTGGAATGTTGCACCCGAGTACCAGGGTACGAAAACTGAGACATATTTGAACACGTCTCCCGTTCACATGGTTGATCATACTCTGGGTTCCACATGCATGTTTTAGCTGAAGGAAGAATACCTAAAACCTGGAGAGTTGAGACCCGTGTAATGGGTACCATGCAATATGACTTCAAAGGGTCTTCATTTGCTCACCGAACCTCTCCAATCCTATCACTGCTGCGTTTATGCCCCTGTACACACGCTTGATTCTCTTTTGGAGACATAGAAATCCATAGGTTTTAAGATGCTTACTAGTCAGGTACATTCTTAGGCGTTTAATATGGGGTTTTGAGTCCATTTCGTTGAGCAAGGAGTAGCTCTTGTCTATTCCATATTTGGCTTAAGGAACTTTATCTGTGCTCATTTCAATCTCTGGTTTTATGCAGCACCCCAACTCACCTTTCCCTTAAGCAAGCATAAGTTGGTTTTCTTAATTTGAGACCCTGTTCTGTTTTGGAATGCAGTTCCTGTGTAGCCAAGTTTACATTCCGTGTATTAGTGATATCTTATGATGTTTCTTTTTCTGTGTGACTTATTTCAGTTAGAATCATCATACCTGAATCCACTCATTGTGCTGCTAAGGGCCTGATGACACAGATTTCATTGCTGAGTGATATTGCTTTGTAAGTAAATACCACAACTTCTTTATCCATTTTTCACTTTCTGCGATGTTGAACTTGTACTGTAAACGAGGTTCTTGTAAACAGAGCCGTTCCAAACTTTGGGGTGGCTGTGTCTTTTTCATTTTAATTTCCCTAAGCTATAGGACCATAAGTGGAAGTGCCCTAGGCTCTGTTGCTTTGTTTTTTAGATGTTTCAGGAAACACCATACACTTCTCCCAAGTGTCTGTTGGCAATTTACATCCCGCCCATCAGCATAACAAGGCTCCCAGTTCTCCATGGCCTGTCCTGCCTTTCTGGATTTTACACTTTTTTCAGATGGCCCTTTTGACCGGGGGGAAGTGAGACTTCATTGTAGTGCAGATTTCCTTTGCAAGCTTGCTTGGTTGGCCAAAAAGGGCGTATGCGTTTTTTCCTGAATATATTCAGGAAAAAACGCATACGCCCTTTTTGGCCAAGTGCATCATTGTGGACGTTCTGCCTCTTTTCCTATGCTTTCAATGCAATTCCAGTCTACCTCCTGAAATCGGTTTCCTGCAATTCTGCCCCGCTTTCAAGTCCTCTTGGCAGCCTTACTTCAGTCTATTTTTGGACGATAGCTGTCATTTATAACTCTGCAGGTTTGTGAATTACAGTGCCCCTGAGCTCCTTTCTTCACCTCGCTTTCTTGTGAGCTGGCCGCAACACCGCAGGATGGCTTCAGGCCCTAATCTGGTTCCGGCACGGCATGCTGAGCCTTTGGTTAATTCCTCTTCCTGGTGGGAAATGAGAGTTAAATTTGCCCATCCAGACACCTCCAGCTAGCCTCTGATTGGTTCTCGCTATTCCTGTTCATCTTCTGCAGAAATTGCAAACTGGGCCAAACAGGAGGTTAAAGGGACTGACTCTCCAAGTCGGGAGAGTGTTAGTAAAGCGTCTGGAATGTTGCACCCGAGTACCAGGGTACGAAAACTGAGACATATTTGAACACGTCTCCCGTTCACATGGTTGATCATACTCTGGGTTCCACATGCATGTTTTAGCTGAAGGAAGAATACCTAAAACCTGGAGAGTTGAGACCCGTGTAATGGGTACCATGCAATATGACTTCAAAGGGTCTTCATTTGCTCACCGAACCTCTCCAATCCTATCACTGCTGCATTTATGCCCCTGTACACACGCTTGATTCTCTTTTGGAGACATAGAAATCCATAGGTTTTAAGATGCTTACTAGTCAGGTACATTCTTAGGCGTTTAATATGGTGTTTTGAGTCCATTTCGTTGAGCAAGGAGTAGCTCTTGTCTATTCCATATTTGGCTTAAGGAACTTTATCTGTGCTCATTTCAATCTCTGGTTTTATGCAGCACCCCAACTCACCTTTCCCTTAAGCAAGCATAAGTTGGTTTTCTTAATTTGAGACCCTGTTCTGTTTTGGAATGCAGTTCCTGTGTAGCCAAGTTTACATTCCGTGTATTAGTGATATCTTATGATGTTTCTTTTTCAGTGTGACTTATTTCAGTTAGAATCATCATACCTGAATCCACTCATTGTGCTGCTAAGGGCCTGATGACACAGATTTCATTGCTGAGTGATATTGCTTTGTAAGTAAATACCACAACTTCTTTATCCATTTTTCACTTTCTGCGATGTTGAACTTGTACTGTAAACGAGGTTCTTGTAAACAGAGCCGTTCCAAACTTTAGGGTGGCTGTGTCTTTTTCATTTTAATTTCCCTAAGCTATAGGACCATAAGTGGAAGTGCCCTAGGCTCTGTTGCTTTGTTTTTTAGATGTTTCAGGAAACACCATACACTTCTCCCGAGTGGTTGTTGGCAATTTACATCCCGCCCATCAGCATAACAAGGCTCCCAGTTCTCCATGGCCTGTCCTGCCTTTCTGGATTTTACACTTTTTTCAGATGGCCCTTTTGACCGGGGGGAAGTGAGACTTCATTGTAGTGCAGATTTCCTTTGCAAGCTTGCTTGGTTGGCCAAAAAGGGCGTATGCGTTTTTTCCTGAATATATTCAGGAAAAAACGCATACGCCCTTTTTGGCCAAGTGCATCATTGTGGACGTTCTGCCTCTTTTCCTATGCTTTCAATGCAATTCCAGTCTACCTCCTGAAATCGGTTTCCTGCAATTCTGCCCCGCTTTCAAGTCCTCTTGGCAGCCTTACTTCAGTCTATTTTTGGACGATAGCTGTCATTTATAACTCTGCAGGTTTGTGAATTACAGTGCCCCTGAGCTCCTTTCTTCAACTCGCTTTCTTGTGACCTGGCCGCAACACCGCAGGATGGCTTCAGGCCCTAATCTGGTTCCGGCACGGCACGCTGAGCCTTTGGTTAATTCCTCTTCCTGGTGGGAAATGAGAGTTAAATTTGCCCGTCCAGACACCTCCAGCTAGTCTCTCAATGGTTCTCGCTATTCCTGTTCATCTTCCGCAGAAATTGCAAACTGGGCCAAACAGGAGGTTAAAGGGACTGACTCTCCAAGTGGGGAGAGTGTTAGTAAAGCGTCTGGAATGTTGCACCCGAGTACCAGGGTACGAAAACTGAGACATATTTGAACACGTCTCCCATTCACATGGTGATCATACTTGGGTTCCACATGCATGTTTTAGCTGAAGGAAGAATACCTAAAACCTGGGTAGTTGAAACCCGTGGAATGGGTACCATGCAATATGACTTCAAAGGGTCTTCATTTGCTCACCGAACCTCTCCAATCCTATCACTGCTGCATTTATGCCCCTGTACAAATGCTTGATTCTGTTTCGGAGACATAGCAATCCATAGGTTTTAAGATACTTACTAGTCAGGTACATTCTTAGGCGTTTAATATGCGGTGTTGAGTTCATTTCGTTGAGCAAGGAGTAGCTCTTGTCTATTCCATATTTGGCTTAAGGAACTGTATCTGTGCTCATTTCAATCTCTGGTTTTATGCAGCACCCCAACTCACCTTTCCCCTTAAGCAAGCATAAGTTGGTTTTCTAAATTTGAGACCCTGTTCTGTTCTGTAATTCAGTTCCTGTGTAGCCAAGTTTACATTCCGTGTATTACTGATATCTTATGATGTTTCTTTTTCTGTGTGACTTATTTCAGTTAGAATCATCATACCTGAATCCACTCATTGTGCTGCTAAGGGCCTGATGACACAGATTTCATTGCTGAGTGATATTGCTTTGTAAGTAAATACCACAAGTTCTTTATCCATTTTTCAATTTCTGCGATGTTGAACTTGTACTGTAAACGAGGTTCTTGTAAACAGAGCCGTTCCAAACTTTGGGTTGGCTGTGTCTTTTTTATTTTAAATTCCCTAAGCTATAGGACCATAAGTGGAAGTGCCCTAGGCTCTGTTGCTTTGTTTTTTAGATGTTTCAGGAAACACCATACACTTCTCCCGAGTGGTTGTTGGCAATTTACATCCCGCCCATCAGCATAACAATGCTTCCAGTTCTCCATGGCCTGTCCTGCCTTTCTGGATTTTACACTTTTTTCAGATGGCCCTTTTGACCTGGGGGAAGTGAGACTTCATTGTAGTGCAGATTTCCTTTGCAAGCTTGCTTGGTTGGCCAAAAAGGGCATATACGTTTTTTCCTGAATATATTCAGGAAAAAACGCATACGCCCTTTTTGGCCAAGTGCATCATTGTGGACGTTCTGCCTCTTTTCCTATGCTTTCAATGCAATTCCAGTCTACCTCCTGAAATCGGTTTCCTGCAATTCTGCCCCGCTTTCAAGTCCTCTTGGCAGCCTTACTTCAGTCTATTTTTGGACGATAGCTGACATTTATAACTCTGCAGGTTTGTGAATTACAGTGCCCCTGAGCTCCTTTCTTCAACTCGCTTTCTTGTGACCTGGCCGCAACACCGCAGGATGTCTTCAGGCCCTAATCTGGTTCTGGCACGGCACGCTGAGCCTTTGGTTAATTCCTCTTCCTGGTGGGAAATGAGAGTTAAATTTGCCCGTCCAGACACCTCCAGCTAGCCTCTCATTTGTTCTCGCTATTCCTGTTCATCTTCCGCAGAAATTGCAAACTGGGCCAAACAGGAAGTTAAAGGGACTGACTCTCCAAGTGGGGAGAGTGTTAGTAAAGCGTCTGGAATGTTGCACCCGAGTACCAGGGTACGAAAACTGAGACATATTTGAACACGTCTCCCGATCACATAGTTGATCATACTCTAGGTTCCACATGCATGTTTTAGATGAAGGAAGAATACCTTAAACCTGGATAGTTGAAACCCGTGGAATGGGTACCATGCAATATGACTTCAAAGGGTCTTCATTTGCTCACCGAACCTCTCCAATCCTATCACTGCTGCGTTTATGCCCCTGTACACATGCTTGATTCTCTTTCGGAGACATAGCAATCCATAGGTTTTAAGATACTTACTAGTCAGGTGCATACTTAGGCGTTTAATATGGGGTTTTGTGTCCACTTCATTGAGCAAGGAGTAGTTCTTGTCTATTCCATATTTGGCTTAAGGAACTTTATCTGTGCTCATTTCAATCTCTGGTTTTATGCAGCACCCCAACTCACCTTTCACCTTAAGCAAGCATAAGTTGCTTTTCTAAATTTGAGACCCTGTTCTGTTTTGGAATGCAGTTCCTGTGTAGCCAAGTTCACATTCCGTGTATTACTGATATCTTATGATGTTTCTTTTTCTGTGTGACTTATTTCAGTTAGAATCATCGTACCTGAATCCACTCATTATGCTGCTACGGGCCTGATGACATACATTTCATTGCTGAGTGATACTGCATTGTACGTAAGTACCACAAGTTCTTTATCCATTTTTCACTTTCTGTGATATTGAACTTGTACGGTAAACGAGGTTCTTGTAAACAGAGGCGTCCCAAACTTTGGGGTGGCTGTGTCTTTTTGATTTTAATTTCCCTAAGCTATAGGACCATAAGTGGAAGTGCCCTAGGCTCTGATGCTTTGTTTTTTAGATGTTTCAGGAAACACCATACACTTCTCCAGAGTGGTTGTTGGCAATTTACATCCCGGCCATCAGCATAAAAAGGCTCCCAGTTCTCCATGGCCTGTCCTGCCTTTCTGGATTTTACACTTTTTTCAGATGGCCCTTTTGACCGGGGAGAAGTGAGACTTCATTGTAGTGCAGATTTCCTTTGCAAGTTTGCTTGGTTGGCCAAAAAGGGCGTATGCGTTTTTTCCTGAATATATTCAGGAAAAAATGCATACGCCCTTTTTGGCCAAGTGCATCATTGTGGACGTTCTGCCTCTTTTCCTATGCTTTCAATGCAATTCCAGTCTACCTCCTGAAATCGGTTTCCTGCAATTCTGCCCCGCTTTCAAGTCCTCTTGGCAACCTTACTTCAGTCTACTTTTGGACGATAGCTGTCATTTATAACTCTGCAGGTTTGTGAATTACAGTGCCCCTGAGCTCCTTTCTTCAACTCGCTTTCTTGTGACCTGGCCGCAACACCGCAGGATGTCTTCAGGCCCTAATCTGGTCCTGGCACGGCACGCTGAGCCTTTGGTTAATTCCTCTTCCTGGTGGGAAATGAGAGTTAAATTTGCCCATCCAGACACCTCCAGCTAGTCTCTCATTGGTTCTCGCTATTCCTGTTTATCTTCCACAGAAATTGCAAACTGGGCCAAACAGGAGGTTAAAGGGACTGACTCTCCAAGTGGGGAGAGTGTTAGTAAAGCATCTGGAATGTTGAACCCGAGTACCAGGGTACGAAAACTGAGACATATTTGAGCACGTCTCCCATTCACATGGTTGATCATACTTGGGTTCCACATGCATGTTTTAGCTGAAGGAAGAATACCTAAAACCTGGGTAGTTGAAACCCGTGGAATGGGTACCATGCAATATGACTTCAAAGGGTCTTCATTTGCTCACCGAACCTCTCCAATCCTATCACTGCTGCGTTTATGCCCCTGTACAAATGCTTGATTCTGTTTCGGAGACATAGCAATCCATAGGTTTTAAGATACTTATTAGTCAGGTACATTCTTAGGCGTTTAATATGCGGTGTTGAGTTCATTTCGTTGAGCAAGGAGTAGCTCTTGTCTATTCCATATTTGGCTTAAGGAACTGTATCTGTGCTCATTTCAATCTCTCGTTTTATGCAGCACCCCAACTCACCTTTCCCCTTAAGCAAGCATAAGTTGGTTTTCTAAATTTGAGACCCTGTTCTGTTCTGTAATTCAGTTCCTGTGTAGCCAAGTTTACATTCCGTGTATTACTGATATCTTATGATGTTTCTTTTTCTGTGTGACTTATTTCAGTTAGAATCATCATACCTGAATCCACTCATTGTGCTGCTAAGGGCCTGATGACACAGATTTCATTACTGAGTGATATTGCTTTGTAAGTAAATACCACAACTTCTTTATCCATTTTTCAATTTCTGCGATGTTGAACTTGTACTGTAAACGAGGTTCTTGTAAACAGAGCCGTTCCAAACTTTGGGTTGGCTGTATCTTTTTGATTTTAAATTCCCTAAGCTATAGGACCATAAGTGGAAGTGCCCTAGGCTCTGTTGCTTTGTTTTTTAGATGTTTCAGGAAACACCATACACTTCTCCCTAGTGGGTGTTGGCAATTTACATCCCGCCCATCAGCATAACAAGGCTTCCAGTTCTCCATGGCCTGTCCTGCCTTTCTGGATTTTACACTTTTTTCAGATGGCCCTTTTGACCGGGGGGAAGTGAGACTTCATTGTAGTGCAGATTTCCTTTGCAAGCTTGCTTGGTTGGCCAAAAAGGGTGTATGCGTTTTTTCCTGAATATATTCAGGAAAAAACGCATACGCCCTTTTTGGCCAAGTGCATCATTGTGGACGTTCTGCCTCTTTTCCTATGCTTTCAATGCAATTCCAGTCTACCTCCTGAAATCGGTTTCCTACAATTCTGCCCCGCTTTCAAGTCCTCTTGGCAGCCTTACTTCAGTCTATTTTTGGACGATAGCTGACATTTATAACTCTGCAGGTTTGTGAATTACAGTGCCCCTGAGCTCCTTTCTTCAACTCGCTTTCTTGTGACCTGGCCGCAACACCGCAGGATGTCTTCAGGCCCTAATCTGGTTCTGGCACGGCACGCTGAGCCTTTGGTTAATTCCTCTTCCTGGTGGGAAATGAGAGTTAAATTTGCCCATCCAGACACCTCCAGCTAGTCTTTCATTAGTTCTCGCTATTCCTGTTCATCTTCCACAGAAATTGCAAACTGGGCCAAACAGGAAGTTAAAGGGACTGACTCTCCAAGTGTGGAGAGTGTTAGTAAAGCGTCTGGAATGTTGCACCCGAGTACCAGGGTACGAAAACTGAGACATATTTGAACACGTCTCCCAATCACATGGTTGATCATACTCTAGGTTCCACATGCATGTTTTAGATGAAGGAAGAATACCTTAAACCTGGATAGTTGAAACCCGTGGAATGGGTACCATGCAATATGACTTCAAAGGGTCTTCATTTGCTCACCGAAACTCTCCAATCCTATCACTGCTGCGTTTATGCCCCTGTACACATGCTTGATTCTCTTTCGGAGACATAGCAATCCATAGGTTTTAAGATACTTACTAGTCAGGTGCATTCTTAGGCGTTTAATATGGGTTGTTGAGTCCATTTCATTGAGCAAGGAGTAGCTCTTGT
Organism: Stenella coeruleoalba; assembly: GCF_951394435.1. Lineage (NCBI taxonomy): Eukaryota > Metazoa > Chordata > Mammalia > Artiodactyla > Delphinidae > Stenella > Stenella coeruleoalba. The sequence goes on along the minus strand of NW_027646000.1, from coordinate 295,828 downwards.
CTATTTCATATTTGGCTTAAGGAACTTTATCTGTGCTCATTTCAATCTCTGGTTTTATGCAGCACCCCAACTCACCTTTCACCTTAAGCAAGCATAAGTTGCTTTTCTAAATTTGAGACCCTCTTCTGTTTTGGAATGCAGTTCCTGTGTAGCCAAGTTTACATTCCGTGTATTAGTGATATCTTATGATGTTTCTTTTTCTGTGTGACTTATTTCAGTTAGAATCATCGTACCTGAATCCACTCATTATGCTGCTACGGTCCTGAAGACATAGATTTCATTGCTGAGTGATACTGCATTGTACGTAAGTACCACAAGTTCTTTATCCATTTTTCAATTTCTGTGATATTGAACTTGTACGGTAAACGAGGTTCTTGTAAACGGAGGCGTCCCAAACCTTGGGGTGGCTGTGTCTTTTTGATTTTAATTTCCCTAAGCTATAGGACCTTAAGCGGAAGTGCCCTAGGCTCTGTTGCTTTGTTTTTTAGATGTTTCAGGAAACACCATACACTTCTCCTGAGTGTCTGTTGGCAATTTACATCCCGCCCATCAACATAACAAGGCTCCCAGTTCTCCATGGCCTGTCCTGCCTTTCTGGATTTTACACTTTTTTCAGATGGCCCTTTTGACCGGGGGGAAGTGAGACTTCATTGTAGTGCAGATTTCCTTTGCAAGCTTGCTTGGTTGGCCAAAAAGGGCGTATGCGTTTTTTCCTGAATATATTCAGGAAAAAACGCATACGCCCTTTTTGGCCAAGTGCATCATTGTGGACGTTCTGCCTCTTTTCCTATGCTTTCAATGCAATTCCAGTCTACCTCCTGAAATCGGTTTCCTGCAATTCTGCCCCGCTTTCAAGTCCTCTTGGCAGCCTTACTTCAGTCTATTTTTGGACGATAGCTGTCATTTATAACTCTGCAGTTTTGTGAATTGCAGTGCCCCTGAGCTCCTTTCTTCAACTCGCTTTCTGGTGACCTGGCCACAACACTGCAGGATGGCTTCAGGCCCTAATCTGGTTCCGGCCCGGCACGCTGAGCCTTTGGTTATTTCCTCTTCCTGGTGGGAAATGAGAGTTAAATTTGCACGTCCAGACACCTCCAGCTAGTCTCTCATTGGTTCTCGCTATTCCTGTTCATCTTCCGCAGAAATTGCAAACTGGGCCAAACAGGAGGTTAAAGGGGCTGACTCTCCAAGTGGGGAGAGTGTTAGTAAAGCGTCTGGAATGTTGCACCCGAGTACCAGGGTACGAAAACTGAGACATATTTGAACACGTCTCCCGTTCACACGGTTGATCATACTTGGGTTCCACATGCATGTTTTAGCTGAAGGAAGAATACCTTAAACCTGGGTATTTGAAACCCGTGTAATGGGTACCATGCAATATGACTTCAAAGGGTCTTCATTTGCTCACCGAACCTCTCCAATCCTATCACTGCTGCGTTTATGCCCCTGTACACATGCTTGATTCTCTTTCGGAGACATAGCAATCCATAGGTTTTAAGATAATTACTAGTCAGGTACATTCTTAGTCGTTTAATATGCGGTGTTGAGTCCATTTCGTTGAGCAAGGAGTAGCTCTTGTCTATTCCATATTTGGCTTAAGGAACTTTATCTGTGCTCATTTCAATCTCTGGTTTTATGCAGCACCCCAACTCACCTTTACCCTTAAGCAAGCATAAGTTGGTTTTCTAAATTTGAGACCCTGTTCTGTTCTGTAATTCAGTTCCTGTGTAGCCAAGTTTACATTCCGTGTATTACTGATATCTTATGATGTTTCTTTTTCTGTGTGACTTATTTCAGTTAAAATCAGCATACCTGAATCCACTCATTGTGCTGCTAAGGGCCTGATGACACAGATTTCATTGCTGAGTGATATTGCTTTGTAAGTAAATACCACAACTTTTTTTATCCATTTTTCACTTTCTGCGATGTTGAACTTGTACTGTAAACGAGGTTCTTGTAAACAGAGCCGTTCAAAACTTTGCGGTGGCTGTGTCTTTTTGATTTTAAATTCCCTAAGCTATAGGACCATAAGTGGAAGTGCCCTAGGCTCTGTTGCTTTGCTTTTTAGATGTTTCAGGAAACACCATACACTTCTCCCGAGTGTTTGTTGGCAATTTACATCCCACCCTTCAGCATAACAAGGTTCCCAGTTCTCCATGGCCTGTCCTGCCTTTCTGGATTTTACACTTTTTTCAGATGGCCCTTTTGACCGGGGAGAAGTGAGACTTCATTGTAGTGCAGATTTCCTTTGCAAGCTTGCTTGGTTGGCCAAAAAGGGCGTATGCGTTTTTTCCTGAATATATTCAGGAAAAAACGCATACGCCCTTTTTGGCCAAGTGCATCATTGTGGACGTTCTGCCTCTTTTCCTATGCTTTCAATGCAATTCCAGTCTACCTCCTGAAATCGGTTTCCTGAAATTCTGCCCCGCTTTCAAGTCCTCTTGGCAGCCTTACTTCAGTCTATTTTTGGACGATAGCTGTCATTTATAACTCTGCAGGTTTGTGAATTACAGTGACCCTGAGCTCGTTTCTTCAACTCGCTTTCTTGTGACCTGGCCGCAACACCGCAGGATGGCTTCAGGCCCTAATCTGGTTCCGGCACGGCACGCTGAGCCTTTGGTTATTTCCTCATCCTGGTGGGAAATGAGAGTTAAATTTGCCCGTCCAGACACCTCCAGCTAGTCTCTCATTGGTTCTCGCTATTCCTGTTCATCTTCCGCAGAAATTGCAAACTGGGCCAAACAGGAAGTTAAAGGCGCGGACTCTCCAAGTGGGGAGAGTGTTAGTAAAGCGTCTGGAATGTTGCACCCGAGTACCAGGGGAGGAAAACTGAGACATATTTGAACACGTCTCCCGTTCACATGGTTGATCATACTTGGGTTCCACATGCATGTTTTAGCTGAAGTAAGAATACCTAAAACCTGGGTATTTGAAACCCGTGGAATGGGTACCATGCAATATGACTTCACAGGGTCTTCATTTGCTCACCGAACCTCTCCAATCCTATCACTGCTGCGTTTATGCCCCTGTACACATGCTTGATTCTCTTTCGGAGACATAGCAATCCATAGGTTTTAAGATACTTACTAGTCAGGTACATTCTTAGGCGTTTAATATGCGGTGTTGAGTCCATTTCGTTGAGCAAGGAGTAGCTCTTGTCTATTCCATAATTTGGCTTAAGGAACTTTATCTGTGCTCATTTCAATCTCTGGTTTTATGCAGCACCCCAACTCACCTTTCCCCTTAAGCAAGCATAAGTTGGTTTTCTAAATTTGAGACCCTGTTCTGTTCTGTAATTCAGTTCCTGTGTAGCCAAGTTTACATTCCGTGTATTACTGATATCTTATGATGTTTCTTTTTCTGTGTGACTTATTTCAGTTAGAATCATCATACCTGAATCCACTCATTGTGCTGCTAAGTGCCTGATGACACAGATTTCATTGCTGAGTGATATTGCTTTGTAAGTAAATACCACAACTTTTTTATCCATTTTTCACTTTCTGCGATGTTGAACTTGTACTGTAAATGAGGTTCTTGTAAACAGAGGCATCCCAAACTTTGGGGTGGCTGTGTCTTTTTGATTTTAATTTCCCTAAGCTATAGGACCATAAGTGGCGGTGCCCTAGGCTCTGTTGCTTTGTTTTTTAGATGTTTCAGGAAACACCATACACTTCTCCCGAGTGGTTGTTGGCAATTTACATCCCGCCCATCAGCATAACAAGGCTCCCAGTTCTCCATGGCCTGTCCTGCCTTTCTGGATTTTACACTTTTTTCAGATGGCCCTTTTGACCGGGGGGATGTGAGACTTCATTGTCGTGCAGATTTCCTTTGTAAGCTTGCTTGGTTGGCCAAAAAGGGCGTATGCGTTTTTTCCTGAATATATTCAGGAAAAAACGCATACGCCCTTTTTGGCCAAGTGCATCATTGTGGACGTTCTGCCTCTTTTCCTATGCTTTCAATGCAATTCCAGTCTACCTCCTGAAATCGGTTTCCTGCAATTCTGCCCCGCTTTCAAGTCCTCTTGGCAGCCTTACTTCAGTCTATTTTTGGACGATAGCTGTCATTTATAACTCTGCAGGTTTGTGAATTACAGTGCCCCTGAGCTCCTTTCTTCAACTCGCTTTCTTGTGAGCTGGCCGCAACACCGCAGGATGGCTTCAGGCCCTAATCTGGTTCTGGCATGGCACGCTGAGCCTTTGGTTAATTCCTCTTCCTGGTGGGAAATGAGAGTTAAATTTGCCCGTCCAGACACCTCCAGCTAGCCTCTCATTGGTTCTCGCTATTCCTGTTCATCTTCCGCAGAAATTGCAAACTGGGCCAAACAGGAGGTTAAAGGGACTGACTCTCCAAGTGGGGAGAGTGTTAGTAAAGCGTCTGGAATGTTGCACCCGAGTACCAGGGGAGGAAAACTGAGACATATTTGAACACGTCTCCCGATCACATGGTTGATCATACTCTAGGTTCCACATGCATGTTTTAGCTTAAGGAAGAATACCTTAAACATGGGTAGTTGAAACCCGTGGAATCAGTACCATGCAATATGACTTCAAAGGGTCTTCATTTGCTCACCGAACCTCTCCAATCCTATCACTGCTGCGTTTATGCCCCTGTACACATGCTTGATTCTCTTTCGGAGACATAGCAATCCATAGGTTTTAAGATACTTACTAGTCAGGTACATTCTTAGGCGTTTAATATGGGGTGTTGAGTCCATTTCGTTGAGCAAGGAGTAGCTCTTGTCTATTCCATATTTGGCTTAAGGAACTTTATCTGTGCTCATTTCAATCTCTGGTTTTATGCAGCACCCCAACTCACCTTTACCCTTAAGCAAGAATAAGTTGGTTTTCTAAATTTGAGACCCTGTTCTGTTCTGTAATTCAGTTCCTGTGTAGCCAAGTTTACATTCCGTGTATTAGTGATATCTTATGATGTTTCTTTTTCTGTGTGACTTATTTCAGTTAGAACCATCATACCTGAATCCACTCATTGTGCTACTAAGGGCCTGATGACACAGATTTCATTGCTGAGTGATATTGCTTTGTAAGTAAATACCACAACTTCTTTATCCATTTTTCACTTCCTGCGATGTTGAACTAGTACTGTAAACGAGGTTCTTGTAAACAGAGGCGTCCCAAACTTTGGGGTGGCTGTGTCTTTTTGATTTTAATTTCCCTAAGCTATAGGACCATAAGTGGAAGTGCCCTAGGTTCTGTTGCTTTGTTTTTTAGATGTTTCAGGAAACACCATACACTTCTCCCGAGTGGTTGTTGGCAATTTACATCCCGCCCATCAGCATAACAAGGCTCCCAGTTCTCCATGGCCTGTCCTGCCTTTCTGGATTTTACACTTTTTTCAGATGGCCCTTTTGACCGGGGGGAAGTGAGACTTCATTGTAGTGCAGATTTCCTTTGCAAGCTTGCTTGGTTGGCCAAAAAGGGCGTATGCGTTTTTTCCTGAATATATTCAGGAAAAAACGCATACGCCCTTTTTGGCCAAGTGCATCATTGTGGACGTTCTGCCTCTTTTCCTATGCTTTCAATGCAATTCCAGTCTACCTCCTGAAATCGGTTTCCTGCAATTCTGCCCCGCTTTCAAGTCCTCTTGGCAGCCTTACTTCAGTCTATTTTTGGACGATAGCTGTCATTTATAACTCTGCAGGTTTGTGAATTACAGTGCCCCTGAGCTCCTTTCTTCAACTCGGTTTCTTTTGAGCTGGCCGCAACACCGCAGGATGGCTTCAGGCCCTAATCTGGTTCCGGTACGGCACGCTGAGCCTTTGGTTATTTCCTCTTCCTGTTGGGAAATGAGAGTTAAATTTGCCCGTCCAGACACCTCCAGCTAGCCTCTCATTGGTTCTCGCTATTCCTGTTCATCTTCCGCAGAAATTGCAAACTGTGCCAAACAGGAGGTTAAAGGCGCTGACTCTCCAAGTGGGGAGAGTGTTAGTAAAGCGTCTGGAATGTTGCACCCGAGTACCAGGGGAGGAAAACTAAGACATATTTGAACACGTCTCCCGATCACATGGTTGATCATACTCTGGGTTCCACATGCATGTTTTAGCTGAAGGAAGAATACCTAAAACCTGGGTAGTTGAAACCCGTGGAATGGGTACCATGCAATATGACTTCAAAGGGTCTTCATTTGCTCACCGAACCTCTCCAATCCTATCACTGCTGCGTTTATGCCCCTGTACACATGCTTGATTCTCTTTCGGAGACATAGCAATCCATAGGTTTTAAGATACTTACTAGTCAGGTACATTCTTAGGCGTTTAATGTGCGGTTCTGAGTCCATTTCGTTGAGCAAGGAGTAGCTCTTGTCTATTCCATATTTGGCTTAAGGAACTTTATCTGTGCTCATTTCAATCTCTGGTTTTATGCAGCACCCCAACTCACCTTTACCCTTAAGCAAGCATAAGTTGTTTTTCTAAATTTGAGACCCTGTTCTGTTCTGTAATTCAGTTCCTGTGTAGCCAAGTTTCCATTCCGTGTATTACTGATATCTTATGATGTTTCTTTTTCTGTGTGACTTCTTTTAGTTAGAATCATCATACCTGAATCCACTCATTGTGCTGCTAAGGGCCTGATGACACAGATTTCATTGCTGAGTGATATTGCTTTGTAAGTAAATACCACAACTTCTTTATCCATTTTTCACTTTCTGCAATGTTGAACTTGTACTGTAAACGAGGTTCTTGTAAACAGAGCCGTTCCAAACTTTGGGGTGGCTGTGTCTTTTTGATTTTAAATTCCCTAAGCTATAGGACCATAAGTGGAAGTGCCCTAGTCTCTGTTGCTTTGTTTTTTAGATGTTTCAGGAAACACCATACACTTCTCCCCAGTGGTTGTTGGCAATTTACATCCCGCCCATCAGCATAACAAGGCTCCCAGTTCTCCATGGCCTGTCCTGCCTTTCTGGATTTTACACTTTTTTCAGATGGCCCTTTTGACCGGGGGGAAGTGAGACTTCATTGTAGTGCAGATTTCCTTTGCAAGCTTGCTTGGTTGGCCAAAAAGGGCGTATTCGTTTTTTCCTGAATATATTCAGGAAAAAACGCATACGCCCTTTTTGGCCAAGTGCATCATTGTGGACGTTCTGCCTCTTTTCCTATGCTTTCAATGCAATTCCAGTCTACCTCCTGAAATCGGTTTCCTGCAATTCTGCCCCGCTTTCAAGTCCTCTTGGCAGCCTTACTTCAGTATATTTTTGGACGATAGCTGTCATTTATAACTCTGCAGGTTTGTGAATTACAGTGCACCTGAGCTCCTTTCTTCAACTCGCTTTCTTGTGAGCTGGCCGCAACACCGCAGGATGGCTTCAGGCCCTAATCTGGTTCCGGCACGGCACGCTGAGCCTTTGGTTAATTCCTCTTCCTGGTGGGAAATGAGAGTTAAATTTGCCCGTCCAGACACCTCCAGCTAGTCTCTCATTGGTTCTCGCTATTCCTGTTCATCTTCCGCAGAAATTGCAAACTGGGCCAAACAGGAGGTTAAAGGGACTGACTCTCCAAGTCGGGAGAGTGTTAGTAAAGCGTCTGGAATGTTGCACCCGAGTACCAGGGTACGAAAACTGAGACATATTTGAACACGTCTCCTGATCACATGGTTGATCATACTCTAGGTTCCACATGCATGTTTTAGCTGAAGGAAGAATACCTTAAACCTGGGTAGTTGAAACCCGTGGAATGGGTACCATGCAATATGACTTCAAAGGGTCTTCATTTGCTCACCGAACCTCTCCAATCCTATCACTGCTGCGTTTATGCCCCTGTACACATGCTTGATTCTCTTTTGGAGACATAGCAATCCATAGGTTTTAAGATACTTACAAGTAAGGTACATTCTTAGGCGTTTAATATGCGGTGTTGAGTCCATTTCGTTGAGCAAGGAGTAGCTCTTGTCTATTCCATATTTGGCTTAAGGAACTTTATCTGTGCTCATTTCAATCTCTGGTTTTATGCAGCACCCCAACTCACCTTTACCCTTAAGCAAGCATAAGTTGGTTTTCTAAATTTGAGACACTGTTCTGTTCTGTAATTCAGTTCCTGTGTAGCCAAGTTTACATTCCGTGTATTGCTGATATCTTATGATGTTTCTTTTTCTGTGTGACTTATTTCAGTTAGAATCATCATACCTGAATCCACTCGTTGTGCTGCTAAGGGCCTGATGACACAGATTTCATTGCTGAGTGATATTGCTTTGTAAGTAAATACCACAACTTCTTTATCCATTTTTCACTTTCTGCGATGTTGAACTTGTACTGTAAACGAGGTTCTTGTAAACAGAGCCGTTCCAAACTTTGGGGTGGCTGTGTCTTTTTGATTTTAAATTCCCTAAGCTATAGGACCATAAGTGGAAGTGCCCTAGGCTCTGTTGCTTTGTTTTTTAGATGTTTCAGGAAACACCATACACTTCTCCCCAGTGGTTGTTGGCAATTTACATCCCGCCCATCAGCATAACAAGGCTCCCAGTTCTCCATGGCCTGTCCTGCCTTTCTGGATTTTACACTTTTTTCAGATGGCCCTTTTGACCGGGGGGAAGTGAGACTTCATTGTCGTGCAGATTTCCTTTGCAAGCTTGCTTGGTTGGCCAAAAAGGGCGTATGCGTTTTTTCCTGAATATATTCAGGAAAAAACGCATACGCCCTTTTTGGCCAAGTGCATCATTGTGGACGTTCTGCCTCTTTTCCTATGCTTTCAATGCAATTCCAGTCTACCTCCTGAAATCGGTTTCCTGCAATTCTGCCCCGCTTTCAAGTCCTCTTGGCAGCCTTACTTCAGTCTATTTTTGGACGATAGCTGTCATTTATAACTCTGCAGGTTTGTGAATTACAGTGCCCCTGAGCTCCTTTCTTCAACTCGCTTTCTTGTGACCTGGCCGCAACACCGCAGGATGGCTTCAGACCCTAATCTGGTTCTGGCATGGCACGCTGAGCCTTTGGTTAATTCCTCTTCCTGGTGGGAAATGAGAGTTAAATTTGCCCGTCCAGACACCTCCAGCTAGCCTCTCATTGGTTCTCGCTATTCCTGTTCATCTTCCGCAGAAATTGCAAACTGGGCCAAACAGGAGGTTAAAGGGACTGACTCTCCAAGTGGGGAGAGTGTTAGTAAAGCGTCTGGAATGTTGCACCCGAGTACCAGGGGAGGAAAACTGAGACATATTTGAACACGTCTCCCGATCACATGGTTGATCATACTCTAGGTTCCACATGCATGTTTTAGCTTAAGGAAGAATACCTTAAACATGGGTAGTTGAAACCCGTGTAATGGGTACCATGCAATATGACTTCAAAGGGTCTTCATTTGCTCACCGAACCTCTCCAATCCTATCACTGCTGCGTTTATGCCCCTGTACACATGCTTGATTCTCTTTCGGAGACATAGCAATCCATAGGTTTTAAGATACTTACTAGTCAGGTACATTCTTAGGCGTTTAATATGCGGTGTTGAGTCCATTTCGTTGAACAAGGAGTAGCTCTTGTCTATTCCATATTTGGCTTAAGGAACTTTATCTGTGCTCATTTCAATCTCTGGTTTTATGCAGCACCCCAACTCACCTTTACCCTTAAGCAAGCATAAGTTGGTTTTCTAAATTTGAGACCCTGTTCTGTTCTGTAATTCAGTTCCTGTGTAGCCAAGTTTCCATTCCGTGTATTACTGATATCTTATGATGTTTCTTTTTCTGTGTGACTTATTTCAGTTAGAATCATCATACCTGAATCCACTCGTTGTGCTGCTAAGGGCCTGATGACACAGATTTCATTGCTGAGTGATATTGCTTTGTAAGTAAATACCACAACTTCTTTATCCATTTTTCACTTTCTGCGATGTTGAACTTGTACTGTAAACGAGGTTCTTGTAAACAGAGCCGTTCCAAACTTTGGGGTGGCTGTGTCTTTTTGATTTTAAATTCCCTAAGCTATAGGACCATAAGTGGAAGTGCCCTAGGCTCTGTTGCTTTGTTTTTTAGATGTTTCAGGAAACACCATACACTTCTCCCAAGTGGTTCTTCGCAATTTACATCCCGCCCATCAGCATAACAAGGCTCCCAGTTCTCCATGGCCTGTCCTGCCTTTCTGGATTTTACACTTTTTTCAGATGGCCCTTTTGACCGGGGGGATGTGAGACTTCATTGTAGTGCAGATTTCCTTTGCAAGCTTGCTTGGTTGGCCAAAAAGGGCGTATGCGTTTTTTCCTGAATATATTCAGGAACAAACGCATACGCCCTTTTTGGCCAAGTGCATCATTGTGGACGTTCTGCCTCTTTTCCTATGCTTTCAATGCAATTCCAGTCTACCTCCTGAAATCGGTTTCCTGCAATTCTGCCCCGCTTTCAAGTCCTCTTGGCAGCCTCACTTCAGTCTATTTTTGGACGATAGCTGTCATTTATAACTCTGCAGGTTTGTGAATTACAGTGCCCCTGAGCTCCTTTCTTCAACTTGCTTTCTTGTGAGCTGGCCGCAACACCGCAGGATGGCTTCAGGCCCTAATCTGGTTCCGGTACGGCACGCTGAGCCTTTGGTTATTTCCTCTTCCTGGTGGGAAATGAGAGTTAAATTTGCCCGTCCAGACACCTCCAGCAAACCTCTCATTGGTTCTCGCTATTCCTGTTCATCTTCCGCAGAAATTGCAAAGTGTGCCAAACAGGAGGTTAAAGGTGCTGACCTTCCAAGTGGGGAGAGTGTTAGTAAAGCGTCTGGAATGATGCACCCGAGTACCAGAGGAGGAAAAGTGAGACATATTTGAACACGTCTCCCGATCACATGGTTGATCATACTCTGGGTTCCACATGCATGTTTTAGCTGAAGGAAGAATACCTAAAACCTGGGTAGTTGAAACCCGTGGAATGGGTACCATGCAATATGACTTCAAAGGGTCTTCATTTGCTCACCGAACCTCTCCAATCCTATCACTGCTGCGTTTATGCCCCTGTACACATGCTTGATTCTCTTTCGGAGACATAGCAATCTGTAGGTTTTAAGATACTTACTAGTCAGGTACATTCTTAGGCGTTTAATATGCGGTGTTGAGTCCATTTCGTTGAGCAAGGAGTAGCTCTTGTCTATTCCATATTTGGCTTAAGGAAATTTATCTGTGCTCATTTCAATCTCTGGTTTTATGCAGCACCCCAACTCACCTTTACCCTTAAGCAAGCATAAGTTGGTTTTCTAAATTTGAGACCCTGTTCTGTTCTGTAATTCAGTTCCTGTGTAGCCAAGTTTACATTCCGTGTATTACTGATATCTTATGATGTTTCTTTTTCTGTGTGACTTATTTCAGTTAGAATCATCATACCTGAATCCACTCATTGTGCTGCTAAGGGCCTGATGACACAGATTTCATTGCTGAGTGATATTGCTTTGTAAGTAAATACCACAACTTCTTTATCCATTTTTCACTTTCTGCGATGTTGAACTTGTACTGTAAACGAGTTTCTTGTAAACAGAGGCGTCCCAAATTTGGGGTGGCTGTGTCTTTTTGATTTTAATTTCCCTAAGCTATAGGACCATAAGTGGAAGTGCCCTAGGCTCTGTTGCTTTGTTTTTTCGATATTTCAGGAAACACCATACACTTCTCCCGAGTGTCTGTTGGCAATTTACATCCCGCCCATCAGCATAACAAGGCTCCCAGTTCTCCATGGCCTGTCCTGCCTTTCTGGATTTTACACTTTTTTCAGATGGCCCTTTTGACCGGGGGGAAGTGAGACTTCATTGTAGTGCAGATTTCCTTTGCAAGCTTGCTTGGTTGGCCAAAAAGGGCGTATGCGTTTTTTCCTGAATATATTCAGGAAAAAACGCTTTCTGCGATGTTGAACTTGTACTGTAAACGAGGTTCTTGTAAACAGAGCCGTTCGAAACTTTGGGGTGGCTGTGTCTTTTTGATTTTAAATTCCCTAAGCTATAGGACCATAAGTGGAAGTGCCCTAGGCTCTGTTGCTTTGTTTTTTAGATGTTTCAGGAAACACCATACACTTCTCCCGAGTGGTTGTTGGCAATTTACATCCCGCCCATCAGCATAACAAGGCTCCCAGTTCTCCATGGCCTGTCCTGCCTTTCTGAATTTTACACTTTTTTCAGATGGCCCTTTTGACCGGGGGGAAGTGAGACTTCATTGTAGTGCAGATTTCCTTTGCAAGCTTGCTTGGTTGGCCAAAAAGGGCGTATGCGTTTTTTCCTGAATATATTCAGGAACAAACGCATACGCCCTTTTTGGCCAAGTGCATCATTGTGGACGTTCTGCCTCTTTTCCTATGCTTTCAATGCAATTCCAGTCTACCTCCTGAAATCGGTTTCCTGCAATTCTGCCCCGCTTTCAAGTCCTCTTGGCAGCCTCACTTCAGTCTATTTTTGGACGATAGCTCTCATTTATAACTCTGCAGGTTTGTGAATTACAGTGCACCTGAGCTCCTTTCTTCAACTTGCTTTCTTGTGAGCTGGCCGCAACACCGCAGGATGGCTTCAGGCCCTAATCTGGTTCCGTTACGGCACACTGAGCCTTTGGTTATTTCCTCTTCCTGGTGGGAAATGAGAGTTAAATTTGCCCGTCCAGACACCTCCAGCAAGCCTCTCATTGGTTCTCGCTATTCCTGTTCATCTTCCGCAGAAATTGCAAAGTGTGCCAAACAGGAGGTTAAAGGTGCTGACCTTCCAAGTGGGCAGAGTGTTAGTAAAGCGTCTGGAATGTTGCACCCGAGTACCAGGGGAGGAAAACTGAGACATATTTGAACACGTCTCCCGATCACATGGTTGATCATACTCTGGGTTCCACATGCATGTTTTAGCTGAAGGAAGAATACCTAAAACCTGGGTAGTTGAAACCCGTGGAATGGGTACCATGCAATATGACTTCAAAGGGTCTTCATTTGCTCACCGAACCTCTCCAATCCTATCACTGCTGCGTTTATGCCCCTGTACACATGCTTGATTCTCTTTCGGAGACATAGCAATCTATAGGTTTTAAAATACTTACTAGTCAGGTACATTCTTAGGCGTTTAATATGCGGTGTTGAGTCTATTTCGTTGAGCAAGGAGTAGCTCTTGTCTATTCCATATTTGGCTTAAGGAACTTTATCTGTGCTCATTTCAATCTGTGGTTTTATGCAGCACCCCAACTCACCTTTCCCCTTAAGCAAGCATAAGTTGGTTTTCTAAATTTGAGACCCTGTTCTGTTTTGGAATGCAGTTCCTGTGTAGCCAAGTTTACATTCCGTGTATTACTGACATCTTATGATGTTTCTTTTTCTGTGTGACTTATTTCAGTTAGAATCATCATACCTGAATCCACTCATTGTGCTGCTAAGGGCCTGATGACACAGATTTCATTGCTGAGTGATATTGCGTTGTAAGTAAATACCACAAGTTGTTTATCCATTTTTCACTTTCTGCGATGTTGAACTTGTACTGTAAACGAGGTTCTTGTAAACAGAGCCGTTCCAAACTTTGCGGTGGCTGTGTCTTTTTGATTTTAATTTCCCTAAGCTATAGGACCATAAGTGGAAGTGCCCTAGGTTCTGTTGCTTTGTTTTTTAGATGTTTCAGGAAACACCATACACTTCTCCCGAGTGGTTGTTGGCAATTTACATCCCGCCCATCAGCATAACAAGGCTCCCAGTTCTCCATGGCCTGTCCTGCCTTTCTGGATTTTACACTTTTTTCAGATGGCCCTTTTGACCAGGGGGAAGTGAGACTTCATTGTAGTGCAGATTTCCTTTGCAAGCTTGCTTGGTTGGCCAAAAAGGGCGTATGCGTTTTTTCCTGAATATATTCAGGAAAAAACGCATACGCCCTTTTTGGCCAAGTGCATCATTGTGGACGTTCTGCCTCTTTTCCTATGCTTTCAATGCAATTCCAGTCTACCTCCTGAAATCGGTTTCCTGCAATTCTGCCCCGCTTTCAAGTCCTCTTGGCAGCCTTACTTCAGTCTATTTTTGGACGATAGCTGTCATTTATAACTCTGCAGGTTTGTGAATTACAGTGCCCCTGAGCTCCTTTCTTCAACTCGCTTTCTTTTGAGCTGGCCGCAACACCGCCGGATGGCTTCAGGCCCTAATCTGGTTCTGGTATGGCACGCTGAGCCTTTGGTTAATTCCTCTTCCTGGTAGGAAATGAGAGTTAAATTTGCCCGTCCAGACACCTCCAGCTAGTCTCCATTGGTTCTCGCTATTCCTGTTCATCTTCCGCAGAAATTGCAAACTGGGCCAAACAGGAGGTTAAAGGGACTGACTCTCCAAGTCGGGAGAGTGTTAGTAAAGCATCTGGAATGTTGCACCCGAGTACCAGGGTACAAAAACTGAGACATATTTGAACACGTCTCCCGATCACATGGTTGATCATACTCTAGGTTCCACATGCATGTTTTAGCTGAAGGAAGAATACCTTAAACCTGGGTAGTTGAAACCCGTGGAATGGGTACCATGCAATATGACTTCAAAGGGTCTTCATTTGCTCACCGAACCTCTCCAATCCTATCACTGCTGCGTTTATGCCCCTGTACAAATGCTTGATTCTCTTTTGGAGACATAGCAATCCATAGGTTTTAAGATACTTACAAGTCAGGTACATTCTTAGGCGTTTAATATGCGGTGTTGAGTCCATTTCGTTGAGCAAGGAGTAGCTCTTGTCTATTCCATATTTGGCTTAAGGAACTTTATCTGTGCTCATTTCAATCTCTGGTTTTATGCAGCACCCCAACTCACCTTTACCCTTAAGCAAGCATAAGTTGTTTTTCTAAATTTGAGACCCTGTTCTGTTCTGTAATTCAGTTCCTGTGTAGCCAAGTTTCCATTCCGTGTATTACTGATATCTTATGATGTTTCTTTTTCTGTGTGACTTATTTCAGTTAGAATCATCATACGTGAATCCTCTCATTGTGCTGCTAAGGGCCTGATGACACAGATTTCATTGCTGAGTGATATTGCTTTGTAAGTAAATACCACAACTTCTTTATCCATTTTTCACTTTCTGCGATGTTGAACTTGTACTGTAAACGAGGTTCTTGTAAACAGAGCCGTTCCAAACTTTGGGGTGGCTGTGTCTTTTTGATTTTAAATTCCCTAAGCTATAGGACCATAAGTGGAAGTGCCCTAGGCTCTGTTGCTTTGTTTTTTAGATGTTTCAGGAAACACCATACACTTCTCCCGAGTGGTTGTTGGCAATTTACATCCCGCCCATCAGCATAACAAGGCTCCCAGTTCTCCATGGCCTGTCCTGCCTTTCTGGATTTTACACTTTTTTCAGATGGCCCTTTTGACTGGGGGGAAGTGAGACTTCATTGTAGTGCAGATTTCCTTTGCAAGCTTGCTTGGTTGGCCAAAAAGGGCGTATGCGTTTTTTCCTGAATATATTCAGGAAAAAACGCATACGCCCTTTTTGGCCAAGTGCATCATTGTGGACGTTCTGCCTCTTTTCCTATGCATTCAATGCAATTCCAGTCTACCTCCTGAAATCGGTTTCCTGCAATTCTGCCCCGCTTTCAAGTCCTCTTGGCAGCCTTACTTCAGTCTATTTTTGGACGATAGCTGTCATTTATAACTCTGCAGGTTTGTGAATTACAGTGCCCCTGAGCTCCTTTCTTCAACTCGGTTTCTTGTGAGCTGGCCGCAACACCGCAGGATGGCTTCAGGCCCTAATCTGGTTCCGGAACGGCACGCTGAGGCTTTGGTTAATTCCTCTTCCTGGTGGGAAATGAGAGTTAAATTTGCCCGTCCAGACACCTCCAGCTAGTCTCTCATTGGTTCTCGCTATTCCTGTTCATCTTCCGCAGAAATTGCAAACTGGGCCAAACAGGAGGTTAAAGGTACTGACTCTCCAAGTCGGGAGAGTGTTAGTAAAGCGTCTGGAATGTTGCACCCGAGTACCAGGGGAGGAAAACTGAGACATATTTGAACACGTCTCCCGTTCACATGGTTGATCATACTCTGGGTTCCACATGCATGTTTTAGCTGAAGGAAGAATACCTAAAACCTGGGTAGTTGAAAACCGTGGAATGGGTACCATGCAATATGACTTCAAAGGGTCTTCATTTGCTCACCGAACCTCTCCAATCCTATCACTGCTGCGTTTATGCCCCTGTACACATGCTTGATTCTCTTTCGGAGACATAGCAATCCATAGGTTTTAAGATACTTACTAGTCAGGTACATTCTTAGGCGTTTAATATGCGGTGTTGAGTCCATTTCGTTGAGCAAGGAGTAGCTCTTGTCTATTCCATATTTGGCTTAAGGAACTTTATCTGTGCTCATTTCAATCTCTGGTTTTATGCAGCACCCCAACTCACCTTTCCCCTTAAGCAAGCATAAGTTGGTTTTCGAAATTTGAGACCCTGTTCTGTTCTGTAATTCAGTTCCTGTGTAGCCAAGTTTACATTCCGTGTATTACTGATATCTTATGATGTTTCTTTTTCTGTGTGACTTATTTCAGTTAGAATCATCATACATGAATCCACTCATTGTGCTGCTAAGGGCCTGATGACACAGATTTCATTGCTGAGTGATATTGCTTTGTCAGTAAATACCACAACTTCTTTATCCATTTTTCACTTTCTGCGATGTTGAACTTGTACTGTAAACGAGGTTCTTGTAAACAGAGGCGTCCCAAACTTTGGGGTGGCTGTGTCTTTTTGATTTTAATTTCCCTAAGCTATAGGACCATAAGCTGAAGTGCCCTAGGTTCTGTTGCTTTGTTTTTTAGATGTTTCAGGAAACACCATACACTTCTCCCGAGTGGTTGTTGGCAATTTACATCCCGCCCATCAGCATAACAAGGCTCCCAGTTCTCCATGGCCTGTCCTGCCTTTCTGGATTTTACACTTTTTTTCAGATGGCCCTTTTGACCGGGGGGAAGTGAGACTTCATTGTAGTGCAGATTTCCTTTGCAAGCTTGCTTGGTTGGCCAAAAAGGGCGTATGCGTTTTTTCCTGAATATATTCAGGAAAAAACGCATACGCCCTTTTTGGCCAAGTGCATCATTGTGGACGTTCGGCCTCTTTTCCTATGCTTTCAATGCAATTCCAGTCTACCTCCTGAAATCGTTTTCCTGCAATTCTGCCCCGCTTTCAAGTCCTCTTGGCAGCCTTACTTCAGTCTATTTTTGGACGATACCTGTCATTTATAACTCTGCAGGTTTGTGAATTACAGTGCCCCTGAGCTCCTTTCTTCAACTCGCTTTCTTGTGAGCTGGCCGCAACACCGCAGGATGGCTTCAGGCCCTAATCTGGTTCCGGCACGGCACGCTGAGCCTTTGGTTAATTCCTCTTCCTCGTGGGAAATGAGAGTTAAATTTGCCCGTCCAGACACCTCCAGCTAGTCTCTCATTGGTTCTCTCTATTCCTGTTCATCTTCCGCAGAAATTGCAAACTGGGCCAAACAGGAGGTTAAAGGCATTGACTCTACAAGTAGGGAGAGTGTTAGTAAAGCGTCTGGAATGTTGCACCCGAGTACCAGGGTACGAAAACTGAGACATATTTGAACACATCTCCCGATCACATGGTTGATCATACTCTAGGTTCCACATGCATGTTTTAGCTGAAGGAAGAATACCTTAAACCTGGGTAGTTGAAACCCGTGGAATGGGTACCATGCAATATGACTTCAAAGGGTCTTCATTTGCTCACCGAACCTCTCCAATCCTATCACTGCTGCGTTTATGCCCCTGTACACATGCTTGATTCTCTTTTGGAGACATAGCAATCCATAGGTTTTAAGATACTTACAAGTCAGGTACATTCTTAGGCGTTTAATATGCGGTGTTGAGTCCATTTCGTTGAGCAAGGAGTAGCTCTTGTCTATTCCATATTTGGCTTAAGGAACTTTATCTGTGCTCATTTCAATCTCTGGTTTTCTGCAGCACCCCAACTCACCTTTACCCTTAAGCAAGCATAAGTTGTTTTTCTAAATTTGAGACCCTGTTCTGTTCTGTAATTCAGTTCCTGTGTAGCCAAGTTTCCATTCCGTGTATTACTGATATCTTATGATGTTTCTTTTTCTGTGTGACTTATTTCAGTTAGAATCATCATACCTGAATCCACTCATTGTCCTGCTAAGGGCCTGATGACACAGATTTCATTGCTGAGTGATATTGCTTTGTAAGTAAATACCACAACTTCTTTATCCATTTTTCACTTTCTGCGATGTTGAACTTGTACTGTAAACGAGGTTCTTGTAAACAGAGCCGTTCCAAACTTTGGGGTGGCTGTGTCTTTTTGATTTTAAATTCCCTAAGCTATAGGACGATAAGTGGAAGTGCCCTAGGTTCTGTTGCTTTGTTTTTTAGATGTTTCAGGAAACACCATACACTTCTCCCGAGTGGTTGTTGGCAATTTACATCCCGCCCATCAGCATAACAAGGCTCCCAGTTCTCCATGGCCTGTCCTGCCTTTCTGGATTTTACACTTTTTTCAGATGGCCCTTTTGACCGGGGGGAAGTGAGACTTCATTGTAGTGCAGATTTCCTTTGCAAGCTTGCTTGGTTGGCCAAAAAGGGCGTATGCGTTTTTTCCTGAATATATTCAGGAAAAAACGCATACGCCCTTTTTGGCCAAGTGCATCATTGTGGACGTTCTGCCTCTTTTCCTATGCTTTCAATGCAATTCCAGTCTACCTCCTGAAATCGGTTTCCTGCAATTCTGCCCCGCTTTCAAGTCCTCTTGGCAGCCTTACTTCAGTCTATTTTTGGACGATAGCTGTCATTTATAACTCTGCAGGTTTGTGAATTACAGTGCCTCTGAGCTCCTTTCTTCAACTCGCTTACTTTTGAGCTGGCCAGAACACCGCAGGATAGCTTCAGGCCCTAATCTGGTTCTGGCACGGCACACTGAGCCTTTGGTTATTTCCTCTTCCTGGTGGGAAATGAGAGTTAAATTTGCCCGTCCAGACACCTCCAGCTAGCCTTCTCATTGGTTCTCGCTATTCCTGTTCATCTTCCACAGAAATTGCAAACTGAGCCAAACAGGAGGTTAAAGGCGCTGACTCTCCAAGTGGGGAGAGTGTTAGTAAAGCGTCTGGAATGTTGCACCCGAGTACCAGGGGAGGAAAACTGAGCCATACTTGAACACGTCTCTCGATCACACGGTTGATCATACTCTGGGTTCCACCTGCATGTTTTAGCTGAAGGAAGAATACTTTAAACCTGCAGAGTTGAGACCCGTGGAATGGGTCCCATGCAATATGACTTCAAAGGGTCTTCATTTGCTCACCGAACCTCTCCAATCCTATCACTGCTGCGTTTATGCCCCTGTACACACGCTTGATTCTCTTTTGGAGACATAGCAATCCATAGGTTTTAAGATACTTACTAGCCAGGTACATTCTTAGGCGTTTAATATGGGGTGTTGAGTCCATTTCGTTGAGCAAGGAGTAGCTCTTGTCTATTCCATATTTGGCTTAAGGAACTTTATCTGTGCTCATTTCAATCTCTGGTTTTATGCAGCACCCCAACTCACCTTTCCCCTTAAGCAAGCATAAGTTGCTTTTCTAAATTTGAGACCCTGTTCTGTTTTGGAATTCAGTTCCTGTGTAGCCAAGTTTACATTCTGTGTATTAGTGATATCTTATGATATTTCTTTTTCTGTGTGACTTATTTCAGTTAGAATCATCGTACCTGAATCCACTCATTATGCTGCTACGGGCCTGATGACATAGATTTCATTTCTGAGTGATACTGCATTGTACGTAAGTACCACAAGTTCTTTATCCATTTTTCACTTTCTGTGATATTGAACTTGTACGGTAAACGAGGTTCTTGTAAACAGAGGCGTCCCAAACATTGGGGTGGCTGTGTCTTTTTTATTTTAATTTCCCTAAGCTATAGGACCATAAGTGGCAGTGCCCTAGGCTCTGTTGCTTTGTTTTTTAGATGTTTCAGGAAACACCATACACTTCTCCCGAGTGTCTGTCGGCAATTTATATCCCGCCCATCAGCATAACAAGGCTCCCAGTTCTCCATGGCCTGTCCTGCCTTTCTGGATTTTACACTTTTTTCAGATGGCCCTTTTGACCGGGGGGAAGTGAGACTTCATTGTAGTGCAGATTTCCTTTGCAAGCTTGCTTGGTTGGCCAAAAAGTGCGTATGCGTTTTTTCCTGAATATATTCAGGAAAAAACGCATACGCCCTTTTTGGCCAAGTGCATCATTGTGGACGTTCTGCCTCTTTTCCTATGCTTTCAATGCAATTCCAGTCTACCTCCTGAAATCGGTTTCCTGCAATTCTGCCCCGCTTTCAAGTCCTCTTGGCAGCCTTACTTCAGTCTATTTTTGGACGATAGCTGTCATTTATAACTCTGCAGGTTTGTGAATTACAGTGCCCCTGAGCTCCTTTCTTCAACTCGCTTTCTTGTGACCTGGCCGCAACACCGCAGGATGGCTTCAGGCCCTAATCTGGTTCTGGCACGGCACGCTGAACCTTTGGTTATTTCCTCCTCCTGGTGGGAAATGAGAGTTAAATTTGCCCGTCCAGACACCTCCAGCTAGCCTCTCATTGGTTCTCGCTATTCCTGTTCATCTTCCGCAGAAATTGCAAACTTTGCCAAACAGGAGGTTAAAGACGCTGACTCTCCAAGTGGGGA
The DNA here is from genome assembly GCF_951394435.1 of Stenella coeruleoalba. Classification (NCBI taxonomy): domain Eukaryota; kingdom Metazoa; phylum Chordata; class Mammalia; order Artiodactyla; family Delphinidae; genus Stenella; species Stenella coeruleoalba. The sequence goes on along the minus strand of NW_027646000.1, from coordinate 275,271 downwards.
GAGTGTTAGTAAAGCATCTGGAATGTTGCACCCGAGTACCAGGGGCGGAAAACTGAGACATATTTGAACACGTCTCCCGATCACATGGTTGATCATACTCTGGGTTCCACATGCATGTTTTAGCTGAAGGAAAAATACCTAAAACCTGGGTAGTTGAAACCCGTGGAATGGGTACCATGCAATATGACTTCAAAGGGTCTTCATTTGCTCACCGAACCTCTCCAATCCTATCACTGCTGCGTTTATGCCCCTGTACACATGCTTTATTCTCTTTCGGAGACATAGCAATCCATAGGTTTTAAGATACTTACTAGTCAGGTACATTCTTAGGCGTTTAATATGCGGTGTTGAGTCCATTTCGTTGAGCAAGGAGTAGCTCTTGTCTATTCCATATTTGGCTTAAGGAACTTTATCTGTGCTCATTTCAATCTCTGGTTTTATGCAGCACCCCAACTCACCTTTACCCTTAAGCAAGCATAAGTTGGTTTTCTAAATTTGAGACCCTGTTCTGTTCTGTAATTCAGTTCCTGTGTAGCCAAGTTTACATTCCGTGTATTACTGATATCTTATGATGTTTCTTTTTCTGTGTGACTTATTTCAGTTAGAATCATCATACCTGAATCCACTCATTGTGCTGCTAAGGGCCTGATGACACAGATTTCATTGCTGAGTGATATTGCTTTGTAAGTAAATACCACATGTTCTTTATCCATTTTTCACTTTCTGCGATGTTGAACTTGTACTGTAAACGAGGTTCTTGTAAACAGAGGCGTCCCAAACTTTGGGGTGGCTGTGTCTTTTTGATTTTAATTTCCCTAAGCTATAGGACCATAAGTGGAAGTGCCCTAGGCTCTGTTGCTTTGTTTTTTAGATGTTTCAGGAAACACCATACACTTCTCCCGAGTGGTTGTTGGCAATTTACATCCCGCCCATCAGCATAACAAGGCTCCCAGTTCTCCATGGCCTGTCCTGCCTTTCTGGATTTTACACTTTTTTCAGATGGCCCTTTTGACCGGGGGGAAGTGAGACTTCATTGTAGTGCAGATTTCCTTTGCAAGCTTGCTTGGTTGGCCAAAAAGGGCGTATGCGTTTTTTCCTGAATATATTCAGGAAAAAACGCATACGCCCTTTTTGGCCAAGTGCATCATTGTGGACGTTCTGCCTCTTTTCCTATGCTTTCAATGCAATTCCAGTCTACCTCCTGAAATCGGTTTCCTGCAATTCTGCCCCGCTTTCAAGTCCTCTTGGCAGCCTTACTTCAGTGTATTTTTGGACGATAGCTGTCATTTATAACTCTGCAGGTTTGTGAATTACAGTGCCCCTGAGCTCCTTTCTTCAACTCGCTTTCTTGTGACCTGGCCGCAACACCGCAGGATGGCTTCAGGCCCTAATCTGGTTCCGGCACGGCACACTGAGCCTTTGGTTATTTCCTCTTCCTGGTGGGAAATGAGAGTTAAATTTGCCCGTCCAGACACCTCCAGCTAGCCTCTCATTGGTTCTCGCTATTCCTGTTCATCTTCCGCAGAAATTGCAAACTGAGCCAAACAGGAGGTTAAAGGCGCTGACTCTCCAAGTGGGGAGAGTGTTAGTAAAGCGTCTGGAATGTTGCACCCGAGTACCAGGGGAGGAAAACTGAGACATATTTGAACACGTCTCCCGTTCACATGGTTGATCATACTTGGGTTCCACATGCATGTTTTAGCTGAAGGAAGAATACCTTAAACCTGGAGAGTTGAGACCTGTGGAATGGGTACCATGCAATATGACTTCAAAGGGTCTTCATTTGCTCACCGAACCTCTCCAATCCTATCACTGCTGCGTTTATGCCCCTGTACACATGCTTGATTCTCTTTTGGAGACATAGCAATCCATAGGTTTTACGATACTTACTAGTCAGATACATTCTTAGGCGTTTAATATACGGTGTTGAGTCCATTTCGTTGAGCAAGGAGTAGCTCCTGTCTATTCCATATTTGACTTAAGGAACTTTATCTGTGCTCATTTCAATCTGTGGTTTTATGCAGCACCCCAACTCACCTTTACCCTTAAGCAAGCATAAGTTGGTTTTCTAAATTTGAGACCCTGTTCTGTTTTGGAATGCAGTTCCTGTGTAGCCAAGTTTACATTCCGTGTATTAGTGATATCTTATGATGTTTCTTTTTCTGTGTGACTTATTTCAGTTAGAATCATCGTACCTGAATCCGCTCATTATGCTGCTACGGGCCTGATGACATAGATTTCATTGCTGAGTGATACTGCGTTGTAAGTAAATACCACAAGTTCTTTATCCATTTTTCACTTTCTGCGATGTTGAACTTGTACTGTAAACGAGGTTCTTGTAAACAGAGCCGTTCCAAACTTTGGGGTGGCTGTGTCTTTTTGATTTTAATTTCCCTAAGCTATAGGACCAAGAGTGGAAGTGCCCTAGGCTCTGTTGCTTTGTTTTTTAGATGTTTCAGGAAACACCATACACTTCTCCCGAGTGGTTGTTGGCAATTTACATCCCGCCCATCAGCATAACAAGGCTCCCAGTTCTCCATGGCCTGTCCTGCCTTTCTGGATTTTACACTTTTTTCAGATGGCCCTTTTGACCGGGGGGAAGTGAGACTTCATTGTAGTGCAGATTTCCTTTGCAAGCTTGCTTGGTTGGCCAAAAAGGGCGTATGCGTTTTTTCCTGAATATATTCAGGAAAAAACGCACACGCCCTTTTTGGCCAAGTGCATCATTGTGGACGTTCTGCCTCTTTTCCTATGGTTTCAATGCAATTCCAGTCTACCTCCTGAAATCGGTTTCCTGCAATTCTGCCCCGCTTTCAAGTCCTCTTGGCAGCCTTACTTCAGTCTATTTTTGGACGATAGCTGTCATTTATAACTCTGCAGGTTTGTGAATTACAGTGCCCCTGAGCTCCTTTCTTCAACTCGCTTTCTTGTGAGCTGGCCGCAACACCGCATGATGGCTTCAGGCCCTAATCTGGTTCCGGCACGGCACGCTGAGCCTTTGGTTATTTCCTCTTCCTGGTGGGAAATGAGAGTTAAATTTGCCCGTCCAGACACCTCCAGCTAGTCTCTCATTGGTTCTCGCTATTCCTGTTCATCTTCCGCAGAAATTGCAAACTGGGGCAAACAGGAGGTTAAAGGCACTGACTCTCCAAGTAGGGAGAGTGTTAGTAAAGCGTCTGGAATGTTGCACCCGAGTACCAGGGTACAAAAACTGAGACATATTTGAACACGTCTCCCGATCACATGGTTGATCATACTCTAGGTTCCACATGCATGTTTTAGCTGAAGGAAGAATACCTTAAACCTGGGTAGTTGAAACCCGTGGAATGGGTACCATGCAATATGACTTCAAAGGGTCTTCATTTGCTCACTGAACCTCTCCAATTCTATCACTGCTGCATTTATGCCCCTGTACACACGCTTGATTCTCTTTCGGAGACATAGCAATCCATAGGTTTTAAGATACTTACAAGTCAGGTACATTCTTAGGCATTTAATATGCGGTGTTGAGTCCATTTCGTTGAGCAAGGAGTAGCTCTTGTCTATTCCATATTTGGCTTAAGGAACTTTATCTGTGCTCATTTCAATCTCTGGTTTTATGCAGCACCCCAACTCACCTTTACCCTTAAGCAAGCATAAGTTGGTTTTCTAAATTTGAGACCCTGTTCTGTTCTGTAATTCAGTTCCTGTGTAGCCAAGTTTACATTCCGTGTATTACTGATATCTTATGATGTTTCTTTTTCTGTGTGACTTATTTCAGTTAGAATCATCATACCTGAATCCACTCATTGTGCTGCTAAGGTCCTGATGACACAGATTTCATTGCTGAGTGATACTGCATTGTAAGTAAATACCACAAGTTCTTTATCCATTTTTCACTTTCTGCGATGTTGAACTTGTACTGTAAACGAGGTTCTTGTAAACAGAGGCGTCCCAAACATTGGGGTGGCTGTGTCTTTTTGATTTTAATTTCCCTAAGCTATAGGCCCATAAGTGGAAGTGCCCTAGGTTCTGTTGCTTTGTTTTTTAGATGTTTCAGGAAACACCATACACTTCTCCCGAGTGGTTGTTGGCAATTTACATCCCGCCCATCAGCACAACAAGGCTCCCAGTTCTCCATGGCCTGTCCTGCCTTTCTGGATTTTACACTTTTTTCAGATGGCCCTTTTGACCGGGGGGAAGTGAGACTTCATTGTAGTGCAGATTTCCTTTGCAAGCTTGCTTGGTTGGCCAAAAAGGGCGTATGCGTTTTTTCCTGAATATATTCAGGAAAAAACGCATACGCCCTTTTTGGCCAAGTGCATCATTGTGGACGTTCTGCCTCTTTTCCTATGCTTTCAATGCAATCCCAGTCTACCTCCTGAAATCGGTTTCCTGCAATTCTGCCCCGCTTTCAAGTCCTCTTGGCAGCCTTACTTCAGTCTCTTTTTGTACGATGGCTGTCATTTATAACTCTGCAGGTTTGTGAATTACAGTGCCCCTGAGCTCCTTTCTTCAACTCGCTTTCTTTTGAGCTGGCCGCAACACCGCAGGATGGCTTCAGGCCCTAATCTGGTTCCGGCACGGCACGCTGAGCCTTTGGTTAATTCCTCTTCCTGGTGGGAAATGAGAGTTAAATTTGCCCGTCCAGACACCTCCAGCTAGTCTCTCATTGGTTCTCGCTATTCCTGTTCATCTTCCACAGAAATTGCAAACTGGGCCAAACAGGAGGTTAAAGGCACTGACTCTCCAAGTCGGGAGAGTGTTAGTAAAGCGTCTGGAATGTTGCACCCGAGTACCAGGGTACGAAAACTGAGACATATTTGAACACGTCTCCCGATCACATGGTTGATCATACTCTGGGTTCCACATGCATGTTTTAGCTGAAGGAAGAATACCTAAAACCTGGGTAGTTGAAACCCGTGGAATGGGTACCATGCAATATGACTTCAAAGGGTCTTCATTTGCTCACTGAACCTCTCCAATCCTATCACTGCTGCGTTTATGCCCCTGTACAAATGCTTGATGCTCTTTCGGAGACATAGCAATCCATAGGTTTTAGGATACTTACAAGTCAGGTACATTCTTAGGCGTTTAATATGCGGTGTTGAGTCCATTTCGTTGAGCAAGGAGTAGCTCTTGTCTATTCCATATTTGGCTTAAGGAACTTTATCTGTGCTCATTTCAATCTCTGGTTTTATACAGCACCCCAACTCACCTTTCCCCTTAAGCAAGCATAAGTTGGTTTTCTAAATTTGAGACCCTGTTCTGTTCTGTAATTCAGTTCCTGTGTAGCCAAGTTTACATTCCGTGTATTACTGATATCTTATGATGTTTCTTTTTCTGTGTGACTTATTTCAGTTAGAATCATCATACCTGAATCCACTCATTGTGCTGCTAAGGGCCTGATGACACAGATTTCATTGCTGAGTGATACTGCATTGTAAGTAAATACCACAAGTTCTTTATCCATTTTTCACTTTCTGCGATGTTGAACTTGTACTGTAAACGAGGTTGTTGTAAACAGAGGCGTCCCAAACATTGGGGTGGCTGTGTCTTTTATATTTTAATTTCCCTAAGCTATAGGACCATAAGTGGAAGTGCCCTAGGTTCTGTTGCTTTGTTTTTCAGATATTTCAGGAAACACCATACACTTCTCCCGAGTGGTTGTTGGCAATTTACATCCCGCCCATCAGCATAACAAGGCTCCCAGTTCTCCATGGCCTGTCCTGCCTTTCTGGATTTTACACTTTTTTCAGATGGCCCTTTTGACCGGGGGGAAGTGAGACTTCATTGTAGTGCAGATTTCCTTTGCAAGCTTGCTTGGTTGGCCAAAAAGGGCGTATGCGTTTTTTCCTGAATATATTCAGGAAAAAACGCATACGCCCTTTTTGGCCAAGTGCATCATTGTGGACGTTCTGCCTCTTTTCCTATGCTTTCAATGCAATTCCAGTCTACCTCCTGAAATCGGTTTCCTGCAATTCTGCCCCGCTTTCAAGTCCTCTTGGCAGCCTTACTTCAGTCTATTTTTGGACGATAGCTGTCATTTATAACTCTGCAGGTTTGTGAATTACAGTGCCCCTGAGCTCCTTTCTTCAACTCGCTTTCTTGTGAGCTGGCCGCAACACCGCAGGATGGCTTCAGGCCCTAATCTGGTTCTGGCATGGCACGCTGAGCCTTTGGTTAATTCCTCTTCCTGGTAGGAAATGAGAGTTAAATTTGCCCGTCCAGACACCTCCAGCTAGTCTCCATTGGTTCTCGCTATTCCTGTTCATCTTCCGCAGAAATTGCAAACTGTGCCAAACAGGAGGTTAAAGGCGCTGACTCTCCAAGTGGGGAGAGTGTTAGTAAAGCGTGTGGAATGTTGCACCCGAGTACCAGGGGAGGAAAACTGAGACATATTTGAACACGTCTCCCGATCACATGGTTGATCATACTTGGGTTCCACATGCATGTTTTAGCTGAAGGAAGAATACCTTAAACCTGGAGAGTTGAGACCCGTGGAATGGGTACCATGCAATATGTCTTCAAAGGGTCTTCGTTTGCTCACCGAACCTCTCCAATCCTATCACTGCTGCGTTTATGCCCCTGTACACATGCTTGATTCTCTTTTGGAGACATAGCAATCCATAGGTTTTACGATACTTACTAGTCAGATACATTCTTAGGCGTTTAATATGCGGTGTTGAGTCCATTTCGTTGAGCAAGGAGTAGCTCCTGTCTATTCCATATTTGACTTAAGGAACTTTATCTGTGCTCATTTCAATCTGTGGTTTTATGCAGCACCCCAACTCACCTTTACCCTTAAGCAAGCATAAGTTGGTTTTCTAAATTTGAGACCCTGTTCTGTTTTGGAATGCAGTTCCTGTGTAGCCAAGTTTACATTCCGTGTTTTAGTGATGTCTTATGATGTTTCTTTTTCTGTGTGACTTATTTCAGTTAGAATCATCGTACCTGAATCCACTCATTATGCTGCTACGGGCCTGATGACATAGATTTCATTGCTGAGTGATACTGCGTTGTAAGTAAATACCACAAGTTCTTTATCCATTTTTCACTTTCTGCAATGTTGAACTTGTACTGTAAACGAGGTTCTTGTAAACAGAGGCGTCCCAAACTTTGGGGTGGCTGTGTCTTTTTGATTTTAATTTCCCTAAGCTATAGGACCATAAGTGGCAGTGCCCTAGGCTCTGTTGCTTTGTTTTTTAGATGTTTCAGGAAACACCATACACTTCTCCCGAGTGGTTGTTGGCAATTTACATCCCGCCCTTCAGCATAACAAGGCTCCCAGTTCTCCATGGCCTGTCCTGCCTTTCTGGATTTTACACTTTTTTCAGATGGCCCTTTTGACCGGGGGGAAGTGAGACTTCATTGTAGTGCAGATTTCCTTTGCAAGCTTGCTTGGTTGGCCAAAAAGGGCGTATGCGTTTTTTCCTGAATATATTCAGGAAAAAACGCATACGCCCTTTTTGGCCAAGTGCATCATTGTGGACATTCTGCCTCTTTTCCTATGCTTTCAATGCAATTCCAGTCTACCTCCTGAAATCGGTTTCCTGCAATTCTGCCCCGCTTTCAAGTCCTCTTGGCAGCCTTACTTCAGTCTATTTTTGGACGATAGCTGTCATTTATAACTCTGCAGGTTTGTGAATTACAGTGCCCCTGAGCTCCTTTCTTCAACTCCCTTTCTTGTGACCTGGCCGCAACACCGCAGGATGGCTTCAGGCCCTAATCTGGTTCCGGCACGGCACACTGAGCCTTTGGTTATTTCCTCATCCTGGTGGGAAATGAGAGTTAAATTTGCCCGTCCAGACACCTCCAGCTAGTCTCTCATTGGTTCTCGCTATTCCTGTTCATCTTCCGCAGAAATTGCAAACTGGGCCAAACAGGAGGTTAAAGGGACTGACTCTCCAGGTCGGGAGAGTGTTAGTAAAGCGTCTGGAATGTTGCACCCGAGTACCAGGGGAGGAAAACTGAGACATATTTGAACACGTCTCCCGTTCACACGGTTGATCATACTCTGGGTTCCACCTGCATGTTTTAGCTGAAGGAAGAATACTTTAAACCTGCAGAGTTGAGACCCGTGGAATGGGTCCCATGCAATATGACTTCAAAGGGTCTTCATTTGCTCACCGAACCTCTCCAATCCTATCACTGCTGCGTTTATGCCCCTGTACACATGCTTTATTCTCTTTCGGGGACATAGCAATCTATAGGTTTTAAGATACTTACTAGTCAGGTACATTCTTAGGCGTTTAATATGCAGTGTTGAGTCCATTTCGTTGAGCAAGGAGTAGCTCTTGTCTATTCCATATTTGGCTTAAGGAACTTTATCTGTGCTCATTTCAATCTCTGGTTTTATGCAGCACCCCAACTCACCTTTCCCCTTAAGCAAGCATAAGTTGGTTTTCTAAATTTGAGACCCTGTTCTGTTCTGTAATTCAGTTCCTGTGTAGCCAAGTTTCCATTCCGTGTATTACTGATATCTTATGATGTTTCTTTTTCTGTGTGACTTATTTCAGTTAGAATCATCATACCTGAATCCACTCATTGTGCTGCTAAGGGCCTGATGACATAGATTTCATTGCTGAGTGATATTGCTTTGTAAGTGAATACCACAACTTCTTTATCCATTTTTCACTTTCTGCGATGTTGAACTTGTACTGTAAACGAGGTTCTTGTAAACAGAGCCGTTCCAAACTTTGGGGTGGCTGTGTCTTTTTGATTTTAATTTCCCTAAGCTATAGGACCATAAGTGGCAGTGCCTTAGGCTCTGTTGCTTTGTTTTTTAGATGTTTCAGGAAACACCATACACTTCTCCCGAGTGTCTGTTGGCAATTTACATCCCGCCCATCAGCATAACAAGGCTCCCAGTTCTCAATGGCCTGTTGCCTTTCTGGATTTTACACTTTTTTCAGATGGCCCTTTCGACCGGGGGGAAGTGAGACTTCATTGTAGTGCAGATTTCCTTTGCAAGCTTGCTTGGTTGGCCAAAAAGGGCGTATGCGTTTTTTCCTAAATATATTCAGGAAAAAACGCATACGCCCTTTTTGGCCAAGTGCATCATTGTGGACGTTCTGCCTCTTTTCCTATGCTTTCAATGCAATTCCAGTCTACCTCCTGAAATCGGTTTCCTGCAATTCTGCCCCGCTTTCAAGTCCTCTTGGCAGCCTTACTTCAGTCTATTTTTGGACGATAGCTGTCATTTATAACTCTGCAGGTTTGTGAATTACAGTGCCCTTGAGCTCCTTTCTTCAACTCCCTTTCTTGTGACCTGGCCGCAACACTGCAGGATGGCTTCAGGCCCTAATCTGGTTCCGGCCCGGCATTCTGAGCCTTTGGTTAATTCCTCTTCCTGGTGGGAAATGAGAGTTAAATTTGCCCGTCCAGACACCTCCAGCTAGCCTCTCATTGTTCTCGCTATTCCTGTTCATCTTCCGCAGAAATTGCAAACTGGGCCAAACAGGAGGTTAAAGGGACTGACTCTCCAAGTGGGGAGAGTGTTAGTAAAGCGTCTGGAATGTTGCACCCGAGTACCAGGGGAGGAAAACTGAGACATATTTGAACACATCTCCCGATCACATGGTTGATCATACTCTAGGTTCCACATGCATGTTTTAGCTTAAGGAAGAATACCTTAAACCTGGGTAGTTGAAACCCGTGGAATGGGTACCATGCAATATGACTTCAAAGGGTCTTCATTTGCTCACCAAACCTCTCCAATCCTATCACTGCTGCGTTTATGCCCCTGTACACATGCTTGATTCTCTTTCGGAGACATAGCAATCCATAGGTTTTAAGATACTTACTAGTCAGGTACATTCTTAGGCGTTTAATATAGGGTGTTGAGTCCATTTCGTTGAGCAAGGAGTAGCTCTTGTCTATTCCATATTTGGCTTAAGGAACTTTATCTGTGCTCATTTCAATCTCTGGTTTTATGCAGCACCCCAACTCACCTTTACCCTTAAGCAAGAATAAGTTGGTTTTCTAAATTTGAGACCCTGTTCTGTTCTGTAATTCAGTTCCTGTGTAGCCAAGTTTACATTCCGTGTATTACTGATATCTTATGATGTTTCTTTTTCTGTGTGACTTATTTCAGTTAGAATCATCATACCTGAATCCACTCATTGTGCTGCTAAGGGCCTGATGACACAGATTTCATTGCTGAGTGATATTGCTTTGTAAGTAAATACCACAACTTCTTTATCCATTTTTCACTTTCTGCGATGTTGAACTTGTACTGTAAACGAGGTTCTTGTAAACAGAGCCGTTCCAAACTTTGGGGTGGCTGTGTCTTTTTGATTTTAATTTCCCTAAGCTATAGGACCATAAGTGGAAGTGCCCTAGGCTCTGTTGCTTTGTTTTTTAGATGTTTCAGGAAACACCATACACTTCTCCCCAGTGGTTGTTGGCAATTTACATCCCGCCCATCAGCATAACAAGGCTCCCAGTTCTCCATGGCCTGTCCTGCCTTTCTGGATTTTACACTTTTTTCAGATGGCCCTTTTGACCGGGGGGAAGTGAGACTTCATTGTAGTGCAGATTTCCTTTGCAAGCTTGCTTGGTTGGCCAAAAAGGGCGTATGCGTTTTTTCCTGAATATATTCAGGAAAAAACGCATACGCCCTTTTTGGCCAAGTGCATCATTGTGGACGTTCTGCCTCTTTTCCTATGCTTTCAATGCAATTCCAGTCTACCTCCTGAAATCGGTTTCCTGCAATTCTGCCCCGCTTTCAAGTCCTCTTGGCAGCCTTACTTCAGTCTATTTTTGGACGATAGCTGTCATTTATAACTCTGCAGGTTTGTGAATTACAGTGCCCCTGAGCTCCTTTCTTCAACTCGCTTTCTTGTGACCTGGCCGCAACACCGCAGGATGGCTTCAGGCCCTAATCTGGTTCCGGCACGGCACACTGAGCCTTTGGTTATTTCCTCATCCTGGTGGGAAATGAGAGTTAAATTTGCCCGTCCAGACACCTCCAGCTAGTCTCTCATTGGTTCTCGCTATTCCTGTTCATCTTCCGCAGAAATTGCAAACTGGGCCAAACAGGAGGTTAAAGGGACTGACTCTCCAGGTCGGGAGAGTGTTAGTAAAGCGTCTGGAATGTTGCACCCGAGTACCAGGGGAGGAAAACTGAGACATATTTGAACACGTCTCCCGTTCACACGGTTGATCATACTCTGGGTTCCACCTGCATGTTTTAGCTGAAGGAAGAATACTTTAAACCTGCAGAGTTGAGACCCGTGGAATGAGTCCCATGCAATATGACTTCAAAGGGTCTTCATTTGCTCACCGAACCTCTCCAATCCTATCACTGCTGCGTTTATGCCCCTGTACACATGCTTTATTCTCTTTCGGGGACATAGCAATCTATAGGTTTTAAGATACTTACTAGTCAGGTACATTCTTAGGCGTTTAATATGCAGTGTTGAGTCCATTTCGTTGAGCAAGGAGTAGCTCTTGTCTATTCCATATTTGGCTTAAGGAACTTTATCTGTGCTCATTTCAATCTCTGGTTTTATGCAGCACCCCAACTCACCTTTCCCCTTAAGCAAGCATAAGTTGGTTTTCTAAATTTGAGACCCTGTTCTGTTCTGTAATTCAGTTCCTGTGTAGCCAAGTTTCCATTCCGTGTATTACTGATATCTTATGATGTTTCTTTTTCTGTGTGACTTATTTCAGTTAGAATCATCATACCTGAATCCACTCATTGTGCTGCTAAGGGCCTGATGACATAGATTTCATTGCTGAGTGATATTGCTTTGTAAGTGAATACCACAACTTCTTTATCCATTTTTCACTTTCTGCGATGTTGAACTTGTACTGTAAACGAGGTTCTTGTAAACAGAGCCGTTCCAAACTTTGGGGTGGCTGTGTCTTTTTGATTTTAATTTCCCTAAGCTATAGGACCATAAGTGGCAGTGCCTTAGGCTCTGTTGCTTTGTTTTTTAGATGTTTCAGGAAACACCATACACTTCTCCCGAGTGTCTGTTGGCAATTTACATCCCGCCCATCAGCATAACAAGGCTCCCAGTTCTCAATGGCCTGTTGCCTTTCTGGATTTTACACTTTTTTCAGATGGCCCTTTCGACCGGGGGGAAGTGAGACTTCATTGTAGTGCAGATTTCCTTTGCAAGCTTGCTTGGTTGGCCAAAAAGGGCGTATGCGTTTTTTCCTAAATATATTCAGGAAAAAACGCATACGCCCTTTTTGGCCAAGTGCATCATTGTGGACGTTCTGCCTCTTTTCCTATGCTTTCAATGCAATTCCAGTCTACCTCCTGAAATCGGTTTCCTGCAATTCTGCCCCGCTTTCAAGTCCTCTTGGCAGCCTTACTTCAGTCTATTTTTGGACGATAGCTGTCATTTATAACTCTGCAGGTTTGTGAATTACAGTGCCCTTGAGCTCCTTTCTTCAACTCCCTTTCTTGTGACCTGGCCGCAACACTGCAGGATGGCTTCAGGCCCTAATCTGGTTCCGGCCCGGCATTCTGAGCCTTTGGTTAATTCCTCTTCCTGGTGGGAAATGAGAGTTAAATTTGCCCGTCCAGACACCTCCAGCTAGCCTCTCATTGTTCTCGCTATTCCTGTTCATCTTCCGCAGAAATTGCAAACTGGGCCAAACAGGAGGTTAAAGGGACTGACTCTCCAAGTGGGGAGAGTGTTAGTAAAGCGTCTGGAATGTTGCACCCGAGTACCAGGGGAGGAAAACTGAGACATATTTGAACACATCTCCCGATCACATGGTTGATCATACTCTAGGTTCCACATGCATGTTTTAGCTTAAGGAAGAATACCTTAAACCTGGGTAGTTGAAACCCGTGGAATGGGTACCATGCAATATGACTTCAAAGGGTCTTCATTTGCTCACCAAACCTCTCCAATCCTATCACTGCTGCGTTTATGCCCCTGTACACATGCTTGATTCTCTTTCGGAGACATAGCAATCCATAGGTTTTAAGATACTTACTAGTCAGGTACATTCTTAGGCGTTTAATATAGGGTGTTGAGTCCATTTCGTTGAGCAAGGAGTAGCTCTTGTCTATTCCATATTTGGCTTAAGGAACTTTATCTGTGCTCATTTCAATCTCTGGTTTTATGCAGCACCCCAACTCACCTTTAACCTTAAGCAAGAATAAGTTGGTTTTCTAAATTTGAGACCCTGTTCTGTTCTGTAATTCAGTTCCTGTGTAGCCAAGTTTACATTCCGTGTATTACTGATATCTTATGATGTTTCTTTTTCTGTGTGACTTATTTCAGTTAGAATCATCATACCTGAATCCACTCATTGTGCTGCTAAGGGCCTGATGACACAGATTTCATTGCTGAGTGATATTGCTTTGTAAGTAAATACCACAACTTCTTTATCCATTTTTCACTTTCTGCAATGTTGAACTTGTACTGTAAACGAGGTTCTTGTAAACAGAGCCGTTCCAAACTTTGGGGTGGCTGTGTCTTTTTGATTTTAATTTCCCTAAGCTATAGGACCATAAGTGGAAGTGCCCTAGGCTCTGTTGCTTTGTTTTTTAGATGTTTCAGGAAACACCATACACTTCTCCCGAGTGGTTGTTGGCAATTTACATCCCGCCCATCAGCATAACAAGGCTCCCAGTTCTCCATGGCCTGTCCTGCCTTTCTGGATTTTACACTTTTTTCAGATGGCCCTTTTGACCGGGGGGAAGTGAGACTTCATTGTAGTGCAGATTTCCTTTGCAAGCTTGCTTGGTTGGCCAAAAAGGGCGTATGCGTTTTTTCCTGAATATATTCAGGAAAAAACGCATACGCCCTTTTTGGCCAAGTGCATCATTGTGGACGTTCTGCCTCTTTTCCTATGCTTTCAATGCAATTCCAGTCTACCTCCTGAAATCGGTTTCCTGAAATTCTGCCCCGCTTTCAAGTCCTCTTGGCAGCCTTACTTCAGTCTATTTTTGGACGATAGCTGTCATTTATAACTCTGCAGGTTTGTGAATTACAGTGCCCCTGAGCTCCTTTCTTCAACTCGCTTTCTTGTGACCTGGCCGCAACACCGCAGGATGGCTTCAGGCCCTAATCTGGTTCCGGCACGGCACACTGAGCCTTTGGTTATTTCCTCTTCCTGGTGGGAAATGAGAGTTAAATTTGCCTGTCCAGAAACCTCCAGCTAGCCACTCATTGGTTCTCACTATTCCTGTTCATCTTCCGCAGAAATTGCAAACTGAGCCAAACAGGAGGTTAAAGGCGCTGACTCTCCAAGTGGGGAGAGTGTTAGTAAAGCGTCTGGACTGTTGCACCCGAGTACCAGGGGAGGAAAACTGAGACATATTTGAACACGTCTCCCGTTCACATGGTTGATCATACTTGGGTTCCACATGCATGTTTTAGCTGAAGGAAGAATACCTTAAACCTGGAGAGTTGAGACCCGTGGAATGGGTACCATGCAATATGACTTCAAAGGGTCTTCATTTGCTCACCGAACCTCTCCAATCCTATCACTGCTGCGTTTATGCCCCTGTACACACGCTTGATTCTCTTTTGGAGACATAGCAATCCATAGGTTTTAAGATACTTACTAGTCAGGTACATTCTTAGGCGTTTAATATGCGGTGTTGAGTCCATTTCGTTGAGCAAGGAGTAGCTCTTGTCTATTCCATATTTGACTTAAGGAACTTTATCTCTGCTCATTTCAATCTCTGGTTTTATGCAGCACCCCAACTCACCTTTACCCTTCAGCAAGCATAAGTTGGTTTTCTAAATTTGAGACCCTGTTCTGTTTTGGAATGCAGTTCCTGTGTAGCCAAGTTTACATTCCGTGTATTAGTGATATCTTATGATGTTTCTTTTTCTGTGTGACTTATTTCAGTTAGAATCATCATACCTGAATCCACTCATTATGCTGCTACGGGCCTGATGACATAGATTTCATTGCTGAGTGATACTGCGTTGTAAGTAAATACCACAAGTTCTTTATCCATTTTTCACTTTCTGCGGTGTTGAACTTGTACTGTAAACGAGGTTCTTGTAAACAGAGGCGTCCCAAACTTTGGCGTGGCTGTGTCTTTTTGATTTTAATTTCCCTAAGCTATAGGACCATAAGTGGAAGTGCCCTAGGCTCTGTTGCTTTGTTTTTTAGATGTTTCAGGAAACACCATACACTTCTCCTGAGTGTCTGTTGGCCATTTGCATCCCGCCCATCAGCATAACAAGGCTCCCAGTTCTCCATGGCCTGTCCTGCCTTTCTGGATTTTACACTTTATTCAGATGGCCCTTTTGACCGGGGGGAAGTGAGACTTCATTGTAGTGCAGATTTCCTTTGCAAGCTTGCTTGGTTGACCAAAAAGGGCGTATGCGTTTTCTCCTGAATATATTCAGGAATATATTCAGGAAAAAACGCATACGCCCTTTTTGGCCAAGTGCATCATTGTGGACGTTCTGCCTCTTTTCCTATGCTTTCAATGCAATTCCAGTCTACCTCCTGAAATCGGTTTCCTGCAATTCTGCCCCGCTTTCAAGTCCTCTTGGCAGCCTTTCTTCAGTCTATTTTTGGACAATAGCTGTCATTTATAACTCTGCAGGTTTGTGAATTACAGTGCCCCTGAGCTCCTTTCTTCAACTCGCTTTCTTGTGACCTGGCCGCAACACCGCAGAATGGCTTCAGGCCCTAATCTGGTTCCGGCACGGCACGCTGAGCCTTTGGTTATTTCCTCTTCCTGGTGGGAAATGAGAGTTAAATTTGCCCGTCCAGACACCTCCAGCTAGCCTCTCATTGGTTCTCGCTATTCCTGTTCATCTTCCGCAGAAATTGCAAACTGGGCCAAACAGGAGGTTAAAGGCGCTGACTCTCCAAGTGGGGAGAGTGTTAGTAAAGCGTCTGGAATGTTGCACCCGAGTACCAGGGGAGGAAAACTGAGACATATTTGAACACGTCTCCCGTTCACATGGTTGATCATACTTGGGTTCCACATGCATGTTTTAGCTGAAGGAAGAATACCTTAAACCTGGGTACTTGAAACCCGTGGAATGGGTACCATGCAATATGACTTCAAAGGGTCTTCATTTGCTCACCGAACCTCTCCAATCCTATCACTGCTGCGTTTATGCCCCTGTACACATGCTTGATTCTCTTTCGGAGACATAGCAATCCATAGGTTTTAAGATACTTACTAGTCAGGTACATTCTTAGGCGTTTAATATGCGGTGTTGAGTCCATTTCGTTGAGCAAGGAGTAGCTCTTGTCTATTCCATATTTGACTTAAGGAACTTTATCTGTGCTCATTTCAATCTCTGGTTTTATGCAGCACCCCAACGCACCTTTACCCTTAAGCAAGCATAAGTTGGTTTTCTAAATTTGAGACCCTGTTCTGTTTTGGAATGCAGTTCCTGTGTAGCCAAGTTTACATTCCGTGTATTAGTGATATCTTATGATGTTTCTTTTTCTGTGTGACTTATTTCAGTTAGAATCATCGTACCTGAATCCACTCATTATGCTGCTACGGGCCTGATGACATAGATTTCATTGCTGAGTGATACTGCGTTGTAAGTAAATACCACAAGTTCTTTATCCATTTTTCACTTTCTGCGGTGTTGACCTTGTACTGTAAACGAGGTTCTTGTAAACAGAGGCGTCCCAAACTTTGGGGTGGCTGTGTCTTTTTGATTTTAATTTCCCTAAGCTATAGGACCATAAGTGGCAGTGCCCTAGGCTCTGTTGCTTTGTTTTTTAGATGTTTCAGGAAACACCATACACTTCTCCGGAGTGGTTGTTGCCAATTTACATCCCGCCCATCAGCATAACAAGGCTCCCAGTTCTCCATGGCCTGTCCTGCCTTTCTGGATTTTACACTTTTTTCAGATGGCCCTTTTGACCGGGGGGAAGTGAGACTTCATTGTAGTGCAGATTTCCTTTGCAAGCTTGCTTGGTTTACCAAAAAGGGCGTATGCGTTTTTTCCTGAATATATTCAGGAAAAAACGCATACGCCCGTTTTGGCCAAATGCATCATTGTGGACGTTCTGCCTCTTTTCCTATGCTTTCAATGCAATTCCAGTCTACCTCCTGAAATCGGTTTCCTGCAATTCTGCCCCGCTTTCAAGTCCTCTTGGCAGCCTTACTTCAGTCTATTTTTGGACGATAGCTGTCATTTATAACTCTGCAGGTTTGTGAATTACAGTGCCCCTGAGCTCCTTTCTTCAACTCGCTTTCTTGTGACCTGGCCGCAACACCGCAGGATGGCTTCAGGCCCTAATCTGGTTCCGGCACGGCACGCTGATCCTTTGGTTATTTTCTCATCCTGGTGGGAAATGAGAGTTAAATTTGCCTGTCCAGACACCTCCAGCTAGTCTCTCATTGGTTCTCGCTATTCCTGTTCATCTTCCGCAGAAATTGCAAACTGGGCCAAACAGGAGGTTAAAGGCGCTGACTCTCCAAGTGGGGAGAGTGTTAGTAAAGCGTCTGGAATGTTGCACCCGAGTACCAGGGGAGAAAAACTGAGACATATTTGAACACGTCTCCCGTTCACACGGTTGATCATACTCTGGGTTCCACCTGCATGTTTTAGCTGAAGGAAGAATACTTTAAACCTGCAGAGTTGAGACCCGTGGAATGGGTACCATGCAATATGACTTCAAAGGGTCTTCATTTGCTCACTGAACCTCTCCAATCCTATCACTGCTGCGTTTATGCCCCTGTACACATGCTTGATTCTCTTTCGGAGACATAGCAATCCATAGGTTTTAAGATACTTACTAGTCAGGTACATTCTTAGACGTTTAATATGCGGTGTTGAGTCCATTTCGTTGAGCAAGGAGTAGCTCTTGTCTATTCCATATTTGGCTTAAGGAACTTTATCTGTGCTCATTTGAATCTCTGGTTTTATGCAGCACCCCAACTCACCTTTCCCCTTA
This sequence comes from Stenella coeruleoalba, assembly GCF_951394435.1. Lineage (NCBI taxonomy): Eukaryota > Metazoa > Chordata > Mammalia > Artiodactyla > Delphinidae > Stenella > Stenella coeruleoalba. The sequence goes on along the minus strand of NW_027646000.1, from coordinate 257,421 downwards.
AGCAAGCATAAGTTGGTTTTCAAAATTTGAGACCCTGTTCTGTTCTGTAATTCAGTTCCTGTGTAGCCAAGTTTACATTCCGTGTATTACTGATATCGTATGATGTTTCTTTTTCAGTGTGACTTATTTCAGTTAGAATCATCGTACCTGAATCCACTCATTGTGCTGCTAAGGGCCTGATGACACAGATTTCATTGCTGAGTGATATTGCTTTGTAAGTAAATACCACAAGTTCTTTATCCATTTTTCACTTTCTGCGATGTTGAACTTGTACTGTAAACGAGGTTCTTGTAAACAGAGCCGTTCCAAACTTTGGGGTGGCTGTGTCTTTTTGATTTTAATTTCCCTAAGCTATAGGACCAAGAGTGGAAGTGCCCTAGGCTCTGTTGCTTTGTTTTTTAGATGTTTCAGGAAACACCATACACTTCTCCCGAGTGGTTGTTGGCAATTTACATCCCGCCCATCAGCATAACAAGGCTCCCAGTTCTCCATGGCCTGTCCTGCCTTTCTGGATTTTACACTTTTTTCAGATGGCCCTTTTCACCTGAGAGAAGTGAGACTTCATTGTAGTGCAGATTTCCTTTGCAAGCTTGCTTGGTTGGCCAAAAAGGGCGTATGCGTTTTCTCCTGAATATATTCAGGAATATATTCAGGAAAAAACGCATACGCCCGTTTTGGCCAAGTGCATCATTGTGGACGTTCTGCCTCTTTTCCTATGCTTTCAATGCAATTCCAGTCTACCTCCTGAAATCGGTTTCCTGCAATTCTGCCCCGCTTTCAAGTCCTCTTGGCAGCCTTACTTCAGTATATTTTTGGACGATAGCTGTCATTTATAACTCTGCAGGTTTGTGAATTACAGTGCCCCTGAGCTCCTTTCTTCAACTCGCTTTCTTGTGAGCTGGCCGCAACACCGCAGGATGGCTTCAGGCCCTAATCTGGTTCCGGCACGGCACGCTGAGCCTTTGGTTAATTCCTCTTCCTGGTGGGAAATGAGAGTTAAATTTGCCCGTCCAGACACCTCCAGCTACTCTCTCATTGGTTCTCCCTATTCCTGTTCATCTTCTGCAGAAATTGCAAACTGGGCCAAGCAGGAGTTTAAAGGCACTGACTCTCCAAGTGGGGAGAGTGTTAGTAAAGCGTCTGGAATATTGCACCCGAGTACCAGGGGACGAAAACTGAGACATATTTGAACACGTCTCCCGATCACATGGTTGATCATACTCTAGGTTCCACATGCATGTTTTAGCTGAAGGAAGAATACCTTAAACCTGGGTAGTTGAAACCCGTGGAATGGGTACCATGCAATATGACTTCAAAGGGTCTTCATTTGCTCACGAAACTCTCCAATCCTATCACTGCTGCATTTATGCCCCTGTACACATGCTTGATTCTCTTTCGGAGACATAGCAATCCATAGGTTTTAAGATACTTACTAGTCAGGTACATTCTTAGGCGTTTAATATGGGGTGTTGAGTCCATTTCGTTGAGCAAGGAGTAGCTCTTGTCTATTCCATATTTGGCTTAAGGAACTTTATCTGTGCTCATTTCAATCTCTGGTTTTATGCAGCACCCCAACTCACCTTTCCCCTTAAGCAAGCATAAGTTGGTTTTCAAAATTTGAGACCCTGTTCTGTTTTGGAATGCAGTTCCTGTGTAGCCAAGTTTACATTCCGTGTATTACTGATATCTTATGATGTTTCTTTTTCTGTGTGACTTATTTCAGTTAGAATCATCGTACCTGAATCCACTCATTATGCTGCTACGGGCCTGATGACATAGATTTCATTGCTGAGTGATACTGCATTGTACGTAAGTACCACAAGTTCTTTATCCATTTTTCACTTTCTGTGATATTGAACTTGTACGGTAAACGTAGTTCTTCTAAACAGAGGCGTCCCAAACTTTGGGGTGGCTGTGTCTTTTTGATTTTAATTTCCCTAAGCTATAGGACCATAAGTGGAAGTGCCCTAGGCTCTGTTGCTTTGTTTTTTAGATGTTTCAGGAAACACCATACACTACTCCCAAGTGTCTGTTGGCAATTTACATCCCGCCCATCCGCATAACAAGGCTCCCAGTTCTCCATGTCCTGTCCTGCCTTTCTGAATTTTACACTTTTTTCAGATGGCCCTTTTGACCGGGAGGAAGTGAGACTTCATTGTAGTGCAGATTTCCTTTGCTAGTTTGCTTGGTTGGCCAAAAAGGGCGTATGCGTTTTTTCCTGAATATATTCAGGAAAAAACGCATACACCCTTTTTGGCCAAGTGCATCATTTTGGACGTTCTGCCTCTTTTCCTATGCTTTCAATGCAATTCCAGTCTACCTCCTGAAATCGGTTTCCTGCAATTCTGCCCCTCTTTCAAGTCCTCTTGGCAGCCTTACTTCAGTATATTTTTGGACGATAGCTGTCATTTATAACTCTGCAGGTTTGTGAATTACAGTGCCCCTGAGCTCCTTTCTTCAATTCGCTTTCTTGTGACCTGGCCACAACAACGCAGGATGGCTTCAGGCCCTAATCTGGTTCCGGCCCAGCATGCTGAGCCTTTGGTTAATTCCTCTTCCTGGTGGGAAATGAGAGTTAAATTTGCCCGTCCAGACACCTCCAGCTAGCCTCTCATTGGTTCTCGCTATTCCTGTTCATCTTCCGCAGAAATTGCAAACTGGGCCAAACAGGAGGTTAAAGGGACTGACTCTCCAAGTCGGGAGAGTGTTAGTAAAGCGTCTGGAATGTTGCACCCGAGTACCAGGGGAGGAAAACTGAGACATATTTGAACACGTCTCCCGTTCACATGGTTGATCATACTTGGGTTCCACATGCATGTTTTAGCTGAAGGAAGAATACCTTAAACCTGGAGAGTTGAGACCCGTCTAATGGGTACCATGCAATATGACTTCAAAGGGTCTTCATTTGCTCACCGAACCTCTCCAATCCTATCACTGCTGCGTTTATGCCCCTGTAGACATGCTTGATTCTCTTTTGGAGACATAGCAATCCATAGGTTTTACGATACTTACTAGTCAGGTACATTCTTAGGCGTTTAATATGCGGTGTTGAGTCCATTTCGTTGAGCAAGGAGTAGCTCTTGTCTATTCCATATTTGAGTTAAGGAACGTTATCTGTGCTCATTTCAATCTCTGGTTTTATGCAGCACCCCAAGGCACCTTTACCCTTAACCAAGAATAAGTTGGTTTTCTAAATTTGAGACCCTGTTCTGTTCTGTAATTCAGTTCCTGTGTAGCCAAGTTTACATTCCGTGTATTACTGATATCTTATGATGTTTCTTTTTCTGTGTGACTTATTTCAGTTAGAATCATCATACCTGAATCCACTCATTGTGATGCTAAGGGCCTGATGACATAGATTTCATTGCTGAGTGATATTGCTTTGTAAGTAAATACCACAACTTCTTTATCCATTTTTCACTTTCTGCGATGTTGAACTTGTACTGTAAACGAGGTTCTTGTAAACAGAGCCGTTCCAAACTTTGGGGTGCCTGTGTCTTTTTGATTTTAATTTCCTTAAGCTATAGGACCATAAGTGGAAGTGCCCTAGGCTCTGTTGCTTTGTTTTTTAGATGTTTCAGGAAACACCATACACTACTCCCAAGTGTCTGTTGGCAATTTACATCCCGCCCATCCGCATAACAAGGCTCCCAGTTCTCCATGGCCTGTCCTGCCTTTCTGGATTTTACACTTTTTTCAGATGGCCCTTTTGACCGGGGAGAAGTGAGACTTCATTGTAGTGCAGATTTCCTTTGCAAGCTTGCTTGGTTGCCCAAAAAGGGCGTATGCGTTTTCTCCTGAATTTATTCAGGAAAAAACGCATACGCCCTTTTTGGCCAAGTGCATCATTGTGGACGTTCTGTGTCTTTTCCTATGCTTTCAATGCAATTCCAGTCTACCTCCTGAAATCGGTTTCCTGCAATTCTGCCCCGCTTTCAAGTCCTCTTGGCAGCCTTACTTCAGTCTATTTTTGGACGATAGCTGTCATTTATAACTCTGCAGGTTTGTGAATTACAGTGCCCCTGAGCTCCTTTCTTCAACTCGCTTTCTTGTGACCTGGCCGCAACACCGCAGGATGGCTTCAGGCCGTAATCTGGTGCCGGCCCGGCATGCTGAACCTTTGGTTGTTTCCTCTTCCTGGTGGGAAATGAGAGTTAAATTTGCCAGTCCAGACACCTCCAGCTAGCCTCTCATTGGTTCTCGCTATTCCTGCTCATCTTCCACGGAAATTGCAAACTGGGCCAAACAGGAGGTTAAAGGCGCTGACTCTCCAAGTGGGGAGAGTGTTAATAAAGCGTCTGGAATGTTGCACCCGAGTACCAGGGGAGGAAAACTGAGACATATTTGAACACGTCTCCCGATCACATGGTTGATCTTACTCTAGGTTCCACATGCATGTTTTAGATGAAGGAAGAATACCTAAAACCTGGGTAGTTGAAACCCGTTTAATGGGTACCATGCAATATGACTTCAAAGGGTCTTCATTTGCTCACCGAACCTCTCCAATCCTATCACTGCTGCGTTTATGCCCCTGTACACATGCTTGATTCTCTTTCGGAGACATAGCAATCCATAGGTTTTAAGATACTTACTAGTCAGGTACATTCTTAGGCGTTTAATATGCGGTGTTGAGTCCATTTCGTTGAGCAAGGAGTAGCTCTTGTCTATTCCATATTTGGCTTAAGGAACTTTATCTGTGCTCATTTCAATCTCTGGTTTTATGCAGCACCCCAACTCACCTTTCCCCTTAAGCAAGCATAAGTTGGTTTTCTAAATTTGAGACCCTGTTCTGTTCTGTAATTCAGTTCCTGTGTAGCCAGGTTTCCATTCCGTGTATTAGTGATATCTTATGATGTTTCTTTTTCTGTGTGACTTATTTCAGTTAGAATCATCGTACCTGAATCCACTCATTATGCTGCTACGGGCCTGATGACATAGATTTCATTGCTGAGTGATACTGCATTGTACGTAAGTACCACAAGTTCTTTATCCATTTTTCACTTTCTGTGATATTGAACTTGTACGGTAAACATAGTTCTTCTAAACAGAGGCGTCCCAAACTTTGGGGTGGCTGTGTCTTTTTTATTTTAATTTCCCTAAGCTATAGGACCATAAGTGGAAGTGCCCTAGGCTCTGTTGCTTTGTTTTTTAGATGTTTCAGGAAACACCATACACTTCTCCCAAGTGTCTGTTGGCAATTTACATCCCGCCCATCAGCATAACAAGGCTCCCAGTTCTCCATGGCCTGTTGCCTTTCTGGATTTTACACTTTTTTCAGATGGCCCTTTTGACCGGGGGGAAGTGAGACTTCATTGTAGTGCAGATTTCCTTTGCAAGCTTGCTTGGTTGGCCAAAAAGGGCGTATGCGTTTTTTCCTGAATATATTCAGGAAAAAACGCATACGCCCTTTTTGGCCAAGTGCATCATTGTGGACGTTCTGCCTCTTTTCCTATGCTTTCAATGCAATTCCAGTCTACCTCCTGAAATCGGTTTCCTGCAATTCTGCCCCGCTTTCAAGTCCTCTTGGCAGCCTTACTTCAGTCTATTTTTGGACGATAGCTGTCATTTATAACTCTGCAGGTTTGTGAATTACAGTGCCCCTGAGCTCCTTTCTTCAACTCGCTTTCTTGTGACCTGGCCGCAACACCGCAGGATGGCTTCAGGCCCTAATCTGGTTCCGGCCCGGCATGCTGAGCCTTTGGTTAATTCCTCTTCCTGGTGGGAAATGAGAGTTAAATTTGCCCGTCCAGACACCTCCAGCTAGCCTCTCATTGGTTCTCGCTATTCCTGTTCATCTTCCGCAGAAATTGCAAACTGGGCCAAACAGGAGGTTAAAGGGACTGACTCTCCAAGTCGGGAGAGTGTTAGTAAAGCGTCTGGAATGTTGCACCCGAGTACCAGGGGAGGAAAACTGAGACATATTTGAACACGTCTCCCGTTCACATGGTTGATCATACTCTGGGTTCCACATGCATGTTTTAGCTGAAGGAAGAATACCTTAAAACTGGAGAGTTGAGACCCGTGTAATGGGTACCATGCAATATAACTTCAAAGGGTCTTCATATGCTCACCGAACCTCTCCAATCCTATCACTGCTGCGTTTATGCCCCTGTACACACGCTTGATTCTCTTTTGGAGACATAGCAATCCATAGGTTTTAAGATACTTACTAGTCAGGTACATTCTTAGGCGTTTAATATGGGGTTTTGAGTCCATTTCGTTGAGCAAGGAGTAGCTCTTGTCTATTCCATATTTGGCTTAAGGAACTTTATCTGTGTTCATTTCAATCTCTGGTTTTATGCAGCACCCCAACTCACCTTTCCCCTTAAGCAAGCATAAGTTGGTTTTCTAAATTTGAGACCCTGTTCTGATTTGGAATGCAGTTCCTGTGTAGCCAAGTTTACATTCCGTGTATTACTGATATCTTATGATGTTTCTTTTTCTGTGTGACTTATATCAGTTAGAATCATCGTACCTGAATCCACTCATTATGCTGCGACGGGCCTGATGACATAGATTTCATTGCTGAGTGATACTGCATTGTACGTAAGTACCACAAATTCTTTATCCATTTTTCACTTTCTGTGATATTGAACTTGTACGGTAAACGAGGTTCTTGTAAACGGAGGCGTCCCAAACTTTGGGGTGGCTGTGTCTTTTTGATTTTAATTTCCCTAAGCTATAGGACCATAAGTGGAAGTGTCCTAGGTTCTGTTGCTTTGTTTTTTAGATGTTTCCGGAAACACCATACACTTCTCCCGAGTGGTTGTTGGCAATTTACATCCCGCCCTTCAGCATAACAAGGCTCCCAGTTCTCCATGACCTGTCCTGCCTTTCTGGATTTTACACTTTTTTCAGATGGCCCTTTTGACCGGGGGGAAGTGAGACTTCATTGTAGTGCAGATTTCCTTTGCAAGCTTGCTTGGTTGCCCAAAAAGGGCGTATGCGTTTTTTCCTGAATATATTCAGGAAAAAACGCATACGCCCTTTTTGGCCAAGTGCATCATTGTGGACGTTCTGCCTCTTTTCCTACGCTTTCAATGTAATTCTAGTCTACCTCCTGAAATCGGTTTCCTGCAATTCTGCCCCGCTTTCAAGTCCTCTTGGCAGCCTTACTTCAGTCTATTTTTGGACGATAGCTGTCATTTATAACTCTGCAGGTTTGTGAATTACAGTGCCCCTGAGCTCCTTTCTTCAACTCGCTTACTTTTGAGCTGGCCGCAACACCGCAGGATGGCTTCAGGCCCTAATCTGGTTCCGGCACGGCACACTGAGCCTTTGGTTAATTCCTCTTCCTGGTGGGAAATGAGAGTTAAATTTGCCCATCCAGACACCTCCAGCTAGTCTCTCATTGGTTCTCGCTATTCCTGTTCATCTTCCGCAGAAATTGCAAACTGGGCCAAACAGGAGGTTAAAGGGACTGACTCTCCAAGTCGGGAGAGTGTTAGTAAAGCGTCTGGAATGTTGCACCCGAGTACCAGGGTACGAAAACTGAGACATATTTGAACACGTCTCCCGATCACATGGTTGATCATACTCTAGGTTCCACATGCATGTTTTAGCTGAAGGAAGAAAACCTTAAACCTGGGTACTTGAAACCCGTGGAATGGGTACCATGCAATATGACTTCAAAGGGTCTTCATTTGCTCACCGAACCTCTCCAATCCTATCCCTGCTGCGTTTATGCCCCTGTACACATGCTTGATTCTCTTTCGGAGACATAGCAATCCATAGGTTTTAAGATACTTACTAGTCAGGTACATTCTTAGGCGTTTAATATGGGGTGTTGAGTCTATTTCGTTGAGCAAGGAGTAGCTCTTGTCTATTCCATATTTGGCTTAAGGAACTTTATCTGTGCTCATTTCAATCTCTGGTTTTATGCAGCACCCCAACTCACCTTTACCCTTAAGCAAGAATAAGTTGGTTTTCTAAATTTGAGACCCTGTTCTGTTCTGTAATTCAGTTCCTGTGTAGCCAAGTTTACATTCCGTGTAGTACTGATATCTTATGATGTTTCTTTTTCTGTGTGACTTATTTCAGTTAGAATCATCATACCTGAATCCACTCATTGTGCTGCTAAGGGCCTGATGACACAGATTTCATTGCTGAGTGATATTTCTTTGTAAGTAAATACCACAACTTCTTTATCCATTTTTCACTTTCTGCGATGTTGAACTTGTACTGTAAACGAGGTTCTTGTAAACAGAGCCGTTCCAAACTTTGGGGTGGCTGTGTCTTTTTGATTTTAATTTCCCTAAGCTATAGGACCATAAGTGGAAGTGCCCTAGGTTCTGTTGCTTTGTTTTTTAGATGTTTCAGGAAACACCATACACTTCTCCCGAGTGGTTGTTGGCAATTTACATCCCGCCCATCAGCATAACAAGGCTCCCAGTTCTCCATGGCCTGTCCTGCCTTTCTGGATTTTACACTTTTTTCAGATGGCCCTTTTGACCGGGGGGAAGTGAGACTTCATTGTAGTGTAGATTTCCTTTGCAAGCTTGCTTGGTTGGCCAAAAAGGGCGTATGCGTTTTTTCCTGAATATATTCAGGAAAAAACGCATACGCACTTTTTGGCCAAGTGCATCATTGTGGACGTTCTGCCTCTTTTCCTATGCTTTCAATGCAATTCCAGTCTACCTCCTGAAATCGGTTTCCTGCAATTCTGCCCCGCTTTCAAGTCCTCTTGGCAACCTCACTTCAGTATATTTTTGGACGATAGCTGTCATTTATAACTCTGCAGGTTTGCGAATTACAGTGCCCCTGAGCTCCTTTCTTCAACTCGCTTTCTTGTGAGCTGGCTGCAACACCGCAGGATGGCTTCAGGCCCTAATCTGGTTCCGGCACGGCACGCTGAGCCTTTGGTTATTTCCTCTTCCTGGTGGGAAATGAGAGTTAAATTTGCCCGTCCAGACACCTCCAGCTAGTCTCTCATTGGTTCTCGCTATTCCTGTTCATCTTCCGCAGAAATTGCAAACTGGGCCAAACAGGAGGTTAAAGGTGCTCACTCTCCAAGTCGGGAGAGTGTTAGTAAAGCGTCTGGAATGTTGCACCCGAGTACCAGGGTACAAAAACTGAGACATATTTGAACACGTCTCCCGTTCACACGGATGATCATACTCTTGGTTCCACATGCATGTTTTAGCTGAAGGAAGAATACCTTAAACTTGGGTAGTTGAAACCCGTGGAATGGGTACCATGCAATATGACTTCAAAGGGTCTTCATTTGCTCACCGAACCTCTCCAATCCTATCACTGCTGCGTTTATGCCCCTGTACACATGCTTGATTCTCTTTCGGAGACATAGCAATCCATAGGTTTTAAGATACTTACTAGTCAGGTACATTCTTAGGCGTTTAATATGCGGTGTTGAGTCCATTTCGTTGAGCAAGGAGTAGCTCTTGTCTATTCCATATTTGGCTTAAGGAACTTTATCTGTGCTTATTTCAATCTCTGGTTTTATGCAGCACCCCAACTCACCTTTCCCCTTAAGCAAGCATAAGTTGGTTTTCTAAATTTGAGACCCTGTTCTGTTCTGTAATTCAGTTCCTGTGTAGCCAAGTTTCCATTCCGTGTATTACTGATATCTTATGATGTTTCTTTTTCTGTGTGACTTATTTCACTTAGAATCATCATACCTGAATCCACTCATTGTGCTGCTAAGGGCCTGATGACATAGATTTCATTGCTGAGTGATATTGCTTTGTAAGTAAATACCACAGCTTCTTTATCCATTTTTCATTTTCTGCGATATTGAACTTGTACTGTAAACGAGGTTCTTGTAAACAGAGGCGTCCCAAACTTTGGGGTGGCTGTGTCTTTTTGATTTTAATTTCCCTAAGCTATAGGACCATAAGTGGAAGTGCCCTAGGCTCTGTTGCTTTGTTTTTTAGATGTTTCAGGAAACACCATACACTTCTCCCGAGTGTCTGTTGGCAATTTACATCCAAACCATCAACATAACAAGGCTCCCAGTTCTCCATGTCCTGTCCTGCCTTTCTGGATTTTACACTTTTTTCAGATGGCCCTTTTGATCGGGGGGAAGTGAGACTTCATTGTAGTGCAGATTTCCTTTGCAAGCTTGCTTGGTTGGCCAAAAAGGGCGTATTCGTTTTTTCCTGAATATATTAAGGAACAAACGCATACGCCCTTTTAGGCCAAGTGCATCATTGTGGACCTTCTGCCTCTTTTCCTATGCTTTCAATGCAATTCCAGTCTACCTCCTGAAATCGGTTTCCTGCAATTCTGCCCCGCTTTCAAGTCCTCTTTTCAGCCTTATTTCAGTCTATTTTTGGACGATAGCTGTCATTTATAACTCTGCAGGTTTGTGAATTACAGTGCCCCGGAGGTCCTTTCTTCAACTCATTTTCTTGTGAGCTGGCTGCAACACCGCTGGATGACTTCAGGCCCTAATCTGGTTCCGGCACGGCATGGTGAGCCTTTGGTTATTTCCTCTTCCTGGTGGGAAATGAGAGTTAAATTTGCCCGTCCAGACACCTCCAGCTAGTCTCTCATTGGTTCTCGCTATTCTTGTTCATCTTCTGTAGAAATTGCAAACTGGGCCAAACAGGAGGTTAAAGGGACTGACTCTCCAAGTCGGGAGAGTGTTAGTAAAGCGTCTGGAATGTTGCACCCGAGTACCAGGGTACGAAAACTGAGACATATTTGAACACGTCTCCCGTTCACATGGTTGATCATACTGTGGGTTCCACATGCATGTTTTAGCTGAAGGAAGAATACCTTAAACCTGGAGAGTTGAGACCCGTGTAATGGGTACCATGCAATATGACTTCAAAGGGTCTTCATTTGCTCACGAACCTCTCCAATCCTATCACTGCTGCGTTTATGCCCCTGTACACATGCTTGATTCTCTTTCGGAGACATAGCAATCCATAGGTTTTACGATACTTACTATTCAGGTACATTCTTAGGCGTTTAATATGCGGTGTTGAGTCCATTTCGTTGAGCAAGGAGTAGCTCTTGTCTATTCCATATTTGGCTTAAGGAACTTTATCTGTGCTCATTTCAATCTCTGGTTTTATGCAGCACCCCAACTCACCTTTCCCGTTAAGCAAGCATAAGTTGGTTTTCTAAATTTGAGACCCTGTTCTGTTTTGGAATGCAGTTCCTGTGTAGCCAAGTTTACATTCCGTGTATTAGTGATATCTTATGATGTTTCTTTTTCTGTGTGACTTATTTCAGTTAGAATCATCGTACCTGAATCCACTCATTATGCTGCTAAAGGCCTGATGACATAGATTTCATTGCTGAGTGATACTGCATTGTACGTAAGTACCTCAAATTCTTTATCCATTTTTCACTTTCTGTGATATTGAACTTGTACGGTAAACGAGGTTCTTGTAAACGGAGGCGTCCAAAATTTTGGGGTGGCTGTGTCTTTTTGATTTTAATTTCCCTAATCTATAGGACCATAAGTGGAAGTGCCCTAGGCTCTGTTGCTTTGTTTTTTAGATGTTTCAGGAAACACCATACACTTCTCCAGAGTGACTGTTGGCAATTTACATGCCGCCCATCAGCATAACAAGGCTCCCAGTTCTCCATGGCCTGTCGTGCCTTTATGGATTTTACAATTTTTTCAGATGGCCCTTTTGACCAGGTGGAATTGAGACTTCATTGTAGTGCAGGTTTCCTTTGCAAGCTTGCTTGGTTGGCCAAAAAGTGCGTATGCGTTTTTTCCTGAATATATTCAGGAAAAAACGCATACGCCCTTTTTGGCCAAGTGCATCATTGTGGACGTTCTGCCTCTTTTCCTATGCTTTCAATGCAATTCCAGTCTACCTCCTGAAAGCGGTTTCCTGCAATTCTGCCCCGCTTTCAAGTCCTCTTGGCAGCCTTACTTCAGTCTATTTTTGGACGATAGCTGTCATTTATAACTCTGCAGGTTTGTGAATTACAGTGCCCTTGAGCTCCTTTCTTCAACTCGCTTTCTTGTGAGCTGGCCGCAACACCGCTGGATGGCTTCAGGCCCTAATCTGGTTCTGGCACGGCACGCTGAGCCTTTGGTTAATTCCTCTTCCTGGTGGGAAATGAGAGTTAAATTTGCCCATCCAGACACCTCCAGCTAGTCTCTCATTGGTTCTCGCTATTCCTGTTCATCTTCCGCAGAAATTGCAAACTGGGCCAAACAGGAGGTTAAAGGGACTGACTCTCCAAGTCGGGAGAGTGTTAGTAAAGCGTCTGGAATGTTGCACCCGAGTACCAGGGTACGAAAACTGAGACATATTTGAACACGTCTCCCGATCACATGGTTGATCATACTCTAGGTTCCACATGCATGTTTTAGCTGAAGGAAGAAAACCTTAAACCTGGGTACTTGAAACCCGTGGAATGGGTACCATGCAATATGACTTCAAAGGGTCTTCATTTGCTCACCGAACCTCTCCAATCCTATCACTGCTGCGTTTATGACCCTGTACACATGCTTGATTCTCTTTCGGAGACATAGCAATCCATAGGTTTTAAGATACTTACTAGTCAGGTACATTCTTAGGCGTTTAATATGGGGTGTTGAGTCTATTTCGTTGAGCAAGGAGTAGCTCTTGTCTATTCCATATTTGGCTTAAGGAACTTTATCTGTGCTCATTTCAATCTCTGGTTTTATGCAGCACCCCAACTCACCTTTACCCTTAAGCAAGAATAAGTTGGTTTTCTAAATTTGAGACCCTGTTCTGTTCTGTAATTCAGTTCCTGTGTAGCCAAGTTTACATTCCGTGTAGTACTGATATCTTATGATGTTTCTTTTTCTGTGTGACTTATTTCAGTTAGAATCATCATACCTGAATCCACTCATTGTGCTGCTAAGGGCCTGATGACACAGATTTCATTGCTGAGTGATATTGCTTTGTAAGTAAATACCACAACTTCTTTATCCATTTTTCACTTTCTGCGATGTTGAACTTGTACTGTAAACGAGGTTCTTGTAAACAGAGCCGTTCCAAACTTTGGGGTGGCTGTGTCTTTTTGATTTTAATTTCCCTAAGCTATAGGACCATAAGTGGAAGTGCCCTAGGTTCTGTTGCTTTGTTTTTTAGATGTTTCAGGAAACACCATACACTTCTCCCGAGTGGTTGTTGGCAATTTACATCCCGCCCATCAGCATAACAAGGCTCCCAGTTCTCCATGGCCTGTCCTGCCTTTCTGGATTTTACACTTTTTTCAGATGGCCCTTTTGACCGGGGGGAAGTGAGACTTCATTGTAGTGTAGATTTCCTTTGCAAGCTTGCTTGGTTGGCCAAAAAGGGCGTATGCGTTTTTTCCTGAATATATTCAGGAAAAAACGCATACGCACTTTTTGGCCAAGTGCATCATTGTGGACGTTCTGCCTCTTTTCCTATGCTTTCAATGCAATTCCAGTCTACCTCCTGAAATCGGTTTCCTGCAATTCTGCCCCGCTTTCAAGTCCTCTTGGCAACCTCACTTCAGTATATTTTTGGACGATAGCTGTCATTTATAACTCTGCAGGTTTGCGAATTACAGTGCCCCTGAGCTCCTTTCTTCAACTCGCTTTCTTGTGAGCTGGCTGCAACACCGCAGGATGGCTTCAGGCCCTAATCTGGTTCTGGCACGGCACGCTGAGCCTTTGGTTATTTCCTCTTCCTGGTGGGAAATGAGAGTTAAATTTGCCCGTCCAGACACCTCCAGCTAGTCTCTCATTGGTTCTCGCTATTCCTGTTCATCTTCCGCAGAAATTGCAAACTGGGCCAAACAGGAGGTTAAAGGTGCTCACTCTCCAAGTTGGGAGAGTGTTAGTAAAGCGTCTGGAATGTTGCACCCGAGTACCAGGGTACAAAAACTGAGACATATTTGAACACGTCTCCCGTTCACACGGATGATCATACTCTTGGTTCCACATGCATGTTTTAGCTGAAGGAAGAATACCTTAAACTTGGGTAGTTGAAACCCGTGGAATGGGTACCATGCAATATGACTTCAAAGGGTCTTCATTTGCTCACCGAACCTCTCCAATCCTATCACTGCTGCGTTTATGCCCCTGTACACATGCTTGATTCTCTTTCGGAGACATAGCAATCCATAGGTTTTAAGATACTTACTAGTCAGGTACATTCTTAGGCGTTTAATATGCGGTGTTGAGTCCATTTCGTTGAGCAAGGAGTAGCTCTTGTCTATTCCATATTTGGCTTAAGGAACTTTATCTGTGCTTATTTCAATCTCTGGTTTTATGCAGCACCCCAACTCACCTTTCCCCTTAAGCAAGCATAAGTTGGTTTTCTAAATTTGAGACCCTGTTCTGTTCTGTAATTCAGTTCCTGTGTAGCCAAGTTTCCATTCCGTGTATTACTGATATCTTATGATGTTTCTTTTTCTGTGTGACTTATTTCACTTAGAATCATCATACCTGAATCCACTCATTGTGCTGCTAAGGGCCTGATGACATAGATTTCATTGCTGAGTGATATTGCTTTGTAAGTAAATACCACAGCTTCTTTATCCATTTTTCATTTTCTGCGATATTGAACTTGTACTGTAAACGAGGTTCTTGTAAACAGAGGCGTCCCAAACTTTGGGGTGGCTGTGTCTTTTTGATTTTAATTTCCCTAAGCTATAGGACCGTAAGTGGAAGTGCCCTAGGCTCTGTTGCTTTGTTTTTTAGATGTTTCAGGAAACACCATACACTTCTCCCGAGTGTCTGTTGGCAATTTACATCCAAACCATCAACATAACAAGGCTCCCAGTTCTCCATGTCCTGTCCTGCCTTTCTGGATTTTACACTTTTTTCAGATGGCCCTTTTGATCGGGGGGAAGTGACACTTCATTGTAGTGCAGATTTCCTTTGCAAGCTTGCTTGGTTGGCCAAAAAGGGCGTATTCGTTTTTTCCTGAATATATTAAGGAAAAAACGCATACGCCCTTTTAGGCCAAGTGCATCATTGTGGACCTTCTGCCTCTTTTCCTATGCTTTCAATGCAATTCCAGTCTACCTCCTGAAATCGGTTTCCTGCAATTCTGCCCCGCTTTCAAGTCCTCTTGGCAGCCTTACTTCAGTCTATTTTTGGACGATAGCTGTCATTTATAACTCTGCAGGTTTGTGAATTACAGTGCCCCGGAGGTCCTTTCTTCAACTCATTTTCTTGTGAGCTGGCTGCAACACCGCTGGATGACTTCAGGCCCTAATCTGGTTCCGGCACGGCATGGTGAGCCTTTGGTTATTTCCTCTTCCTGGTGGGAAATGAGAGTTAAATTTGCCCGTCCAGACACCTCCAGCTAGTCTCTCATTGGTTCTCGCTATTCTTGTTCATCTTCTGTAGAAATTGCAAACTGGGCCAAACAGGAGGTTAAAGGGACTGACTCTCCAAGTCGGGAGAGTGTTAGTAAAGCGTCTGGAATGTTGCACCCGAGTACCAGGGTACGAAAACTGAGACATATTTGAACACGTCTCCCGATCACATGGTTGATCATACTCTAGGTTCCACATGCATGTTTTAGCTGAAGGAAGAAAACCTTAAACATGGGTACTTGAAACCCGTGGAATGGGTACCATGCAATATGACTTCAAAGGGTCTTCATTTGCTCACCGAACCTCTCCAATCCTATCACTGCTGCGTTTATGCCCCTGTACACATGCTTGATTCTCTTTTGGAGACATAGCAATCCATAGGTTTTAAGATACTTACTAGTCAGGTACATTCTTAGGCGTTTAATATGGGGTGTTGAGTCTATTTCGTTGAGCAAGGAGTAGCTCTTGTCTATTCCATATTTGGCTTAAGGAACTTTATCTGTGCTCATTTCAATCTCTGGTTTTATGCAGCACCCCAACTCACCTTTACCCTTAAGCAAGAATAAGTTGGTTTTCTAAATTTGAGACCCTGTTCTGTTCTGTAATTCAGTTCCTGTGTAGCCAAGTTTACATTCCGTGTAGTACTGATATCTTATGATGTTTCTTTTTCTGTGTGACTTATTTCAGTTAGAATCATCATACCTGAATCCACTCATTGTGCTGCTAAGGGCCTGATGACACAGATTTCATTGCTGAGTGATATTGCTTTGTAAGTAAATACCACAACTTCTTTATCCATTTTTCACTTTCTGCGATGTTGAACTTGTACTGTAAACGAGGTTCTTGTAAACAGAGCCGTTCCAAACTTTGGGGTGGCTGTGTCTTTTTGATTTTAATTTCCCTAAGCTATAGGACCATAAGTGGAAGTGCCCTAGGTTCTGTTGCTTTGTTTTTTAGATGTTTCAGGAAACACCATACACTTCTCCCGAGTGGTTGTTGGCAATTTACATCCCGCCCATCAGCATAACAAGGCTCCCAGTTCTCCATGGCCTGTCCTGCCTTTCTGGATTTTACACTTTTTTCAGATGGCCCTTTTGACCGGGGGGAAGTGAGACTTCATTGTAGTGTAGATTTCCTTTGCAAGCTTGCTTGGTTGGCCAAAAAGGGCGTATGCGTTTTTTCCTGAATATATTCAGGAAAAAACGCATACGCACTTTTTGGCCAAGTGCATCATTGTGGACGTTCTGCCTCTTTTCCTATGCTTTCAATGCAATTCCAGTCTACCTCCTGAAATCGGTTTCCTGCAATTCTGCCCCGCTTTCAAGTCCTCTTGGCAACCTCACTTCAGTATATTTTTGGACGATAGCTGTCATTTATAACTCTGCAGGTTTGCGAATTACAGTGCCCCTGAGCTCCTTTCTTCAACTCGCTTTCTTGTGAGCTGGCTGCAACACCGCAGGATGGCTTCAGGCCCTAATCTGGTTCCGGCACGGCACGCTGAGCCTTTGGTTATTTCCTCTTCCTGGTGGGAAATGAGAGTTAAATTTGCCCGTCCAGACACCTCCAGCTAGTCTCTCATTGGTTCTCGCTATTCCTGTTCATCTTCCACAGAAATTGCAAACTGGGCCAAACAGGAGGTTAAAGGTGCTCACTCTCCAAGTCGGGAGAGTGTTAGTAAAGCGTCTGGAATGTTGCACCCGAGTACCAGGGTACAAAAACTGAGACATATTTGAACACGTCTCCCGTTCACACGGATGATCATACTCTTGGTTCCACATGCATGTTTTAGCTGAAGGAAGAATACCTTAAACCTGGGTAGTTGAAACCCGTGGAATGGGTCCCATGCAATATGACTTCAAAGGGTCTTCATTTGCTCACCGAACCTCTCCAATCCTATCACTGCTGCGTTTATGCCCCTGTACACATGCTTGATTCTCTTTCGGAGACATAGCAATCCATAGGTTTTAAGATACTTACTAGTCAGGTACATTCTTAGGCGTTTAATATGCGGTGTTGAGTCCATTTCGTTGAGCAAGGAGTAGCTCTTGTCTATTCCATATTTGGCTTAAGGAACTTTATCTGTGCTTATTTCAATCTCTGGTTTTATGCAGCACCCCAACTCACCTTTGCCCTTAAGCAAGCATAAGTTGGTTTTCTAAATTTGAGACCCTGTTCTGTTCTGTAATTCAGTTCCTGTGTAGCCAAGTTTCCATTCCGTGTATTACTGATATCTTATGATGTTTCTTTTTCTGTGTGACTTATTTCAGTTAGAATCATCATACCTGAATCCACTCATTGTGCTGCTAAGGGCCTGATGACATAGATTTCATTGCTGAGTGATATTGCTTTGTAAGTAAATACCACAGCTTCTTTATCCATTTTTCATTTTCTGCGATATTGAACTTGTACTGTAAACGAGGTTCTTGTAAACAGAGGCGTCCCAAACTTTGGGGTGGCTGTGTCTTTTTGATTTTAATTTCCCTAAGCTATAGGACCATAAGTGGAAGTGCCCTAGGCTCTGTTGCTTTGTTTTTTCGATGTTTCAGGAAACACCATACACTTCTCCCGAGTGTCTGTTGGCAATTTACATCCAAACCATCAACATAACAAGGCTCCCAGTTCTCCATGTCCTGTCCTGCCTTTCTGGATTTTACACTTTTTTCAGATGGCCCTTTTGATCGGGGGGAAGTGACACTTCATTGTAGTGCAGATTTCCTTTGCAAGCTTGCTTGGTTGGCCAAAAAGGGCGTATTCGTTTTTTCCTGAATATATTAAGGAAAAAACGCATACGCCCTTTTAGGCCAAGTGCATCATTGTGGACCTTCTGCCTCTTTTCCTATGCTTTCAATGCAATTCCAGTCTACCTCCTGAAATCGGTTTCCTGCAATTCTGCCCCGCTTTCAAGTCCTCTTTTCAGCCTTATTTCAGTCTATTTTTGGACGATAGCTGTCATTTATAACTCTGCAGGTTTGTGAATTACAGTGCCCCGGAGGTCCTTTCTTCAACTCATTTTCTTGTGAGCTGGCTGCAACACCGCTGGATGACTTCAGGCCCTAATCTGGTTCCGGCACGGCATGGTGAGCCTTTGGTTATTTCCTCTTCCTGGTGGGAAATGAGAGTTAAATTTGCCCGTCCAGACACCTCCAGCTAGTCTCTCATTGGTTCTCGCTATTCCTGTTCATCTTCCGCAGAAATTACAAACTGGGCCAAACAGGAGGTTAAAGGCGCTGACTTTCCAAGTGGGGAGAGTGTTATTAAAGCGTCTGGAATGTTGCACCCGAGTACCAGGGGAGGAAAACTGAGACATATTTGAACACGTCTCCCATTCACATGGTTGATCATACTCTGGGTTCCACATGCATGTTTTAGCTGAAGGAAGAATACCTTAAACCTGGAGAGTTAAGACCCGTGTAATGGGTACCATGCAATATGACTTCAAAGGGTCTTCATTTGCTCACCGAACCTCTCCAATCCTATCACTGCTGCGTTTATGCCCCTGTACACATGCTTGATTCTCTTTTGGAGACATAGCAATCCATAGGTTTTAAGATACTTACTAGTCAGGTACATTCTTAGGCGTTTAATATGGGGTTTTGAGTCCATTTCGTTGAGCAAGGAGTAGCTCTTGTCTATTCCATATTTGGCTTAAGGAACTTTATCTGTGCTCATTTCAATCTCTGGTTTTATGCAGCACCCCAACTCACCTTTCCCCTTAAGCAAGCATAAGTTGGTTTTCTAAATTTGAGACCCTGTTCTGCTTTGGAATGCAGTTCCTATGTAGCCAACTTTACATTCCGTGTATTACTGATATCTTATGATGTTTCTTTTTCTGTGTGACTTATTTCAGTTAGAATCATCGTACCTGAATCCACTCATTATACTGCTACGGGCCTGATGACATAGATTTCATTGCTGAGTGATACTGCATTGTACGTAAGTACCACAAGTTCTTTATCCATTTTTCACTTTCTGTGATATTGAACTTGTACGGTAAACGAGGTTCTTGTAAACGGAGGCGTCCCAAACTTTGGGGTGGCTGTGTCTTTTTGATTTTAATTTCCCTAAGCTATAGGACCATAAGTGGAAGTGCCCTAGGCTCTGATGCTTTGTTTTTTAGATGTTTCAGGAAACACCATACACTTCTCCTGAGTGTCTGTTGGCAATTTACATCCCGCCCATCAGCATAACAAGGCTCCCAGTTCTCCATGGCCTGTCCTGCCTTTCTGGAGTTTACACTTTTTTCAGATGGCCCTTTTGACCGGGGAGACGTGAGACTTCATTGTAGTGCAGATTTCCTTTGCAAGTTTGCTTGGTTGGCCAAAAAGGGCGTATGCGTTTTTTCCTGTATATATTCAGGAAAAAACGCATATGAACTTTTTGGCCAAGTGCATCATTGTGGACGTTCTGCCTCTTTTCCTATGCTTTCAATGCAATTCCAGTCTACCTCCTGAAATCGGTTTCCTGAAATTCTGCCCCGCTTTCAAGTCCTCTTGGCAGCCTTACTTCAGTCTATTTTTGGACGATAGCTGTCATTTATAACTCTGCAGGTTTGTGAATTACAGTGCCCCTGAGCTCCTTTCTTCAACTCGCTTTCTTGTGACCTGGCCGCAACACCGCAGGATGTCTTCAGGCCCTAATCTGGTTCTGGCACGGCACGCTGAGCCTTTGGTTAATTCCTCTTCCTGGTGGGAAATGAGAGTTAAATTTGCCCATCCAGACACCTCCAGCTAGTCTCTCATTGGTTCTCGCTATTCCTGTTCATCTTCCACAGAAATTGCAAACTGGGCCAAACAGGAGGTTAAAGGGACTGACTCTCCAAGTGGGGAGAGTGTTAGTAAAGCGTCTGGAATGTTGCACCCGAGTACCAGGGTACGAAAACTGAGACATATTTGAACACGTCTCCCGTTCACATGGTTGATCATACTTGGGTTCCACATGCATGTTTTAGCTGAAGGAAGAATACCTAAAACCTGGGTAGTTGAAACCCGTGGAATGGGTACCATGCAATATGACTTCAAAGGGTCTTCATTTGCTCACCGAACCTCTCCAATCCTATCACTGCTGCGTTTATGCCCCTGTACACATGCTTGATTCTCTTTCGGAGACATAGCAATCCATAGGTTTTAAGATACTTACTAGTCAGGTGCATTCTTAGGCGTTTAATATGGGGTTTTGTGTCCATTTCGTGGAGCAAGGAGTAGCTCTTGTCTATTCCATATTTGGCTTAAGGAACTTTATCTGTGCTCATTTCAATCTCTGGTTTTATGCAGCACCCCAACTCACCTTTCACCTTAAGCAAGCATAAGTTGGTTTTCTAAATTTGAGACCCTGTTCTGTTTTGGAATGCAGTTCCTGTGTAGCCAAGTTTACATTCCGTGTATTAGTGATATCTTATGATGTTTCTTTTTCTGTGTGACTTATTTCAGTTAGAATCATCGTACCTGAATCCACTCATTATGCTGCTACGGGCCTGATGACATAGATTTCATTGCTGAGTGATACTGCATTGTACGTAAGTACCACAAGTTCTTTATCCATTTTTCACTTTCTGTGATATTGAACTTGTATGGTAAACGAGGTTCTTGTAAACGGAGGCGTCCCAAACTTTGGGGTGGCTGTGTCTTTTTGATTTTAATTTCCCTAAGCTATAGGACCATAAGCGGAAGTGCCCTAGGCTCTGTTGCTTTGTTTTTTAGATGTTTCAGGAAACACCATACACTTCTCCTGAGTGTCTGTTGGCAATTTACATCCCGCCCATCAGCATAACAAGGCTCCCAGTTCTCCATGGCCTGTCCTGCCTTTCTGGATTTTGCACTTTTTTCAGATGGCCCTTTTGACCGGGTGGAAGTGAGACTTCATTGTAGTGCAGATTTCCTTTGCAAGCTTGCTTGGTTGGCCAAAAAGGGCGTATGCGTTTTTTCCTGAATATATTCAGGAAAAAACGCATACGCCCTTTTTGGCCAAGTGCATCATTGTGGACGTTCTGCCTCTTTTCCTATGCTTTCAATGCAATTCCAGTCTACCTCCTGAAATCGGTTTCCTGCAATTCTGCCCCGCTTTCAAGTCCTCTTGGCAGCCTTACTTCAGTCTATTTTTGGACGATAACTGTCATTTATAACTCTGCAGTTTTTTGAATTGCAGTGCCCCTGAGCTCCTTTCTTCAACTCGCTTTCTTGTGACCTGGCCACAACACCGCAGGATGGCTTCAGGCCCTAATCTGGTTCCGGCCCGGCACGCTGAGCCTTTGGTTATTTCCTCTTCCTGGTGGGAAATGAGAGTTAAATTTGCCCGTCCAGACACCTCCAGCTAGTCTCTCATTGGTTCTCGCTATTCCTGTTCATCTTCCGCAGAAATTGCAAACTGGGCCAAACAGGAGGTTAAAGGCGCTGACTCTCCAAGAGGGGAGAGTGTTAATAAAGCGTCTGGAATGTTGCACCCGAGTACCAGGGGAGGAAAACTGAGACATATTTGAACACGTCTCCCGTTCACATGGTTGATCATACTTGGGTTCCACATGCATGTTTTAGCTGAAGGAAGAATACCTTAAACCTGGGTATTTGAAACCCGTGGAATGGGTACCATGCAATATGACTTCAAAGGGTCTTCATTTGCTCACCGAACCTCTCCAATCCTATCACTGCTGCGTTTATGCCCCTGTACACATGCTTGATTCTCTTTCGGAGACATAGCAATCCATAGGTTTTAAGATACTTACTAGTCAGGTACATTCTTAGGCGTTTAATATGCGGTGTTGAGTCCATTTCGTTGAGCAAGGAGTAGCTCTTGTCTATTCCATATTTGGCTTAAGGAACTTTATCTGTGCTCATTTCAATCTCTGGTTTTATGCAGCACCCCAACTCACCTTTCCCCTTAAGCAAGCATAAGTTGGTTTTCTAAATTTGAGACCCTGTTCTGTTCTGTAATTCAGTTCCTGTGTAGCCAAGTTTACATTCCGTGTATTACTGATATCTTATGATGTTTCTTTTTCTGTGTGACTTATTTCAGTTAGAATCATCATACCTGAATCCACTCATTGTGCTGCTAAGGGCCTGATGACACAGATTTCATTGCTGAGTGATATTGCTTTGTAAGTAAATACCACAACTTTTTTATCCATTTTTCACTTTCTGTGATGTTGAACTTGTACTGTAAACGAGGTTCTTGTAAACAGAGCCGTTCGAAACTTTGGGGTGGCTGTGTCTTTTTGATTTTAAATTCCCTAAGCTATAGGACCATAAGTGGAAGTGCCCTAGGCTCTGTTGCTTTGTTTTTTAGATGTTTCAGGAAACACCATACACTTCTCCCGAGTGTTTGTTGGCAATTTACATCCCACCCTTCAGCATAACAAGGTTCCCAGTTCTCCATGGCCTGTCCTGCCTTTCTGGATTTTACACTTTTTTCAGATGGCCCTTTTGACCGGGGAGAAGTGAGACTTCATTGTAGTGCAGATTTCGTTTGCAAGCTTGCTTGGTTGGCCAAAAAGGGCGTATGCGTTTTTTCCTGAATATATTCAGGAAAAAACGCATACGCCCTTATTGGCCAAGTGCATCATTGTGGACGATCTGCCTCTTTTCCTATGCTTTCAATGCAATTCCAGTCTACCTCCTGAAATCGGTTTCCTGCAATTCTGCCCCGCTTTCAAGTCCTCTTGGCAGCCTTACTTCAGTCTATCTTTGGACGATAGCTGTCATTTATAACTCTGCAGGTTTGTGAATTACAGTGCCCCTGAGCTCCTTTCTTCACCTCGCTTTCTTGTGACCTGGCCGCAACACTGCAGGATGGCTTCAGGCCCTAATCTGGTTCCGGCCCGGCATGCTGAGCCTTTGGTTAATTCCTCTTCCTGGTGGGAAATGAGAGTTAAATTTGCCCGTCCAGACACCTCCAGCTAGTCTCTCATTGGTTCTCGCTATTCCTGTTCATCTTCCGCAGAAATTGCAAACTGGGCCAAACATGAGGTTAAAGGCACTGACTCTCCAAGTAGGGGAGTGTTAGTAAAGCGTCTGGAATGTTGCACCCGAGTACCAGGGGAGGAAAACTGAGACATATTTGAACACGTCTCCCGATCACATGGTTGATCATACTCTAGGTTCCACATGCATGTTTTAGCTGAAGGAAGAATACCTTAAACCTGGGTAGTTGAAACCCTTGGAATGGGTACCATGCAATATGACTTCAAAGGGTCTTCATTTGCTCACTGAACCTCTCCAATCCTATCACTGCTGCGTTTATGCCCCTGTACAAATGCTTGATTCTCTTTCGGAGACATAGCAATCCATAGGTTTTAAGATACTTACTAGTCAGGTACATTCTGAGGCGTTTAATATGCGGTGTTGAGTCCATTTCGTTGAGCAAGGAGTAGCTCTTGTCTATTCCATATTTGGCTTAAGGAACTTTATCTGTGCTCATTTCAATCTCTGGTTTTATGCAGCACCCCAACTCACCTTTACCCTTAAGCAAGCATAAGTTGGTTTTCTAAATTTGAGACCCTGTTCTGTTCTGTAATTCAGTTCCTGTGTAGCCAAGTTTACATTCCGTGTATTACTGATATCTTATGATGTTTCTTTTTCTGTGTGACTTATTTCAGTTAGAATCATCATAACTGAATCCACTCATTGTGCTGCTAAGGGCCTGATGACACAGATTTCATTGCTGAGTGATATTGCTTTGTAAGTAAATACCACAACTTCTTTATCCATTTTTCACTTTCTGCGATGTTGAACTTGTACTGTAAACGAGGTTCTTGTAAACAGAGGCGTCTCAAACTTTGGGGTGGCTGTGTCTTTTTGATTTTAATTTCCCTAAGCTATAGGACCATAAGTGGAAGTGCCCTAGGTTCTGTTGCTTTGTTTTTTAGTTGTTTCAGGAAACACCATACACTTCTCCCAAGTGGTTCTTGGCAATTTACATCCCGCCCATCAGCATAACAAGGCTCCCAGTTCTCCATGGCCTGTCCTGCCTTTCTGGATTTTACACTTTTTTCAGATGGCCCTTTTGACCGGGTGGAAGTGAGACTTCATTGTAGTGCAGATTTCCTTTGCAAGCTTGCTTGGTTGGCCAAAAAGGGCGTATGCGTTTTTTCCTGAATATATTCAGGAAAAAACGCATACGCCCTTTTTGACCAAGTGCATCATTGTGGACGTTCTGCCTCTTTTCCTATGCTTTCAATGCAATTCCAGTCTACCTCCTGAAATCGGTTTCCTGCAATTCTGCCCCGCTTTCAAGTCCTCTTGGCAGCTTTACTTCAGTCTATTTTTGGACGATAGCTGTCATTTATAACTCTGCAGGTTTGTGAATTACAGTGCCCCTGAGCTCCTTTCTTCAACTTGCTTTCTTGTGACCTGGCCGCAACACCGCAGGATGGCTTCAGGCCCTAATCTGGTTCCGGCACGGCACGCTGAGCCTTTGGTTATTTCCTCTTCCTGGTGGGAAATGAGAGTTAAATTTGCCCGTCCAGACACCTCCAGCTAGTCTCTCATTGGTTCTCGCTATTCCTGTTCATCTTCCGCAGAAATTGCAAACTGTGCCAAACAGGAGGTTAAAGGCGCTGACTGTCCAAGTGGGGAGAGTGTTAGTAAAGCGTCTGGAATGTTGCACCCGAGTACCAGGGGAGGAAAATTGAGACATATTTGAACACGTCTCCCGTTCACATGGTTGATCATACTTGGGTTCCACATGCATGTTTTAGCTGAAGGCAGAATACCTTAAACCTGGAGAGTTGAGACCCGTGGAATGGGTACCATGCAATATGACTTCAAAGGGTCTTCATTTGCTCACCGAACCTCTCCAATCCTATCACTGCTGCGTTTATGCCCCTGTACACATGCTTGATTCTCTTTCGGAGACATAGCAATCCATAGGTTTTAAGATACTTACAAGTCAGGTACATTCTGAGGCGTTTAATATGCGGTGTTGAGTCCATTTCGTTGAGCAAGGAGTAGCTCTTGTCTATTCCATATTTGGCTTAAGGAACTTTATCTGTGCTCATTTCAATCTCTGGTTTTATGCAGCACCCCAACTCACCTTTACCCTTAAGCAAGCATAAGTTGGTTTTCTAAATTTGAGACCCTGTTCTGTTTTGGAATGCAGTTCCTATGTAGCCAACTTTACATTCCGTGTATTACTGATATCTTATGATGTTTCTTTTTCTGTGTGACTTATTTCAGTTAGCATCATCGTACCTGAATCCACTCATTATACTGCTACGGGCCTGATGACATAGATTTCATTGCTGAGTGATACTGCATTGTACGTAAGTACCACAAGTTCTTTATCCATTTTTCACTTTCTGTGATATTGAACTTGTACGGTAAACGAGGTTCTTGTAAACGGAGGCGTCCCAAACTTTGGGGTGGCTGTGTCTTTTTGATTTTAATTTCCCTAAGCTATAGGACCATAAGTGGAAGTGCCCTAGGCTCTGATGCTTTGTTTTTTAGATGTTTCAGGAAACACCATACACTTCTCCTGAGTGTCTGTTGGCAATTTACATCCCGCCCATCAGCATAACAAGGCTCCCAGTTCTCCATGGCCTGTCCTGCCTTTCTGGAGTTTACACTTTTTTCAGATGGCCCTTTTGACCGGGGAGACGTGAGACTTCATTGTAGTGCAGATTTCCTTTGCAAGTTTGCTTGGTTGGCCAAAAAGGGCGTATGCGTTTTTTCCTGTATATATTCAGGAAAAAACGCATATGAACTTTTTGGCCAAGTGCATCATTGTGGACGTTCTGCCTCTTTTCCTATGCTTTCAATGCAATTCCAGTCTACCTCCTGAAATCGGTTTCCTGAAATTCTGCCCCGCTTTCAAGTCCTCTTGGCAGCCTTACTTCAGTCTATTTTTGGACGATAGCTGTCATTTATAACTCTGCAGGTTTGTGAATTACAGTGCCCCTGAGCTCCTTTCTTCAACTCGCTTTCTTGTGACCTGGCCGCAACACCGCAGGATGTCTTCAGGCCCTAATCTGGTTCTGGCACGGCACGCTGAGCCTTTGGTTAATTCCTCTTCCTGGTGGGAAATGAGAGTTAAATTTGCCCATCCAGACACCTCCAGCTAGTCTCTCATTGGTTCTCGCTATTCCTGTTCATCTTCCACAGAAATTGCAAACTGGGCCAAACAGGAGGTTAAAGGGACTGACTCTCCAAGTGGGGAGAGTGTTAGTAAAGCGTCTGGAATGTTGCACCCGAGTACCAGGGTACGAAAACTGAGACATATTTGAACACGTCTCCCGTTCACATGGTTGATCATACTTGGGTTCCACATGCATGTTTTAGCTGAAGGAAGAATACCTAAAACTTGGGTAGTTGAAACCCGTGGAATGGGTACCATGCAATATGACTTCAAAGGGTCTTCATTTGCTCACCGAACCTCTCCAATCCTATCACTGCTGCGTTTATGCCCCTGTACACATGCTTGATTCTCTTTCGGAGACATAGCAATCCATAGGTTTTAAGATACTTACTAGTCAGGTGCATTCTTAGGCGTTTAATATGGGGTTTTGTGTCCATTTCGTTGAGCAAGGAGTAGCTCTTGTCTATTCCATATTTGGCTTAAGGAACTTTATCTGTGCTCATTTCAATCTCTGGTTTTATGCAGCACCCCAACTCACCTTTCACCTTAAGCAAGCATAAGTTGGTTTTCTAAATTTGAGACCCTGTTCTGTTTTGGAATGCAGTTCCTGTGTAGCCAAGTTTACATTCCGTGTATTAGTGATATCTTATGATGTTTCTTTTTCTGTGTGACTTATTTCAGTTAGAATCATCATACCTGAATCCACTCATTGTGCTGCTAAGGGCCTGATGACACAGATTTCATTGCTGAGTGATATTGCTTTGTAAGTAAATACCACAACTTTTTTATCCATTTTTCACTTTCTGTGATGTTGAACTTGTACTGTAAACGAGGTTCTTGTAAACAGAGCCGTTCGAAACTTTGGGGTGGCTGTGTCTTTTTGATTTTAAATTCCCTAAGCTATAGGACCATAAGTGGAAGTGCCCTAGGCTCTGTTGCTTTGTTTTTTAGATGTTTCAGGAAACACCATACACTTCTCCCGAGTGTTTGTTGGCAATTTACATCCCACCCTTCAGCATAACAAGGTTCCCAGTTCTCCATGGCCTGTCCTGCCTTTCTGGATTTTACACTTTTTTCAGATGGCCCTTTTGACCGGGGAGAAGTGAGACTTCATTGTAGTGCAGATTTCGTTTGCAAGCTTGCTTGGTTGGCCAAAAAGGGCGTATGCGTTTTTTCCTGAATATATTCAGGAAAAAACGCATACGCCCTTATTGGCCAAGTGCATCATTGTGGACGATCTGCCTCTTTTCCTATGCTTTCAATGCAATTCCAGTCTACCTCCTGAAATCGGTTTCCTGCAATTCTGCCCCGCTTTCAAGTCCTCTTGGCAGCCTTACTTCAGTCTATCTTTGGACGATAGCTGTCATTTATAACTCTGCAGGTTTGTGAATTACAGTGCCCCTGAGCTCCTTTCTTCACCTCGCTTTCTTGTGACCTGGCCGCAACACTGCAGGATGGCTTCAGGCCCTAATCTGGTTCCGGCCCGGCATGCTGAGCCTTTGGTTAATTCCTCTTCCTGGTGGGAAATGAGAGTTAAATTTGCCCGTCCAGACACCTCCAGCTAGTCTCTCATTGGTTCTCGCTATTCCTGTTCATCTTCCGCAGAAATTGCAAACTGGGCCAAACATGAGGTTAAAGGCACTGACTCTCCAAGTAGGGGAGTGTTAGTAAAGCGTCTGGAATGTTGCACCCGAGTACCAGGGGAGGAAAACTGAGACATATTTGAACACGTCTCCCGATCACATGGTTGATCATACTCTAGGTTCCACATGCATGTTTTAGCTGAAGGAAGAATACCTTAAACCTGGGTAGTTGAAACCCTTGGAATGGGTACCATGCAATATGACTTCAAAGGGTCTTCATTTGCTCACTGAACCTCTCCAATCCTATCACTGCTGCGTTTATGCCCCTGTACAAATGCTTGATTCTCTTTCGGAGACATAGCAATCCATAGGTTTTAAGATACTTACAAGTCAGGTACATTCTGAGGCGTTTAATATGCGGTGTTGAGTCCATTTCGTTGAGCAAGGAGTAGCTCTTGTCTATTCCATATTTGGCTTAAGGAACTTTATCTGTGCTCATTTCAATCTCTGGTTTTATGCAGCACCCCAACTCACCTTTACCCTTAAGCAAGCATAAGTTGGTTTTCTAAATTTGAGACCCTGTTCTGTTCTGTAATTCAGTTCCTGTGTAGCCAAGTTTACATTCCGTGTATTACTGATATCTTATGATGTTTCTTTTTCTGTGTGACTTATTTCAGTTAGAATCATCATAACTGAATCCACTCATTGTGCTGCTAAGGGCCTGATGACACAGATTTCATTGCTGAGTGATATTGCTTTGTAAGTAAATACCACAACTTCTTTATCCATTTTTCACTTTCTGCGATGTTGAACTTGTACTGTAAACGAGGTTCTTGTAAACAGAGGCGTCTCAAACTTTGGGGTGGCTGTGTCTTTTTGATTTTAATTTCCCTAAGCTATAGGACCATAAGTGGAAGTGCCCTAGGTTCTGTTGCTTTGTTTTTTAGATGTTTCAGGAAACACCATACACTTCTCCCGAGTGGTTGTTGGCAATTTACATCCCGCCCATCAGCATAACAAGGCTCCCAGTTCTCCATGGCCTGTCCTGCCTTTCTGGATTTTACACTTTTTTCAGATGGCCCTTTTGACCGGGGGGAAGTGAGACTTCATTGTAGTGCAGATTTCCTTTGCAAGCTTGCTTGGTTGGCCAAAAAGGGCGTATGCGTTTTTTCCTGAATATATTCAGGAAAAAACGCATACGCCCTTTTTGGCCAAGTGCATCATTGTGGACGTTCTGCCTCTTTTCCTATGCTTTCAATGCAATTCCAGTCTACCTCCTGAAATCGGTTTCCTGCAATTCTGCCCCGCTTTCAAGTCCTCTTGGCAGCCTTACTTCAGTCTATTTTTGGACGATAGCTGTCATTTATAACTCTGCAGGTTTGTGAATTACAGTGCCCCTGAGCTCCTTTCTTCAACTTGCTTTCTTGTGACCTGGCTGCAACACCGCAGGATGGCTTCAGGCCCTAATCTGGTTCCGGCACGGCACGCTGAGCCTTTGGTTATTTCCTCTTCCTGGTGGGAAATGAGAGTTAAATTTGCCCGTCCAGACACCTCCAGCTAGTCTCTCATTGGTTCTCGCTATTCCTGTTCATCTTCCGCAGAAATTGCAAACTGTGCCAAACAGGAGGTTAAAGGCGCTGACTGTCCAAGTGGGGAGAGTGTTAGTAAAGCGTCTGGAATGTTGCACCCGAGTACCAGGGGAGGAAAATTGAGACATATTTGAACACGTCTCCCGTTCACATGGTTGATCATACTTGGGTTCCACATGCATGTTTTAGCTGAAGGCAGAATACCTTAAACCTGGAGAGTTGAGACCCGTGGAATGGGTACCATGCAATATGACTTCAAAGGGTCTTCATTTGCTCACCGAACCTCTCCAATCCTATCACTGCTGCGTTTATGCCCCTGTACACATGCTTGATTCTCTTTTGGAGACATAGCAGTCCATAGGTTTTACGATACTTACTAGTCAGGTACATTCTTAGGCGTTTAATATGCGGTGTTGAGTCCATTTCGTTGAGCAAGGAGTAGCTCTTGTCTATTCCATATTTGGCTTAAGGAACTTTATCTGTGCTCATTTCAATCTCTGGTTTTATGCAGCACCCCAACTCACCTTTCCCCTTAAGCAAGCATAAGTTGGTTTTCTAAATTTGAGACCCTGTTCTGTTTTGGAATGCAGTTCCTGTGTAGCCACGTTTACATTCCGTGTATTAGTGATATCTTATGATGTTTCTTTTTCTGTGTGACTTATTTCAGTTAGAATCATCATACCTGAATCCACTCATTATGCTGCTACGGGCCTGATGACATAGATTTCATTGCTGAGTGATATTGCATTGTACGTAAGTACCACAAGTTCTTTATCCATTTTTCACTTTCTGTGATATTGAACTTGTACGGTAAACGAGGTTCTTGTAAACAGAGGCGTCCCAAACTTTGGGGTGGCTGTGTCTTTTTGATTTTAATTTCCCTAAGCTATAGGACCATAAGTGGAAGTGCCCTAGCCTCTGTTGCTTTGTTTTTTAGATGTTTCAGGAAACACCATACACTTCTCCTGAGTGTCTGGTGGCAATTTACATCCCGCCCATCAGCATAACAAGGCTCCCAGTTCTCCATGGCCTGTCCTGCCTTTCTGGATTTTACACTTTTTTCAGATGGCCCTTTTGACCGGGGGGAAGTGAGACTTCATTGTAGTGCAGATTTCCTTTGCAAGTTTGCTTGGTTGGCCAAAAAGGGCGTATGCGTTTTTTCCTGAATATATTCAGGAAAAAACGCATACGCCCTTTTTGGCCAAGTGCATCATTGTGGACGTTCTGCCTCTTTTCCTATGCTTTCAATGCAATTCCAGTCTACCTCCTGAAATCGGTTTCCTGCAATTCTGCCCCGCTTTCAAGTCCTCTTGGCAGCCTTACTTCAGTCTATTTTTGGACGATAGCTGTCATTTATAACTCTGCAGGTTTGTGAATTACAGTGCCCCTGAGCTCCTTTCTTCAACTCGCTTTCTTTTGACCTGGCCGCAACACCGCAGGATGGCTTCAGGCCCTAATCTGGTTCCGGCACGGCATGCTGAGCCTTTGGTTAATTCCTCTTCCTGGTGGGAAATGAGAGTTAAATTTGCCCGTCCAGACACCTCCAGCTAGTCTCTCATTGGTTCTCGCTATTCCTGTTCATCTTCCGCAGAAATTGCAAACTGGGCCAAACATGAGGTTAAAGGCACTGACTCTCCAAGTAGGGGAGTGTTAGTAAAGCGTCTGGAATGTTGCACCCGAGTACCAGGGGAGGAAAACTGAGACATATTTGAACACATCTCCCGATCACATGGTTGATCATACTCTAGGTTCCACATGCATGTTTTAGCTGAAGGAAGAATACCTTAAACCTGGGTAGTTGAAACCCTTGGAATGGGTACCATGCAATATGACTTCAAAGGGTCTTCATTTGCTCACTGAACCTCTCCAATCCTATCACTGCTGCGTTTATGCCCCTGTACAAATGCTTGATTCTCTTTCGGAGACATAGCAATCCATAGGTTTTAAGATACTTACAAGTCAGGTACATTCTGAGGCGTTTAATATGCGGTGTTGAGTCCATTTCGTTGAGCAAGGAGTAGCTCTTGTCTATTCCATATTTGGCTTAAGGAACTTTATCTGTGCTCATTTCAATCTCTGGTTTTATGCAGCACCCCAACTCACCTTTACCCTTAAGCAAGCATAAGTTGGTTTTCTAAATTTGAGACCCTGTTCTGTTCTGTAATTCAGTTCCTGTGTAGCCAAGTTTACATTCCGTGTATTACTGATATCTTATGATGTTTCTTTTTCTGTGTGACTTATTTCAGTTAGAATCATCATACCTGAATCCACTCATTGTGCTGCTAAGGGCCTGATGACACAGATTTCATTGCTGAGTGATATTGCTTTGTAAGTAAATACCACAAGTTCTTTATCCATTTTTCACTTTCTGCGATGTTGAACTTGTACTGTAAACGAGGTTCTTGTAAACAGAGCCGTTCGAAAATTTGGGGTGGCTGTGTCTTTTTGATTTTAATTTCCCTAAGCTATAGGACCATAACTGGCAGTGCCCTAGGCTCTGTTGCTTTGTTTTTTAGATGTTTCAGGAAACACCATACACTTCTCCCGAGTGGTTGTTGGCAATTTACATCCCGCCCATCAGCATAACAAGGCTCCCAGTTCTCCATGGCCTGTCCTGCCTTTCTGGATTTTACACTTTTTTCAGATGGCCCTTTTGACCGGGGGGAAGTGAGACTTCATTGTAGTGCAGATTTCCTTTGCAAGCTTGCTTGGTTGGCCAAAAAGGGCGTATGCGTTTTTTCCTGAATATATTCAGGAAAAAACGCATACGCCCTTTTTGGCCAAGTGCATCATTGTGGACGTTCTGCCTCTTTTCCTATGCTTTCAATGCAATTCCAGTCTACCTCCTGAAATCGGTTTCCTGCAATTCTGCCCCGCTTTCAAGTCCTCTTGGCAGCCTTACTTCAGTCTATTTTTGGACGATAGCTGTCATTTATAACTCTGCAGGTTTGTGAATTACAGTGCCCCTGAGCTCCTTTCTTCAACTCGCTTTCTTGTGACCTGGCCGCAACACCGCAGGATGGCTTCAGGCCCTAATCTGGTTCCGGCCCGGCATGCTGAGCCTTTGGTTAATTCCTCTTCCTGGTTGGAAATGAGAGTTAAATTTGCCCGTCCAGACACCTCCAGCTAGCCTCTCATTGGTTCTCGCTATTCCTGTTCATCTTCCGCAGAAATTGCAAACTGGGCCAAACAGGAGGTTAAAGGGACTGACTCTCCAAGTGGGGAGAGTGTTAGTAAAGCGTCTGGAATGTTGCACCCGAGTACCAGGGGAGGAAAACTGAGACATATTTGAACACGTCTCCCGTTCACATGGTTGATCATACTCTGGGTTCCACATGCATGTTTTAGCTGAAGGAAGAATACCTTAAACCTGGAGAGTTGAGACCCGTGTAATGGGTACCATGCAATATGACTTCAAAGGGTCTTCATTTGCTCACCGAACCTCTCCAATCCTATCACTGCTGCGTTTATGCCCCTGTACACACGGTTGATTCTCTTTTGGAGACATAGCAATCCATAGGTTTTAAGATACTTACTAGTCAGGTACATTCTTAGGCGTTTAATATGGGGTTTTGAGTCCATTTCGTTGAGCAAGGAGTAGCTCTTGTCTATTCCATATTTGGCTTAAGGAACTTTATCTGTGCTCATTTCAATCTCTGGTTTTATGCAGCACCCCAACTCACCTTTCCCCTTAAGCAAGCATAAGTTGGTTTTCTAAATTTGAGACCCTGTTCTGTTTTGGAATGCAGTTCCTGTGTAGCCAAGTTTACATTCCGTGTATTAGTGATATCTTATGATATTTCTTTTTCTGTGTGACTTATTTCAGTTAGAATCATCATACCTGAATCCACTCATTGTGCTGCTAAGGGCCTGATGACACAGATTTCATTGCTGAGTGATATTGCTTTGTAAGTAAATACCACAACTTCTTTATCCATTTTTCACTTTCTGCGATGTTGAACTTCTACTGTAAACGAGGTTCTTGTAAACAGAGCCGTTCCAAACTTTGGGGTGGCTGTGTCTTTTTCATTTTAATTTCCCTAAGCTATAGGACCATAAGTGGAAGTGCCCTAGGCTCTGTTGCTTTGTTTTTTAGATGTTTCAGGAAACACCATACACTTCTCCCGAGTGGTTGTTGGCAATTTACATCCCGCCCATCAGCATAACAAGGCTCCCAGTTCTCCATGGCCTGTCCTGCCTTTCTGGATTTTACACTTTTTTCAGATGGCCCGTTTGACCGGGGGAAGTGAGACTTCATTGTAGTGCAGATTTCCTTTGCAAGCTTGCTTGGTTGGCCAAAAAGGGCGTATGCGTTTTTTCCTGAATATATTCAGGAAAAAACGCATACGCCCTTTTTGGCCAAGTGCATCATTGTGGACGTTCTGCCTCTTTTCCTATGCTTTCAATGCAATTCCAGTCTACCTCCTGAAATCGGTTTCCTGCAATTCTGCCCCGCTTTCAAGTCCTCTTGGCAGCCTTACTTCAGTCTATTTTTGGACGATAGCTGTCATTTATAACTCTGCAGGTTTGTGAATTACAGTGCCCCTGAGCTCCTTTCTTCAACTCGCTTTCTTGTGAGCTGGCCGCAACACCGCAGGATGGCTTCAGGCCCTAATCTGGTTCCGGCACGGCACGCTGAGCCTTTGGTTATTTCCTCTTCCTGGTGGGAAATGAGAGTTAAATTTGCCCGTCCAGACACCTCCAGCTAGCCTCTCATTGGTTCTCGCTATTCCTGTTCATCTTCCGCAGAAATTGCAAACTGGGCCAAACAGGAGGTTAAAGGGACTGACTCTCCAAGTGGGGAGAGTGTTAGTAAAGCGTCTGGAATGTTGCACCCGAGTACCAGGGGAGGAAAACTGAGACATATTTGAACACGTCTCCCGTTCACATGGTTGATCATACTCTGGGTTCCACATGCATGTTTTAGCTGAAGGAAGAATACCTTAAACCTGGAGAGTTAAGACCCGTGTAATGGGTACCATGCAATATGACTTCAAAGGGTCTTCATTTGCTCACCGAACCTCTCCAATCCTATCACTGCTGCGTTTATGCCCCTGTACACATGCTTGATTCTCTTTTGGAGACATAGCAATCCATAGGTTTTAAGATACTTACTAGTCAGGTACATTCTTAGGCGTTTAATATGGGGTTTTGAGTCCATTTCGTTGAGCAAGGAGTAGCTCTTGTCTATTCCATATTTGGCTTAAGGAACTTTATCTGTGCTCATTTCAATCTCTGGTTTTATGCAGCACCCCAACTCACCTTTCCCCTTAAGCAAGCATAAGTTGGTTTTCTAAATTTGAGACCCTGTTCTGTTCTGTAATTCAGTTCCTGTGTAGCCAAGTTTACATTCCGTGTATTACTGATATCTTATGATGTTTCTTTTTCTGTGTGACTTATTTCAGTTAGAATCATCATACCTGAATCCACTCATTGTGCTGCTAAGGGCCTGATGACACAGATTTCATTGCTGAGTGATATTGCTTTGTAAGTAAATACCACAAGTTCTTTATCCATTTTTCACTTTCTGCGATGTTGAACTTGTACTGTAAACGAGGTTCTTGTAAACAGAGCCGTTCGAAAATTTGGGGTGGCTGTGTCTTTTTGATTTTAATTTCCCTAAGCTATAGGACCATAACTGGCAGTGCCCTAGGCTCTGTTGCTTTGTTTTTTAGATGTTTCAGGAAACACCATACACTTCTCCCGAGTGGTTGTTGGCAATTTACATCCCGCCCATCAGCATAACAAGGCTCCCAGTTCTCCATGGCCTGTCCTGCCTTTCTGGATTTTACACTTTTTTCAGATGGCCCTTTTGACCGGGGGGAAGTGAGACTTCATTGTAGTACAGATTTCCTTTGCAAGCTTGCTTGGTTGGCCAAAAAGGGCGTATGCGTTTTTTCCTGAATATATTCAGGAAAAAACGCATACGCCCTTTTTGGCCAAGTGCATCATTGTGGACGTTCTGCCTCTTTTCCTATGCTTTCAATGCAATTCCAGTCTACCTCCTGAAATCGGTTTCCTGCAATTCTGCCCCGCTTTCAAGTCCTCTTGGCAGCCTTACTTCAGTCTATTTTTGGACGATAGCTGTCATTTATAACTCTGCAGGTTTGTGAATTACAGTGCCCCTGAGCTCCTTTCTTCAACTCGCTTTCTTGTGACCTGGCCGCAACACCGCAGGATGGCTTCAGGCCCTAATCTGGTTCCGGCCCGGCATGCTGAGCCTTTGGTTAATTCCTCTTCCTGGTGGGAAATGAGAGTTAAATTTGCCCGTCCAGACACCTCCAGCTAGCCTCTCATTGGTTCTCGCTATTCCTGTTCATCTTCCGCAGAAATTGCAAACTGGGCCAAACAGGAGGTTAAAGGGACTGACTCTCCAAGTGGGGAGAGTGTTAGTAAAGCGTCTGGAATGTTGCACCCGAGTACCAGGGGAGGAAAACTGAGACATATTTGAACACGTCTCCCGTTCACATGGTTGATCATACTCTGGGTTCCACATGCATGTTTTAGCTGAAGGAAGAATACCTTAAACCTGGAGAGTTGAGACCCGTGGAATGGGTACCATGCAATATGACTTCAAAGGGTCTTCATTTGCTCACCGAACCTCTCCAATCCTATCACTGCTGCGTTTATGCCCCTGTACACACGGTTGATTCTCTTTTGGAGACATAGCAATCCATAGGTTTTAAGATACTTACTAGTCAGGTACATTCTTAGGCGTTTAATATGGGGTTTTGAGTCCATTTCGTTGAGCAAGGAGTAGCTCTTGTCTATTCCATATTTGGCTTAAGGAACTTTATCTGTGCTCATTTCAATCTCTGGTTTTATGCAGCACCCCAACTCACCTTTCCCCTTAAGCAAGCATAAGTTGGTTTTCTAAATTTGAGACCCTGTTCTGTTTTGGAATGCAGTTCCTGTGTAGCCAAGTTTACATTCCGTGTATTAGTGATATCTTATGATATTTCTTTTTCTGTGTGACTTATTTCAGTTAGAATCATCATACCTGAATCCACTCATTGTGCTGCTAAGGGCCTGATGACACAGATTTCATTGCTGAGTGATATTGCTTTGTAAGTAAATACCACAACTTCTTTATCCATTTTTCACTTTCTGCGATGTTGAACTTCTACTGTAAACGAGGTTCTTGTAAACAGAGCCGTTCCAAACTTTGGGGTGGCTGTGTCTTTTTCATTTTAATTTCCCTAAGCTATAGGACCATAAGTGGAAGTGCCCTAGGCTCTGTTGCTTTGTTTTTTAGATGTTTCAGGAAACACCATACACTTCTCCCGAGTGGTTGTTGGCAATTTACATCCCGCCCATCAGCATAACAAGGCTCCCAGTTCTCCATGGCCTGTCCTGCCTTTCTGGATTTTACACTTTTTTCAGATGGCCCGTTTGACCGGGGGAAGTGAGACTTCATTGTAGTGCAGATTTCCTTTGCAAGCTTGCTTGGTTGGCCAAAAAGGGCGTATGCGTTTTTTCCTGAATATATTCAGGAAAAAACGCATACGCCCTTTTTGGCCAAGTGCATCATTGTGGACGTTCTGCCTCTTTTCCTATGCTTTCAATGCAATTCCAGTCTACCTCCTGAAATCGGTTTCCTGCAATTCTGCCCCGCTTTCAAGTCCTCTTGGCAGCCTTACTTCAGTCTATTTTTGGACGATAGCTGTCATTTATAACTCTGCAGGTTTGTGAATTACAGTGCCCCTGAGCTCCTTTCTTCAACTCGCTTTCTTGTGACCTGGCCGCAACACCGCAGGATGGCTTCAGGCCCTAATCTGGTTCCGGCACGGCACGCTGAGCCTTTGGTTATTTCCTCTTCCTGGTGGGAAATGAGAGTTAAATTTGCCCGTCCAGACACCTCCAGCTAGCCTCTCATTGGTTCTCGCTATTCCTGTTCATCTTCCGCAGAAATTGCAAACTGGGCCAAACAGGAGGTTAAAGGGACTGACTCTCCAAGTGGGGAGAGTGTTAGTAAAGCGTCTGGAATGTTGCACCCAAGTACCAGGGGAGGAAAACTGAGACATATTTGAACACGTCTCCCGTTCACATGGTTGATCATACTCTGGGTTCCACATGCATGTTTTAGCTGAAGGAAGAATACCTTAAACCTGGAGAGTTAAGACCCGTGTAATGGGTACCATGCAATATGACTTCAAAGGGTCTTCATTTGCTCACCGAACCTCTCCAATCCTATCACTGCTGCGTTTATGCCCCTGTACACATGCTTGATTCTCTTTTGGAGACATAGCAATCCATAGGTTTTAAGATACTTACTAGTCAGGTACATTCTTAGGCGTTTAATATGGGGTTTTGAGTCCATTTCGTTGAGCAAGGAGTAGCTCTTGTCTATTCCATATTTGGCTTAAGGAACTTTATCTGTGCTCATTTCAATCTCTGGTTTTATGCAGCACCCCAACTCACCTTTCCCCTTAAGCAAGCATAAGTTGGTTTTCTAAATTTGAGACCCTGTTCTGTTCTGTAATTCAGTTCCTGTGTAGCCAAGTTTACATTCCGTGTATTACTGATATCTTATGATGTTTCTTTTTCTGTGTGACTTATTTCAGTTAGAATCATCATACCTGAATCCACTCATTGTGCTGCTAAGGGCCTGATGACACAGATTTCATTGCTGAGTGATATTGCTTTGTAAGTAAATACCACAACTTCTTTATCCATTTTTCACTTTCTGCAATGTTGAACTTGTACTGTAAACGAGGTTCTTGTAAACAGAGCCGTTCCAAACTTTGGGGTGGCTGTGTCTTTTTGATTTTAATTTCCCTAAGCTATAGGACCATAAGTGGAAGTGCCCTAGGTTCTGTTGCTTTGTTTTTTAGTTGTTTCAGGAAACACCATACACTTCTCCCAAGTGGTTCTTGGCAATTTACATCCCGCCCATCAGCATAACAATGCTCCCAGTTCTCCATGGCCTGTCCTGCCTTTCTGGATTTTACACTTTTTTCAGATGGCCCTTTTGACCGGGTGGAAGTGAGACTTCATTGTAGTGCAGATTTCCTTTGCAAGCTTGCTTGGTTGGCCAAAAAGGGCGTATGCGTTTTTTCCTGAATATATTCAGGAAACAACGCATACGCCCTTTTTGGCCAAGTGCATCATTGTGGACGTTCTGCCTCTTTTCCTATGCTTTCAATGCAATTCCAGTCTACCTCCTGAAATCGGTTTCCTGCAATTCTGCCCCGCTTTCAAGTCCTCTTGGCAGCCTTACTTCAGTCTATTTTTGGACGATAGCTGTCATTTATAACTCTGCAGGTTTGTGAATTACAGTGCCCCTGAGCTCCTTTCTTCAACTCCCTTTCTTGTGACCTGGCCGCAACACCGCAGGATGGCTTCAGGCCCTAATCTGGTTCCGGCCCGGCATGCTGAGCCTTTGGTTAATTCCTCTTCCTGGTGGGAAATGAGAGTTAAATTTGCCCGTCCAGACACCTCCAGCTAGCCTCTCATTGGTTCTCGCTATTCCTGTTCTTCTTCCGCAGAAATTGCAAACTGGGGCAACCAGGAGGTTAAAGGGACTGACTCTCCAAGTGGGGTGAGTGTTAGTAAAGCATCTGGAATGTTGCACCCGAGTACCAGGGGAGGAAAACTGAGACATATTTGAACACGTCTCCCGTTCACATGGTTGATCATACTCTGGGTTCCACATGCATGTTTTAGCTGAAGGAAGAATACCTTAAACCTGGAGAGTTGAGACCCGTGTAATGGGTACCATGCAATATGACTTCAAAGGGTCTTCATTTGCTCACCGAACCTCTCCAATCCTATCACTGCTGCGTTTATGCCCCTGTACACACGCTTGATTCTCTTTTGGAGACATAGCAATCCATAGGTTTTAAGATACTTACTAGTCAGGTACATTCTTAGGCGTTTAATATGGGGTTTTGAGTCCATTTCGTTGAGCAAGGAGTAGCTCTTGTCTATTCCATATTTGGCTTAAGGAACTTTATCTGTGCTCATTTCAATCTCTGGTTTTATGCAGCACCCCAACTCACCTTTCCCCTTAAGCAAGCATAAGTTGGTTTTCTAAATTTGAGACCCTGTTCTGTTCTGTAATTCAGTTCCTGTGTAGCCAAGTTTACATTCCGTGTATTACTGATATCTTATGATGTTTCTTTTTCTGTGTGACTTATTTCAGTTAGAATCATCATACCTGAATCCACTCATTGTGCTGCTAAGGGCCTGATGACACAGATTTCATTGCTGAGTGATATTGCTTTGTAAGTAAATACCACAACTTCTTTATCCATTTTTCACTTTCTGCAATGTTGAACTTGTACTGTAAACGAGGTTCTTGTAAACAGAGCCGTTCCAAACTTTGGGGTGGCTGTGTCTTTTTGATTTTAATTTCCCTAAGCTATAGGACCATAAGTGGAAGTGCCCTAGGTTCTGTTGCTTTGTTTTTTAGTTGTTTCAGGAAACACCATACACTTCTCCCAAGTGGTTCTTGGCAATTTACATCCCGCCCATCAGCATAACAATGCTCCCAGTTCTCCATGGCCTGTCCTGCCTTTCTGGATTTTACACTTTTTTCAGATGGCCCTTTTGACCGGGTGGAAGTGAGACTTCATTGTAGTGCAGATTTCCTTTGCAAGCTTGCTTGGTTGGCCAAAAAGGGCGTATGCGTTTTTTCCTGAATATATTCAGGAAACAACGCATATGCCCTTTTTCGCCAAGTGCATCATTGTGGACGTTCTGCCTCTTTTCCTATGCTTTCAATGCAATTCCAGTCTACCTCCTGAAATCGGTTTCCTGCAATTCTGCCCCGCTTTCAAGTCCTCTTGGCAGCCTTACTTCAGTCTATTTTTGGACGATAGCTGTCATTTATAACTCTGCAGGTTTGTGAATTACAGTGCCCCTGAGCTCCTTTCTTCAACTCCCTTTCTTGTGACCTGGCCGCAACACCGCAGGATGGCTTCAGGCCCTAATCTGGTTCCGGCCCGGCATGCTGAGCCTTTGGTTAATTCCTCTTCCTGGTGGGAAATGAGAGTTAAATTTGCCCGTCCAGACACCTCCAGCTAGCCTCTCATTGGTTCTCGCTATTCCTGTTCTTCTTCCGCAGAAATTGCAAACTGGGGCAACCAGGAGGTTAAAGGGACTGACTCTCCAAGTGGGGAGAGTGTTAGTAAAGCATCTGGAATGTTGCACCCGAGTACCAGGGGAGGAAAACTGAGACATATTTGAACACGTCTCCCGTTCACATGGTTGATCATACTCTGGGTTCCACATGCATGTTTTAGCTGAAGGAAGAATACCTTAAACCTGGAGAGTTGAGACCCGTGTAATGGGTACCATGCAATATGACTTCAAAGGGTCTTCATTTGCTCACCGAACCTCTCCAATCCTATCACTGCTGCGTTTATGCCCCTGTACACACGCTTGATTCTCTTTTGGAGACATAGCAATCCATAGGTTTTAAGATACTTACTAGTCAGGTACATTCTTAGGCGTTTAATATGGGGTTTTGAGTCCATTTCGTTGAGCAAGGAGTAGCTCTTGTCTATTCCATATTTGGCTTAAGGAACTTTATCTGTGCTCATTTCAATCTCTGGTTTTATGCAGCACCCCAACTCACCTTTCCCCTTAAGCAAGCATAAGTTGGTTTTCTAAATTTGAGACCCTGTTCTGTTCTGTAATTCAGTTCCTGTGTAGCCAAGTTTACATTCCGTGTATTACTGATATCTTATGATGTTTCTTTTTCTGTGTGACTTATTTCAGTTAGAATCATCATACCTGAATCCACTCATTGTGCTGCTAAGGGCCTGATGACACAGATTTCATTGCTGAGTGATATTGCTTTGTAAGTAAATACCACAACTTCTTTATCCATTTTTCACTTTCTGCAATGTTGAACTTGTACTGTAAACGAGGTTCTTGTAAACAGAGCCGTTCCAAACTTTGGGGTGGCTGTGTCTTTTTGATTTTAATTTCCCTAAGCTATAGGACCATAAGTGGAAGTGCCCTAGGTTCTGTTGCTTTGTTTTTTAGTTGTTTCAGGAAACACCATACACTTCTCCCAAGTGGTTCTTGGCAATTTACATCCCGCCCATCAGCATAACAATGCTCCCAGTTCTCCATGGCCTGTCCTGCCTTTCTGGATTTTACACTTTTTTCAGATGGCCCTTTTGACCGGGTGGAAGTGAGACTTCATTGTAGTGCAGATTTCCTTTGCAAGCTTGCTTGGTTGGCCAAAAAGGGCGTATGCGTTTTTTCCTGAATATATTCAGGAAACAACGCATACGCCCTTTTTGGCCAAGTGCATCATTGTGGACGTTCTGCCTCTTTTCCTATGCTTTCAATGCAATTCCAGTCTACCTCCTGAAATCGGTTTCCTGCAATTCTGCCCCGCTTTCAAGTCCTCTTGGCAGCCTTACTTCAGTCTATTTTTGGACGATAGCTGTCATTTATAACTCTGCAGGTTTGTGAATTACAGTGCCCCTAAGCTCCTTTCTTCAACTCCCTTTCTTGTGACCTGGCCGCAACACCGCAGGATGGCTTCAGGCCCTAATCTGGTTCCGGCCCGGCATGCTGAGCCTTTGGTTAATTCCTCTTCCTGGTGGGAAATGAGAGTTAAATTTGCCCGTCCAGACACCTCCAGCTAGCCTCTCATTGGTTCTCGCTATTCCTGTTCTTCTTCCGCAGAAATTGCAAACTGGGGCAACCAGGAGGTTAAAGGGACTGACTCTCCAAGTGGGGAGAGTGTTAGTAAAGCATCTGGAATGTTGCACCCGAGTACCAGGGGAGGAAAACTGAGACATATTTGAACACGTCTCCCGTTCACATGGTTGATCATACTCTGGGTTCCACATGCATGTTTTAGCTGAAGGAAGAATACCTTAAACCTGGAGAGTTAAGACCCGTGTAATGGGTACCATGCAATATGACTTCAAAGGGTCTTCATTTGCTCACCGAACCTCTCCAATCCTATCACTGCTGCGTTTATGCCCCTGTAGACATGCTTGATTCTCTTTTGGAGACATAGCAATCCATAGGTTTTAAGATACTTACTAGTCAGGTACATTCTTAGGCGTTTAATATGGGGTTTTGAGTCCATTTCATTGAGCAAGGAGTAGCTCTTGTCTATTCCATATTTGGCTTAAGGAACTTTATCTGTGCTCATTTCAATCTCTGGTTTTATGCAGCACCCCAACTCACCTTTCCCCTTAAGCAAGCATAAGTTGGTTTTCTAAATTTGAGACCCTGTTCTGTTCTGTAATTCAGTTCCTGTGTAGCCAAGTTTACATTCCGTGTATTACTGATATCTTATGATGTTTCTTTTTCTGTGTGACTTATTTCAGTTAGAATCATCATACCTGAATCCACTCATTGTGCTGCTAAGGGCCTGATGACACAGATTTCATTGCTGAGTGATATTGCTTTGTAAGTAAATACCACAACTTCTTTATCCATTTTTCACTTTCTGCAATGTTGAACTTGTACTATAAACGAGGTTCTTGTAAACAGAGCCGTTCCAAACTTTGGGGTGGCTGTGTCTTTTTGATTTTAATTTCCCTAAGCTATAGGACCATAAGTGGAAGTGCCCTAGGTTCTGTTGCTTTGTTTTTTAGTTGTTTCAGGAAACACCATACACTTCTCCCAAGTGGTTCTTGGCAATTTACATCCCGCCCATCAGCATAACAATGCTCCCAGTTCTCCATGGCCTGTCCTGCCTTTCTGGATTTTACACTTTTTTCAGATGGCCCTTTTGACCGGGTGGAAGTGAGACTTCATTGTAGTGCAGATTTCCTTTGCAAGCTTGCTTGGTTGGCCAAAAAGTGCGTATGCGTTTTTTCCTGAATATATTCAGGAAACAACGCATACGCCCTTTTTGGCCAAGTGCATCATTGTGGACGTTCTGCCTCTTTTCCTATGCTTTCAATGCAATTCCAGTCTACCTCCTGAAATCGGTTTCCTGCAATTCTGCCCCGCTTTCAAGTCCTCTTGGCAGCCTTACTTCAGTCTATTTTTGGACGATAGCTGTCATTTATAACTCTGCAGGTTTGTGAATTACAGTGCCCCTGAGCTCCTTTCTTCAACTCCCTTTCTTGTGACCTGGCCGCAACACCGCAGGATGGCTTCAGGCCCTAATCTGGTTCCGGCCCGGCATGCTGAGCCTTTGGTTAATTCCTCTTCCTGGTGGGAAATGAGAGTTAAATTTGCCCGTCCAGACACCTCCAGCTAGCCTCTCATTGGTTCTCGCTATTCCTGTTCTTCTTCCGCAGAAATTGCAAACTGGGGCAACCAGGAGGTTAAAGGGACTGACTCTCCAAGTGGGGAGAGTGTTAGTAAAGCATCTGGAATGTTGCACCCGAGTACCAGGGGAGGAAAACTGAGACATATTTGAACACGTCTCCCGTTCACATGGTTGATCATACTTGGGTTCCACATGCATGTTTTAGCTGAAGGAAGAATACCTTAAACCTGGAGAGTTGAGACCCGTGGAATGGGTACCATGCAATATGACTTCAAAGGGTCTTCATTTGCTCACCGAACCTCTCCAATCCTATCACTGCTGCGTTTATGCCCCTGTACACATGCTTGATTCTGTTTCGGAGACATAGCAATCCATAGGTTTTAAGATACTTACTAGTCAGGTGCATTCTTAGGCGTTTAATATGGGGTTTTGTGTCCATTTCGTTGAGCAAGGAGTAGCTCTTGTCTATTCCATATTTGGCTTAAGGAACTTTATCTGTGCTCATTTCAATCTCTGGTTTTATGCAGCACCCCAACTCACCTTTCACCTTA
The DNA here is from genome assembly GCF_951394435.1 of Stenella coeruleoalba. Classification (NCBI taxonomy): domain Eukaryota; kingdom Metazoa; phylum Chordata; class Mammalia; order Artiodactyla; family Delphinidae; genus Stenella; species Stenella coeruleoalba. The sequence continues at coordinate 213,185 of NW_027646000.1, read as the reverse complement.
AGCAAGCATAAGTTGGTTTTCTAAATTTGAGACCCTGTTCTGTTTTGGAATGCAGTTCCTGTGTAGCCAAGTTTACATTCCGTGTATTAGTGATATCTTATGATGTTTCTTTTTCTGTGTGACTTATTTCAGTTAGAATCATCGTACCTGAATCCACTCATTATGCTGCTACGGGCCTGATGACATAGATTTCATTGCTGAGTGATACTGCATTGTACGTAAGTACCACAAGTTCTTTATCCATTTTTCACTTTCTGTGATATTGAACTTGTACGGTAAACGAGGTTCTTGTAAACGGAGGCGTCCCAAACTTTGGGGTGGCTGTGTCTTTTTGATTTTAATTTCCCTAAGCTATAGGACCATAAGCGGAAGTGCCCTAGGCTCTGTTGCTTTGTTTTTTAGATGTTTCAGGAAACAACATACACTTCTCCTGAGTGTCTGTTGGCAATTTACATCCCGCCCATCAGCATAACAAGGCTCCCAGTTCTCCATGGCCTGTCCTGCCTTTCTGGATTTTGCACTTTTTTCAGATGGCCCTTTTGACCGGGGGTAAGTGAGACTTCATTGTAGTGCAGATTTCCTTTGCAAGCTTGCTTGGTTGGCCAAAAAGGGCGTATGCGTTTTTTCCTGAATATATTCAGGAAAAAACGCATACGCCCTTTTTGGCCAAGTGCATCATTGTGGACGTTCTGCCTCTTTTCCTATGCTTTCAATGCAATTCCAGTCTACCTCCTGAAATCGGTTTCCTGCAATTCTGCCCCGCTTTCAAGTCCTCTTGGCAGCCTTACTTCAGTCTATTTTTGGACGATAACTGTCATTTATAACTCTGCAGTTTTGTGAATTGCAGTGCCCCTGAGCTCCTTTCTTCAACTCGCTTTCTTGTGACCTGGCCACAACACCGCAGGATGGCTTCAGGCCCTAATCTGGTTCCGGCCCGGCACGCTGAGCCTTTGGGTATTTCCTCTTCCTGGTGGGAAATGAGAGTTAAATTTGCCCGTCCAGACACCTCCAGCTAGTCTCTCATTGGTTCTCGCTATTCCTGTTCATCTTCCGCAGAAATTGCAAACTGGGCCAAACAGGAGGTTAAAGGCGCTGACTCTCCAAGTGGGGAGAGTGTTAGTAAAGCGTCTGGAATGTTGCACCCGAGTACCAGGGGAGGAAAACTGAGACATATTTGAACACGTCTCCCGTTCACATGGTTGATCATACTTGGGTTCCACATGCTTGTTTTAGCTGAAGGAAGAATACCTTAAACCTGGGTATTTGAAACCCGTGGAATGGGTACCATGCAATATGACTTCAAAGGGTCTTCATTTGCTCACCGAACCTCTCCAATCCTATCACTTCTGCGTTTATGCCCCTGTACACATGCTTGATTCTCTTTCGGAGACATAGCAATCCATAGGTTTTAAGATACTTACTAGTCAGGTACATTCTTAGGCGTTTAATATGCGGTGTTGAGTCCATTTCGTTGAGCAAGGAGTAGCTCTTGTCTATTCCATATTTGGCTTAAGGAATTTTATCTGTGCTCATTTCAATCTCTGGTTTTATGCAGCACCCCAACTCACCTTTCCCCTTAAGCAAGCATAAGTTGGTTTTCTAAATTTGAGACCCTGTTCTGTTCTGTAATTCAGTTCCTGTGTAGCCAAGTTTACATTCCGTGTATTACTGATATCTTATGATGTTTCTTTTTCTGTGTGACTTATTTCAGTTAGAATCATCATACCTGAATCCACTCATTGTGCTGCTAAGGGCCTGATGACACAGATTTCATTGCTGAGTGATATTGCTTTGTAAGTAAATACCACAACTTTTTTATCCATTTTTCACTTTCTGCGATGTTGAACTTGTACTGTAAACGAGGTTCTTGTAAACAGAGCCGTTCGAAACTTTGGGGTGGCTGTGTCTTTTTGATTTTAAATTCCCTAAGCTATAGGACCATAAGTGGAAGTGCCCTAGGCTCTGTTGCTTTGTTTTTTAGATGTTTCAGGAAACACCATACACTTCTCCCGAGTGTTTGTTGGCAATTTACATCCCACCGTTCAGCATAACAAGGTTCCCAGTTCTCCATGGCCTGTCCTGCCTTTCTGGATTTTACACTTTTTTCAGATGGCCCTTTTGACCGGGGAGAAGTGAGACTTCATTGTAGTGCAGATTTCGTTTGCAAGCTTGCTTGGTTGGCCAAAAAGGGCGTATGCGTTTTTTCCTGAATATATTCAGGAAAAAACGCATACGCCCTTATTGGCCAAGTGCATCATTGTGGACGATCTGCCTCTTTTCCTATGCTTTCAATGCAATTCCAGTCTACCTCCTGAAATCGGTTTCCTGCAATTCTGCCCCGCTTTCAAGTCCTCTTGGCAACCTTACTTCAGTCTATTTTTGGACAATAGCTGTCATTTATAACTCTGCAGGTTTGTGAATTACAGTGCCCCTGAGCTCCTTTCTTCAACTCGCTTTCTTGTGACCTGGCCGCAACACCGCAGGATGGCTTCAGGCCCTAATCTGGTTCCGGCACGGCACGCTGAGCCTTTGGTTATTTCCTCTTCCTGGTGGGAAATGAGAGTTAAATTTGCCCGTCCAGACACCTCCAGCTAGTCTCTCATTGGTTCTCGCTATTCCTGTTCATCTTCCGCAGAAATTGCAAACTGGGCCAAACAGGAGGTTAAAGGCGCTGACTCTCCAAGTGGGGAGAGTGTTAGTAAAGCGTCTGGAATGTTGCACCCGAGTACCAGGGGAGGAAAACTGAGACATATTTGAACACGTCTCCCGATCACATGGTTGATCATACTTGGGTTCCACATGCATGTTTTAGCTGAAGGAAGAATACCTTAAACCTGGGTATTTGAAACCCGTGGAATGGGTACCATGCAATATGACTTCAAAGGGTCTTCATTTGCTCACCGAACCTCTCCAATCCTATCACTGCTGCGTTTATGCCCCTGTACACATGCTTGATTCTCTTTCGGAGACATAGCAATCCATAGGTTTTAAGATACTTACTAGTCAGGTACATTCTTAGGCGTTTAATATGCGGTGTTGAGTCCATTTCGTTGAGCAAGGAGTAGCTCTTGTCTATTCCATATTTGGCTTAAGGAACTTTATCTGTGCTCATTTCAATCTCTGGTTTTATGCAGCACCCCAACTCACCTTTCCCCTTAAGCAAGCATAAGTTGGTTTTCTAAATTTGAGACCCTGTTCTGTTCTGTAATTCAGTTCCTGTGTAGCCAAGTTTACATTCCGTGTATTACTGATATCTTATGATGTTTCTTTTTCTGTGTGACTTATTTCAGTTAGAATCATCATACCTGAATCCACTCATTGTGCTGCTAAGGGCCTGATGACACAGATTTCATTGCTGAGTGATATTGCTTTGTAAGTAAATACCACAACTTTTTTATCCATTTTTCACTTTCTGCGATGTTGAACTTGTACTGTAAACGAGGTTCTTGTAAACAGAGCCGTTCGAAACTTTGGGGTGGCTGTGTCTTTTTGATTTTAAATTCCCTAAGCTATAGGACCATAAGTGGAAGTGCCCTAGGCTCTGTTGCTTTGTTTTTTAGATGTTTCAGGAAACACCATACACTTCTCCCGAGTGTTTGTTGGCAATTTACATCCCACCATTCAGCATAACAAGGCTCCCAGTTCTCCATGGCCTGTCCTGCCTTTCTGGATTTTACACTTTTTTCAGATGGCCCTTTTGACCGGGGGGAAGTGAGACTTCATTGTAGTGCAGATTTCCTTTGCAAGCTTGCTTGGTTGGCCAAAAAGGGCGTATGAATATATTCAGGAAAAAACGCATACGCCCTTATTGGCCAAGTGCATCATTGTGGACGTTCTGCCTCTTTTCCTATGCTTTCAATGCAATTCCAGTCTACCTCCTGAAATCGGTTTCCTGCAATTCTGCCCCGCTTTCAAGTCCTCTTGGCAGCCTTACTTCAGTCTATTTTGGGACGATAGCTGTCATTTATAACTCTGCAGGTTTGTGAATTACAGTGCCCCTGAGCTGCTTTCTTCTACTCGCTTTCTTTTGAGCTGGCCGCAACACCGCAGGATGACTTCAAGCCCTAAACTGGTTCCGGCACGGCACACTGAGCCTTTGGTTATTTCCTCTTCCTGGTGGGAAATGAGAGTTAAATTTGCCCGTCCAGACACCTCCAGCTAGCCTCTCATTGGTTCTCGCTATTCCTGTTCATCTTCCGCAGAAATTGCAAACTGGGCCAAACAGGAGGTTAAAGGGACTGACTCTCCAAGTCGGGAGAGTGTTAGTAAAGCGTCTGGAATGTTGCACCCAAGTACCAGGGGAAGAAAACTGAGACATATTTGAACATGTCTCCCGTTCACATGGTTGATCATACTTGGGTTCCACATGCATGTTTTAGCTGAAGGAAGAATACCTAAAACCTGGGTAGTTGAAACCCGTGGAATGGGTACCATGCAATATGACTTCAAAGGGTCTTCATTTGCTCACCGAACCTCTCCAATCCTATCACTGCTGCGTTTATGCCCCTGTACACACGCTTGATTCTCTTTTGGAGACATAGCAATCCATAGGTTTAAGACACTTAGTAGTCAGGTACATTCTTAGGCGTTTAATATGGGGTTTTGAGTCCATTTCGTTGAGCAAGGAGTAGCTCTTGTCTATTCCATATTTGGCTTAAGGAACTTTATCTGTGCTCATTTCAATCTCTGGTTTTATGCAGCACCCCAACTCACCTTTCCCCTTAAGCAAGCATAAGTTGGTTTTCTAAATTTGAGACCCTGTTCTGTTCTGTAATTCAGTTCCTGTGTAGCCAAGTTTACATTCCGTGTATTACTGATATCTTATGAGGTTTCTTTTTCTGTGTGACTTATTTCAGTTAGAATGATCATACCTGAATCCACTCATTGTGCTGCTAAGGGCCTGATGACACAGATTTCATTGCTGAGTGATATTGCTTTGTAAGTAAATACCACAACATCTTTATCCATTTTTCACTTTCTGCGATGTTGAACTTGTACTGTAAACGAGGTTCTTGTACACAGAGCCGTTCGAAACTTTGGGGTGGCTGTGTCTTTTTGATTTTAATTTCCCTAAGCTATAGGACCATAAGTGGAAGTGCCCTAGGTTTTGTTGCTTTGTTTTTTAGATGTTTCAGGAAACACCATACACTTCTCCCGAGTGGTTGTTGGCAATTTACATCCCGCCCATCAGCATAACAAGGCTCCCAGTTCTCCATGGCCTGTCCTGCCTTTCTGGATTTTACACTTTTTTCAGATGGCCCTCTTGACCGGGGGGAAGTGAGACTTCATTGTAGTGCAGATTTCGTTTGCAAGCTTGCTTGGTTGGCCAAAAAGGGCGTATGCGTTTTTTCCTGAATATATTCAGGAAAAAACGCATACGCCCTTTTTGGCCAAGTGCATCATTGTGGACGTTCGGCCTCTTTTCCTATGCTTTCAATGCAATTCCAGTCTACCTCCTGAAATCGGTTTCCTGCAATTCTGCCCCGCTTTCAAGTCCTCTTGGCAGCCTTACTTCAGTCTATTTTTGGACGATAGCTGTCATTTATAACTCTGCAGGTTTGTGAATTACAGTGCCCCTGAGCTCCTTTCTTCAACTCGCTTTCTTGTGAGCTGGCCGCAACACCGCAGGATGGCTTCAGGCCCTCATCTGGTTCCGGCACGGCACACTGAGCCTTTGGTTATTTCCTCTTCCTGGTGGGAAATGAGAGTTAAATTTGCCCGTCCAGACACCTCCAGCTAGCCTCTCATTGGTTCTCGCTATTCCTGTTCATTTTCCACAGAAATTGCAAACTGGGCCAAACAGGAGGTTAAAGGCGCTGACTCTCCAAGTGGGGAGAGTGTTAGTAAAGCGTCTGGAATGTTGCACCCGAGTACCAGGGGAGGGAAACTGAGACATATTTGAACATGTCTCCCGTTCACATGGTTGATCATACTTGGGTTCCACATGCATGTTTTAGCTGAAGGAAGAATACCTAAAACCTGGGTAGTTGAAACCCGTGGAATGGGTACCATGCAATATGACTTCAAAGGGTCTTCATTTGCTCACCGAACCTCTCCAATCCTATCACTGCTGCGTTTATGCCCCTGTACACATGCTTGATTCTCTTTCGGAGACATAGCAATCCATAGGTTTTAAGATACTTACTAGTCAGGTACATTCTTAGGCGTTTAATATGCGGTGTTGAGTCCATTTCGTTGAGCAAGGAGTAGCTCTTGTCTATTCCATATTTGGCTTAAGGAACTTTATCTGTGCTCATTTCAATCTCTGGTTTTATGCAGCACCCCAACTCACCTTTCCCCTTAAGCAAGCATAAGTTGGTTTTCTAAATTTGAGACCCTGTTCTGTTCTGTAATTCAGTTCCTGTGTAGCCAAGTTTCCATTCCGTGTATTACTGATATCTTATGATGTTTCTTTTTCTGTGTGACTTATTTCAGTTAGAATCATCATACCTGAATCCACTCATTGTGCTGCTAAGGGCCTGATGACACAGATTTCATTGCTGAGTGATATTGCTTTGTAAGTAAATACCACAACTTTTTTATCCATTTTTCACTTTCTGCGATGATGAGCTTGTACTGTAAACGAGGTTCTTGTAAACAGAGGCGTTCCAAACTTTCGGGTGGCTGTGTCTTTTTTATTTTAATTTCCCTAAGCTATAGGACCATAAGTGGAAGTGCCCTAGGTTCTGTTGCTTTGTTTTTTAGATGTTTCAGGAAACACCATACACTTCTCCCGAGTGGTTGTTGGCAATTTACATCCCGCCCATCAGCATAACAAGGCTCCCAGTTCTCCATGGCCTGTCCTGCCTTTCTGGATTTTACACTTTTTTCAGAGGGCCCTTTTGACCGGGGGGAAGTGAGACTTCATTGTAGTGCAGATTTCCTTTGCAAGCTTGCTTGGTTGGCCAAAAAGGGCGTATGCGTTTTTTCCTGAATATATTCAGGAAAAAACGCATACGCCCTTTTTGGCCAAGTGCATTATTGTGGACGTTCTGCCTCTTTTCCTATGCTTTCAATGCAATTCCAGTCTACCTCCTGAAATCAGTTTCCTGCAATTCTGCCCCGCTTTCAAGTCCTCTTGGCAGCCTTACTTCAGTCTATTTTTGGACGATAGCTGTCATTTATAACTCTGCAGGTTTGTGAAATACAGTGCCCCTGAGCTCCTTTCTTCAACTCGCTTTCTTTTGAGCTGGCTGCAACACTGCAGGATGGCTTCAGGCCCTAATCTGGTTCCGGCACGGCACACTGAGCCTTTGGTTATTTCCTCTTCCTGGTGGGAAATGAGAGTTAAATTTGCCCGTCCAGACACCTCCAGCTAGCCTCTCATTGGTTCTCGCTATTCCTGTTCATCTTCCACAGAAATTGCAAAGTGGGCCAAACAGGAGGTTAAAGGCACTGACTCTCCAAGTGGGGAGAGTGTTAGTAAAGCGTCTGGAATGTTGCACCCGAGTACCAGGGGAGGAAAACTGAGACATATTTGAACACGTCTCCCGTTCACATGGTTGATCATACTTGGGTTCCACATGCATGTTTTAGCTGAAGGCAGAATACCTTAAACCTGGGTAGTTGAAACCCGTGGAATGGGTACCATGCAATATGACTTCAAAGGGTCTTCATTTGCTCACCGAACCTCTCCAATCCTATCACTGCTGCGTTTATGCCCCTGTACACATGCTTGATTCTCTTTCGGAGACATAGCCATCCATAGGTTTTAAGATACTTACTAGTCAGGTACATTCTTAGGCGTTTAATATGCGGTGTTGAGTCCATTTCGTTGAGCAAGGAGTAGCTCTTGTCTATTCCATATTTGGCTTAAGGAACTTTATCTGTGCTCATTTCAATCTCTGGTTTTATGCAGCACCCCAACTCACCTTTCCCCTTAAGCAAGCATAAGTTGGTTTTCTAAATTTGAGACCCTGTTCTGTAATTCAGTTCCTGTGTAGCCAAGTTTACATTCCATGTATTACTGATATCTTATGATGTTTCATTTTCTGTGTGACTTATTTCAGTTAGAATCATCATACCTGAATCCACTCATTGTGCTGCTAAGGGCCTGATGACACAGATTTCATTGCTGAGTGATATTGCTTTGTAAGTAAATACCACAACTTCTTTATCCATTTTTCACTTTCTGCGATGTTGAACTTGTACTGTAAACGAGGTTCTTGTAAACAGAGGCGTTCCAAACTTTGGGGTGGCTGTGTCTTTTTGATTTTAAATTCCTTAAGCTATAGGACCATAAGTGGAAGTGCCCTAGGCTCTGTTGCTTTGTTTTTTAGATGTTTCAGGAAACACCATACACTTCTCCCAAGTGGTTCTTGGCAATTTACATCCCGCCTATCAGCATAACAAGGCTCCCAGTTCTCCATGGCCTGTCCTGCCTTTCTGGATTTTACACTTTTTTCAGATGGCCCTTTTGACCGGGGGGAAGTGAGACTTCATTGTAGTGCAGATTTCCTTTGCAAGCTTGCTTGGTTGGCCAAAAAGGGCGTATGCGTTTTTTCCTGAATATATTCAGGAAAAAACGCATACGCCCTTTTTGGCCAAGTGCATCATTGTGGACGTTCTGCCTCTTTTCCTATGCATTCAATGCAATTCCAGTCTACCTCCTGAAATCGGTTTCCTGCAATTCTGCCCCGCTTTCAAGTCCTCTTGGCAGCCTTACTTCAGTCTATTTTTGGACGATAGCTGTCATTTATAACTCTGCAGGTTTGTGAATTACAGTGCCCCTGAGCTCCTTTCTTCAACTCGCTTTCTTGTGAGCTGGCCGCAACACCGCAGGATGGCTTCAGGCCCTAATCTGGTTCCGGCACGGCACGCTGAGCCTTTGGTTAATTCCTCTTCCTGGTGGGAAATGAGAGTTAAATTTGCCCGTCCAGACACCTCCAGCTAGCCTCTCATTGGTTCTCGCTATTCCTGTTCATCTTCCGCAGAAATTGCAAACTGGGGCAAACAGGAGGTTAAAGGCGCTGACTCTCCAAGTCGGGAGAGTGTTAGTAAAGCGTCTGGAATGTTGCACCCGAGTACCAGGGTACGAAAACTGAGACATATTTGAACACGTCTCCCGTTCACATGGTTGATCATACTCTGGGTTCCACATGCATGTTTTAGCTGAAGGAAGAATACCTAAAACCTGGGTAGTTGAAACCCGTGGAATGGGTACCATGCAATATGACTTCAAAGGGGCTTCATTTGCTCACCGAACCTCTCCAATCCTATCACTGCTGCGTTTATGCCCCTGTACACATGCTTGATTCTCTTTTGGAGACATAGCAATCCATAGGTTTTAAGATACTTACTAGTCAGGTACATTCTTAGGCGTTTAATATGCGGTGTTGAGTCCATTTCGTTGAGCAAGGAGTAGCTCTTGTCTATTCCATATTTGGCTTAAGGAACTTTATCTGTGCTCATTTCAATCTCTGGTTTTATGCAGCACCCCAACTCACCTTTACCCTTAAGCAAGCATAAGTTGGTTTTCTAAATTTGAGACCCTGTTCTGTTCTGTAATTCAGTTCCTGTGTAGCCAAGTTTACATTCCGTGTATTACTTATATCTTATGATGTTTCTTTTTCTGTGTGACTTATTTCAGTTAGAATCATCATACATGAATCCACTCATTGTGCTGCTAAGGGCCTGATGACACAGATTTCATTGCTGAGTGATATTGCTTTGTAAGTAAATACCACAACTTCTTTATCCATTTTTCACTTTCTGCGATGTTGAACTTGTACTGTAAACGTGGTTCTTGTAAACAGAGGCGTCCCAAACTTTGGGGTGGCTGTGTCTTTTTGATTTTAATTTCCCTAAGCTATAGGACCATAAGTGGAAGTGCCCTAGGCTCTGTTGCTTTGTTTTTTAGATGTTTCAGGAAACACCATACACTTCTCCCGAGTGGTTGTTGGCAATTTACATCCCGCCCATCAGCATAACAAGGCTCCCAGTTCTCCATGGCCTGTCCTGCCTTTCTGGATTTTACACTTTTTTCAGAGGGCCCTTTTGACTGGGGGGAAGTGAGACTTCATTGTAGTGCAGATTTCCTTTGCAAGCTTGCTTGGTTGGCCAAAAAGGGCGTATGCGTTTTTTCCTGAATATATTCAGGAAAAAACGCATACGCCCTTTTTGGCCAAGTGCATCATTGTGGACGTTCTGCCTCTTTTCCTATGCTTTCAATGCAATTCCAGTCTACCTCCTGAAATCGGTTTCCTGCAATTCTGCCCCGCTTTCAAGTCCTCTTGGCAGCCTTACTTCAGTCTATTTTTGGACGATAGCTGTCATTTATAACTCTGCAGGTTTGTGAATTACAGTGCCCCTGAGCTCCTTTCTTCAACTCGCTTTCTTGTGAGCTGGCCGCAACACCGCAGGATGGCTTCAGGCCCTAATCTGGTTCCGGCACGGCACACTGAGCCTTTGGTTATTTCCTCTTCCTGGTGGGAAATGAGAGTTAAATTTGCCCGTCCAGACACCTCCAGCTAGCCTCTCATTGGTTCTCGCTATTCCTGTTCATCTTCCACAGAAATTGCAAACTGGGCCAAACAGGAGGTTAAAGGGACTGACTCTCCAAGTAGGGAGAGTGTTAGTAAAGCGTCTGGAATGTTGCACCCGAGTACCAGGGGAGGAAAACTGAGACATATTTGAACACGTCTCCCGTTCACATGGTTGATCATACTTGGGTTCCACATGCATGTTTTAGCTGAAGGAAGAATACCTAAAACCTGGGTAGTTGAAACCCGTGGAATGGGTACCATGCAATATGACTTCAAAGGGTCTTCATTTGCTCACTGAAACTCTCCAATCCTATCACTGCTGCGTTTATGCCCCTGTACACATGCTTGATTCTCTTTCGGAGACATAGCCATCCATAGGTTTTAAGATACTTACTAGTCAGGTACATTCTTAGGCGTTTAATATGCGGTGTTGAGTCCATTTCGTTGAGCAAGGAGTAGCTCTTGTCTATTCCATATTTGGCTTAAGGAACTTTATCTGTGCTCATTTCAATCTCTGGTTTTATGCAGCACCCCAACTCACCTTTCCCCTTAAGCAAGCATAAGTTGGTTTTCTAAATTTGAGACCCTGTTCTGTTCTGTAATTCAGTTCCTGTGTAGCCAAGTTTACATTCCGTGTATTACTGATATCTTATGATGTTTCTTTTTCTGTGTGACTTATTTCAGTTAGAATCATCATACCTGAATCCACTCATTGTGCTGCTAAGGGCCTGATGACACAGATTTCATTGCTGAGTGATATTGCTTTGTAAGTAAATACCACAACTTCTTTATCCATTTTTCACTTTCTGCAATGTTGAACTTGTACTGTAAACGAGGTTCTTGTAAACAGAGCCGTTCCAAACTTTGGGGTGTCTGTGTCTTTTTGATTTTAAATTCCCTAAGCTATAGGACCATAAGTGGAAGTGCCCTAGGCTCTGTTGCTTTGTTTTTTAGATGTTTCAGGAAACACCATACACTTCTCCCAAGTGGTTCTTGGCAATTTACATCCCGCCCATCAGCATAACAAGGCTCCCAGTTCTCCATGGCCTGTCCTGCCTTTCTGGATTTTACACTTTTTTCAGATGGCCCTTTTGACCGGGGGGAAGTGAGACTTCACTGTAGTGCAGATTTCCTTTGCAAGCTTGCTTGGTTGGCCAAAAAGGGCGTATGCGTTTTTTCCTGAATATATTCAGGAAAAAACGCATACGCCCTTTTTGGCCAAGTGCATCATTGTGGACGTTCTGCCTCTTTTCCTATGCATTCAATGCAATTCCAGTCTACCTCCTGAAATCGGTTTCCTGCAATTCTGCCCCGCTTTCAAGTCCTCTTGGCAGCCTTACTTCAGTCTATTTTTGGACGATAGCTGTCATTTATAACTCTGCAGGTTTGTGAATTACAGTGCCCCTGAGCTCCTTTCTTCAACTCGCTTTCTTGTGACCTGGCCGCAACACCGCAGGATGGCTTCAGGCCCTAATCTGGTTCCGGCACGGCACGCTGAGCCTTTGGTTAATTCCTCTTCCTGGTGGGAAATGAGAGTTAAATTTGCCCGTCCAGACACCTCCAGCTAGTCTCTCATTGGTTCTCGCTATTCCTGTTCATCTTCCGCAGAAATTGCAAACTGGGGCAAACAGGAGGTTAAAGGCGCTGACTCTCCAAGTCGGGAGAGTGTTAGTAAAGCTTCTGGAATGTTGAACCCGAGTACCAGGGGAGGAAAACTGAGACATATTTGAACACGTCTCCCGTTCACTTGGTTGATCATACTCTGCGTTCCACATGCATGTTTTAGCTGAAGGAAGAATACCTAAAACCTGGGTAGTTGAAACCCTTGGAATGGGTACCATGCAATATGACTTCAAAGGGTCTTCATTTGCTCACCGAACCTCTCCAATCCTATCACTGCTGCGTTTATGTCCCTGTACAAATGCTTGATTCTCTTTTGGAGACATAGCAATCCATAGGTTTTAAGATACTTACAAGTCAGGTACATTCTTAGACGTTTAATATGCGGTGTTGAGTCCATTTCATTGAGCAAGGAGTAGCTCTTGTCTATTCCATATTTGGCTTAAGGAACTTTATCTGTGCTCATTTCAATCTCTGGTTTTATGCAGCACCCCAACTCACCTTTACCCTTAAGCAAGCATAAGTTGGTTTTCTAAATTTGAGACCCTGTTCTGTTCTGTAATTCAGTTCCTGTGTAGCCAAGTTTACATTCCGTGTATTACTGATATCTTATGATGTTTCTTTTTCTGTGTGACTTATTTCAGTTAGAATCATCATACCTGAATCCACTCATTGTGCTGCTAAGGGCCTGATGACACAGATTTCATTGCTGAGTGATACTGCATTGTAAGTAAATACCACAACTTCTTTATCCATTTTTCACTTTCTGCAATGTTGAACTTGTACTGTAAATGAGGTTCTTGTAAACAGAGGCGTACCAAACTTTGGGGTGGCTGTGTCTTTTTGATTTTAATTTCCCTAAGCTATAGGACCATAAGTGGAAGTGCCCTAGGCTCTGTTGCTTTGTTTTTTAGATGTTTCAGGAAACACCATACACTTCTCCCGAGTGGTTGTTGGCAATTTACATCCCGCCCATCAGCATAACAAGGCTCCCAGTTCTCCATGGCCTGTCCTGCCTTTCTGGATTTTACACTTTTTTCAGATGGCCCTTTTGACCGGACGGAAGTGAGACTTCATTGTAGTGCAGATTTCCTTTGCAAGCTTGCTTGGTTGGCCAAAAAGGGCGTATGCGTTTTTTCCTGAATATATTCAGGAAAAAACGCATACGCCCTTATTGGCCAAGTGCATCATTGTGGACGTTCTGCCTCTTTTCCTATGCTTTCAATGCAATTCCAGTCTACCTCCTGAAATCGGTTTCCTGCAATTCTGCCCCGCTTTCAAGTCCTCTTGGCAGCCTTACTTCAGTCTATTTTTGGACGATAGCTGTCATTTATAACTCTGCAGGTTTGTGAATTACAGTGCCCCTGAGCTCCTTTCTTCAACTCGGTTTCTTGTGACCTGGCCGCAACACCGCAGGATGGCTTCAGGCCCTAATCTGGTTCCGGCACGGCACGCTGAGCCTTTGGTTAATTCCTCTTCCTGGTGGGAAATGAGAGTTAAATTTGCCCGTCCAGACACCTCCAGCTAGTCTCTCATTGGTTCTCGCTATTCCTGTTCATCTTCCGCAGAAATTGCAAACTGGGGCAAACAGGAGGTTAAAGGCGCTGACTCTCCAAGTCGGGAGAGAGTTAGTAAAGCGTCTGGAATGTTGAACCCGAGTACCAGGGGAGGAAAACTGAGACATATTTGAACACGTCTCCCGTTCACATGGTTGATCATACTCTGCGTTCCACATGCATGTTTTAGCTGAAGGAAGAATACCTAAAACCTGGGTAGTTGAAACCCTTGGAATGGGTACCATGCAATATGACTTCAAAGGGTCTTCATTTGCTCACCGAACCTCTCCAATCCTATCACTGCTGCGTTTATGTCCCTGTACAAATGCTTGATTCTCTTTTGGAGACATAGCAATCCATAGGTTTTAAGATACTTACAAGTCAGGTACATTCTTAGACGTTTAATATGCGGTGTTGAGTCCATTTCATTGAGCAAGGAGTAGCTCTTGTCTATTCCATATTTGGCTTAAGGAACTTTATCTGTGCTCATTTCAATCTCTGGTTTTATGCAGCACCCCAACTCACCTTTACCCTTAAGCAAGCATAAGTTGGTTTTCTAAATTTGAGACCCTGTTCTGTTCTGTAATTCAGTTCCTGTGTAGCCAAGTTTACATTCCGTGTATTACTGATATCTTATGATGTTTCTTTTTCTGTGTGACTTATTTCAGTTAGAATCATCATACCTGAATCCACTCATTGTGCTGCTAAGGGCCTGATGACACAGATTTCATTGCTGAGTGATACTGCATTGTAAGTAAATACCACAACTTCTTTATCCATTTTTCACTTTCTGCAATGTTGAACTTGTACTGTAAATGAGGTTCTTGTAAACAGAGGCGTACCAAACTTTGGGGTGGCTGTGTCTTTTTGATTTTAATTTCCCTAAGCTATAGGACCATAAGTGGAAGTGCCCTAGGCTCTGTTGCTTTGTTTTTTAGATGTTTCAGGAAACACCATACACTTCTCCCGAGTGGTTGTTGGCAATTTACATCCCGCCCATCAGCATAACAAGGCTCCCAGTTCTCCATGGCCTGTCCTGCCTTTCTGGATTTTACACTTTTTTCAGATGGCCCTTTTGACCGGACGGAAGTGAGACTTCATTGTAGTGCAGATTTCCTTTGCAAGCTTGCTTGGTTGGCCAAAAAGGGCGTATGCGTTTTTTCCTGAATATATTCAGGAAAAAACGCATACGCCCTTATTGGCCTAGTGCATCATTGTGGACGTTCTGCCTCTTTTCCTATGCTTTCAATGCAATTCCAGTCTACCTCCTGAAATCGGTTTCCTGCAATTCTGCCCCGCTTTCAAGTCCTCTTGGCAGCCTTACTTCAGTCTATTTTTGGACGATAGCTGTCATTTATAACTCTGCAGGTTTGTGAATTACAGTGCCCCTGAGCTCCTTTCTTCAACTCGGTTTCTTGTGACCTGGCCGCAACACCGCAGGATGGCTTCAGGCCCTAATCTGGTTCCGGCACGGCACGCTGAGCCTTAGGTTAATTCCTCTTCCTGGTGGGAAATGAGAGTTAAATTTGCCCGTCCAGACACCTCCAGCTAGTCTCTCATTGGTTCTCGCTATTCCTGTTCATCTTCCGCAGAAATTGCAAACTGGGCCAAACAGGAGGTTAAAGACACTGACTCTCCAAGTGGGGAGAGTGTTAGTAAAGCGTCTGGAATGTTGCACCCGAGTACCAGGGTACGAAAACTGAGACATATTTGAACACGTCTCCCGATCACATGGTTGATCATACTCTGGGTTCCACATGCATGTTTTAGCTGAAGGAAGAATACCTAAAACCTGGGTAGTTGAAACCCGTGGAATGGGTACCATGCAATATGACTTCAAAGGGTCTTCATTTGCTCACCGAACCTCTCCAATCCTATCACTGCTGCGTTTATGCCCCTGTACACATGCTTGATTCTCTTTCGGAGACATAGCAATCCATAGGTTTTAAGATACTTACTAGTCAGGTACATTCTTAGGCGTTTAATATGCGGTGTTGAGTCCATTTCGTTGAGCAAGGAGTAGCTCTTGTCTATTCCATATTTGGCTTAAGGAACTTTATCTGTGCTCATTTCAATCTCTGGTTTTATGCAGCACCTCAACTCACCTTTACCCTTAAGCAAGCATAAGTTGGTTTTCTAAATTTGAGACCCTGTCCTGTTCTGTAATTCAGTTCCTGTGTAGCCAAGTTTACATTCCGTGTATTACTGATATCTTATGATGTTTCTTTTTCTGTGTGACTTATTTCAGTTAGAATCATCATACCTGAATCCACTCATTGTGCTGCTAAGGGCCTGATGACACAGATTTCATTGCTGAGTGATATTGCTTTGTAAGTAAATACCACAACTTCTTTATCCATTTTTCACTTTCTGCGATGTTGAACTTTACTGTAAACGAGGTTCTTGTAAACAGAGCCATTCCAAACTTTGGGGTGGCTGTGTCTTTTTGATTTTAATTTCCCTAAGCTATAGGACCATAAGTGGAAGTGCCCTAGGTTCTGTTGCTTTGTTTTTTAGATGTTTCAGGAAACACCATACACTTCTCCCGAGTGGTTGTTGGCAATTTACATCCCGCCCATCAGCATAACAAGGTTCCCAGTTCTCCATGGCCTGTCCTGCCTTTCTGGATTTTACACTTTTTTCAGATGGCCCTTTTGACCGGGGGGAAGTGAGACTTCATTGTAGTGCAGATTTCCTTTGCAAGCTTGCTTGGTTGGCCAAAAAGGGCGTATGCGTTTTTTCCTGAATATATTCAGGAAAAAACGCATACGCCCTTTTTGGCCAAGTGCATCATTGTGGACGTTCTGCCTCTTTTCCTATGCTTTCAATGCAATTCCTGTCTACCTCCTGAAATCGGTTTCCTGCAATTCTGCCCCGCTTTCAAGTCCTCTTGGCAGCCTTACTTCAGTCTATTTTTGGACGATAGCTGTCATTTATAACTCTGCAGGTTTGTGAATTACAGTGCCCCTGAGCTCCTTTCTTCAACTCGCTTTCTTGTGAGCTGGCCGCAACACCACAGGATGGCTTCAGGCCCTAATCTGGTTCCGGCACGGCACGCTGAGCCTTTGGTTAATTCCTCTTCCTGGTGGGAAATGAGAGTTAAATTTGCCCGTCCAGACACCTCCAGCTAGTCTCTCATTGGTTCTCGCTATTCCTGTTAATCTTCCGCAAAAATTGCAAACTGGGCCAAACAGGAGGTTAAAGACACTGACTCTCCAAGTCGGGAGAGTGTTAGTAAAGCGTCTGGAATGTTGCACCCGAGTACCAGGGTACGAAAACTGAGACATATTTGAACACGTCTCCCGATCACATGGTTGATCATACTCTGGGTTCCACATGCATGTTTTAGCTGAAGGAAGAATACCTAAAACCTGGGTAGTTGAAACCCGTGTAATGGGTACCATGCAATATGACTTCAAAGGGTCTTCATTTGCTCACCGAACCTCTCCAATCCTATCACTGCTGCGTTTATGCCCCTGTACACATGCTTGATTCTCTTTCGGAGACATAGCAATCCATAGGTTTTAAGATACTTACTAGTCAGGTACATTCTTAGGCGTTTAATATGCGGTGTTGAGTCCATTTCGTTGAGCAAGGAGTAGCTCTTGTCTATTCCATATTTGGCTTAAGGAACTTTATCTGTGCTCATTTCAATCTCTGGTTTTATGCAGCACCTCAACTCACCTTTACCCTTAAGCAAGCATAAGTTGGTTTTCTAAATTTGAGACACTGTCCTGTTCTGTAATTCAGTTCCTGTGTAGCCAAGTTTACATTCCGTGTATTACTGATATCTTATGATGTTTCTTTTTCTGTTTGACTTATTTCAGTTAGAATCATCATACCTTAATCCACTCATTGTGCTGCTAAGGGCCTGATGACACAGATTTCATTGCTGAGTGATATTGCTTTGTAAGTAAATACCACAACTTCTTTATCCATTTTTCACTTTCTGCGATGTTGAACTTGTACTGTAAACGAGGTTCTTGTAAACAGAGCCATTCCAAACTTTGGGGTGGCTGTGTCTTTTTGATTTTAATTTCCCTAAACTATAGGACCATAAGTGGAAGTGCCCTAGGTTCTGTTGCTTTGTTTTTTAGATGTTTCAGGAAACACCATACACTTCTCCGGAGTGGTTGTTGGCAATTTACATCCCGCCCATCAGCATAACAAGGCTCCCAGTTCTCCATGGCCTGTCCTGCCTTTCTGGATTTTACACTTTTTTCAGATGGCCCTTTTGACCGGGGGGAAGTGAGACTTCATTGTAGTGCAGATTTCCTTTGCAAGCTTGCTTGGTTGGCCAAAAAGGGCGTATGCGTTTTTTCCTGAATATATTCAGGAAAAAACGCATACGCCCTTTTTGGCCAAGTGCATCATTGTGGACGTTCTGCCTCTTTTCCTATGCATTCAATGCAATTCCAGTCTACCTCCTGAAATCGGTTTCCTGCAATTCTGCCCCGCTTTCAAGTCCTCTTGGCAGCCTTACTACAGTCTATTTTTGGACGATAGCTGTCATTTATAACTCTGCAGGTTTGTGAATTACAGCGCCCCTGAGCTCCTTTCTTCAACTCGCTTTCTTGTGAGCTGGCCGCAACACCACAGGATGGCTTCAGGCCCTAATCTGGTTCCGGCACGGCACGCTGAGCCTTTGGTTAATTCCTCTTCCTGGTGGGAAATGAGAGTTAAATTTGCCCGTCCAGACACCTCCAGCTAGTCTCTCATTGGTTCTCGCTATTCCTGTTCATCTTCCGCAAAAATTGCAAACTGGGCCAAACGGGAGGTTAAAGACACTGACTCTCCAAGTCGGGAGAGTGTTAGTAAAGCGTCTGGAATGTTGCACCCGAGTACCAGGGTACGAAAACTGAGACATATTTGAACACGTCTCCCGTTCACATGGTTGATCATACTTGGGTTCCACATGCATGTTTTAGCAGAAGGAAGAATACCTTAAACCTGGGTAGTTGAGACCCGTGTAATGGGTACCATGCAATATGACTTCAAAGGGTCTTCATTTGCTCACCGAACCTCTCCAATCCTATCACTGCTGCGTTTATGCACCTGTACACACGCTTGATTCTCTTTTGGAGACATAGCAATCCATAGGTTTTACGATACTTACTAGTCAGGTACATTCTTAGGCGTTTAATATGCGGTGTTGAGTCCATTTCGTTGAGCAAGGAGTAGCTCTTGTCTATTCCATATTTGACTTAAGGAACTTTATCTGTGCTCATTTCAATCTGTGGTTTTATGCAGCACCCCAACTCACCTTTACCCTTAAGCAAGCATAAGTTGGTTTTCTAAATTTGAGACCCTGTTCTGTTTTGGAATGCAGTTCCTGTGTAGCCAAGTTTACATTCCGTGTATTACTGATATCTTATGATGTTTCTTTTTCTGTGTGACTTATTTCAGTTAGAATCATCGTACCTGTATCCACTCATTATGCTGCTACGGGCCTGATGACATAGATTTCATTGCTGAGTGATACTGCGTTGTAAGTAAATACCACAAGTTCTTTATCCATTTTTCACTTTCTGCGATGTTGAACTTGTACTGTAAACGAGGTTCTTGTAAACAGAGCCGTTCCAAACTTTGGGGTGGCTGTGTCTTTTTTATTTTAATTTCCCTAAGCTATAGGACCATAAGTGGAAGTGCCCTAGGTTCTGTTGCTTTGTTTTTTAGATGTTTCAGGAAACACCATACACTTCACCCGAGTGGTTGTTGGCAATTTACATCCCGCCCATCAGCATAACAAGGCTCCCAGTTCTCCATGGCCTGTCCTGCCTTTCTGGATTTTACACTTTTTTCAGATGACCCTTTTGACCGGGGGGAAGTGAGACTTCATTGTAGTGCAGATTTCCTTTGCAAGCTTGCTTGGTTGGCCAAAAAGGGCGTATGCGTTTTTTCCTGAATATATTCAGGAAAAAACGCATACGCCCTTTTTGGCCAAGTGCATCATTGTGGACGTTCTGCCTCTTTTCCTATGCTTTCAATGCAATTCCAGTCTACCTCCTGAAATCGGTTTCCTGCAATTCTGCCCCGCTTTCAAGTCCTCTTGGCAGCCTTACTTCAGTCTATTTTTGGACGATAGCTGTCATTTATAACTCTGCAGGTTTGTGAATTACAGTGCCCCTGAGCTCCTTTCTTCAACTCGCTTTCTTGTGAGCTGGCCGCAACACCGCAGGATGGCTTCAGGCCCTAATCTGGTTCCGGCACGGCACGCTGAGCCTTTGGTTAATTCCTCTTCCTGGTGGGAAATGAGAGTTAAATTTGCCCGTCCAGACACCTCCAGCTAGTCTCTCATTGGTTCTCGCTATTCCTGTTCATCTTCCGCAGAAATTGCAAACTTGGGCAAACAGGAGGTTAAAGGCACTGACTATCCAAGTAGGGAGAGTGTTAGTAAAGCGTCTGGAATGTTGCACCCGAGTACCAGGGTACGAAAACTGAGACATATTTGAACACGTCTCCCGATCACATGGTTGATCATACTCTAGGTTCCACATGCATGTTTTAGCTGAAGGAAGAATACCTTAAACCTGGGTAGTTGAAACCCGTGGAATGGGTACCATGCAATATGACTTCAAAGGGTCTTCATTTGCTCACCGAACCTCTCCAATCCTATCACTGCTGCGTTTATGCCCCTGTACACATGCTTGATTCTCTTTCGGAGACATAGCAATCCATAGGTTTTAAGATACTTACAAGTCAGGTACATTCTTAGGCGTTTAATATGCGGTGTTGAGTCCATTTCGTTGAGCAAGGAGTAGCTCTTGTCTATTCCATATTTGGCTTAAGGAACTTTATCTGTGCTCATTTCAATCTCTGGTTTTATGCAGCACCCCAACTCACCTTTACCCTTAAGCAAGCATAAGTTGGTTTTCTAAATTTGAGACCCTGTTCTGTTTTGGAATGCAGTTCCTGTGTAGCCAAGTTTACATTCCGTGTATTAGTGATATCTTATGATGTTTCTTTTTCAGTGTGACTTATTTCAGTTAGAATCATCGTACCTGAATCCACTCATTATGCTGCAACGAGCCTGATGACATAGATTTCATTGCTGAGTGATACTGCGTTGTAAGTAAATACCACAAGTTCTTTATCCATTTTTCACTTTCTGCGATGTTGAACTTGTACTGTAAACGAGGTTCTTGTAAACAGAGGCGTCCCAAACTTTGGGGTGGCTGTGTCTTTTTGATTTTAATTTCCCTAAGCTATAGGACCATAAGTGGAAGTGCCCTAGGCTCTGTTGCTTTGTTTTTTAGATGTTTCACGAAACACCATACACTTCTCCCGAGTGGTTGTTGGCAATTTACATCCCGCCCATCAGCATAACAAGGCTCCCAGTTCTCCATGGCCTGTCCTGCCTTTCTGGATTTTACACTTTTTTCAGATGGCCGTTTTGACCGGGGGGGGGGGGGGGGGAGAAGTGAGACTTCATTGTAGTGCAGATTTCCTTTGCAAGCTTGCTTGGTTGGCCAAAAAGGGCGTATGCGTTTTTTCCTGAATATATTCAGGAAAAAACGCATACGCCCTTTTTGGCCAAGTGCATCATTGTGGACGTTCTGCCTCTTTTCCTATGCTTTCAATGCAATTCCAGTCTACCTCCTGAAATCGGTTTCCTGCAATTCTGCCCCGCTTTCAAGTCCTCTTGGCAGCCTTACTTCAGTCTATTTTTGGACGATAGCTGTCATTTATAACTCTGCAGGTTTGTGAATTACAGTGCCCCTGAGCTCCCTTCTTCAACTCGCTTTCTTGTGAGCTGGCCGCAACACCGCAGGATGGCTTCAGGCCCTAACCTGGTTCCGGCACGGCACGCTGAGCCTTTGGTTAATTCCTCTTCCTGGTGGGAAATGAGAGTTAAATTTGCCCGTCCAGACACCTCCAGCTAGTCTCTCATTGGTTCTCGCTATTCCTGTTCATCTTCCGCAGAAATTGCAAACTGGGCCAAACAGGAGGTTAAAGACACTGACTCTCCAAGTCTGGAGAGTGTTAGTAAAGCGTCTGGAATGTTGCACCCGAGTACCAGGGTACAAAAACTGAGACATATTTGAACACGTCTCCCGATCACATGGTTGATCATACTCTGGGTT
Organism: Stenella coeruleoalba; assembly: GCF_951394435.1. Lineage (NCBI taxonomy): Eukaryota > Metazoa > Chordata > Mammalia > Artiodactyla > Delphinidae > Stenella > Stenella coeruleoalba. The sequence goes on along the minus strand of NW_027646000.1, from coordinate 191,441 downwards.
CCACATGCATGTTTTAGCTGAAGGAAGAATACCTAAAACCTGGGTAGTTGAAACCCGTGGAATGGGTACCTTGCAATATGACTTCAAAGGGTCTTCATTTGCTCACCGAACCTCTCCAATCCTATCACTGCTGCGTTTATGCCCCTGTACACATGCTTGATTCTCTTTCGGAGACATAGCAATCCATAGGTTTTAAGATACTTACTAGTCAGGTACATTCTTAGGCGTTTAATATGCGGTGTTAAGTCCATTTCGTTGAGCAAGGAGTAGCTCTTGTCTATTCCATATTTGGCTTAAGGAACTTTATCTGTGCTCATTTCAATCTCTGGTTTTATGCAGCACCCCAACTCACCTTTCCCCTTAAGCAAGCATAAGTTGGTTTTCTAAATTTGAGACCCTGTTCTGTTCTGTAATTCAGTTCCTGTGTAGCCAAGTTTCCATTCCGTGTATTACTGATATCTTATGATGTTTCTTTTTCTGTGTGACTTATTTCAGTTAGAATCATCATACCTGAATCCACTCATTGTGCTGCTAAGGGCCTGATGACACAGATTTCATTGCTGAGTGATATTGCTTTGTAAGTAAATACCACAACTTCTTTATCCATTTTTCACTTTCTGCAATGTTGAACTTGTACTGTAAACGAGGTTCTTGTAAACAGAGCCGTTCCAAACTTTGGGGTGTCTGTGTCTTTTTGATTTTAAATTCCCTAAGCTATAGTACCATAAGTGGAAGTGCCCTAGGCTCTGTTGCTTTGTTTTTTAGATGTTTCAGGAAACACCATACACTTCTCCCAAGTGGTTCTTGGCAATTTACATCCCACCCATCAGCATAACAAGGCTCCCAGTTCTCCATGGCCTGTCCTGCCTTTCTGGATTTTACACTTTTTTCAGATGGCCCTTTTGACCGGGGGGAAGTGAGACTTCATTGTAGTGCAGATTTCCTTTGCAAGCTTGCTTGGTTGGCCAAAAAGGGCGTATGCGTTTTTTCCTGAATATATTCAGGAAAAAACGCATACGCCCTTTTTGGCCAAGTGCATCATTGTGGACGTTCTGCCTCTTTTCCTATGCATTCAATGCAATTCCAGTCTACCTCCTGAAATCGGTTTCCTGCAATTCTGCCCCGCTTTCAAGTCCTCTTGGCAGCCTTACTTCAGTCTATTTTTGGACGATAGCTGTCATTTATAACTCTGCAGGTTTGTGAATTACAGTGCCCCTGAGCTCCTTTCTTCAACTCGCTTTCTTGTGACCTGGCCGCAACACCGCAGGATGGCTTCAGGCCCTAATCTGGTTCCGGCACGGCACGCTGAGCCTTTGGTTAATTCCTCTTCCTGGTGGGAAATGAGAGTTAAATTTGCCCGACCAGACACCTCCAGCTAGTCTCTCATTGGTTCTCGCTATTCCTGTTCATCTTCCGCAGAAATTGCAAACTGGGGCAAACAGGAGGTTAAAGGCGCTGACTCTCCAAGTCGGGAGAGTGTTAGTAAAGCGTCTGGAATGTTGAACCCGAGTACCTGGGGAGGAAAACTGAGACATATTTGAACACGTCTCCCGTTCACATGGTTGATCATACTCTGGGTTCCACATGCATGTTTTAGCTGAAGGAAGAATACCTAAAACCTGGGTAGTTGAAACCCGTGGAATGGGTACCATGCAATATGACTTCAAAGGGTCTTCATTTGCTCACCGAACCTCTCCAATCCTATCACTGCTGCGTTTATGTCCCTGTACAAATGCTTGATTCTCTTTTGGAGACATAGCAATCCATAGGTTTTAAGATACTTACAAGTCAGGTACATTCTTAGACGTTTAATATGCGGTGTTGAGTCCATTTCATTGAGCAAGGAGTAGCTCTTGTCAATTCCATATTTGGCTTAAGGAACTTTATCTGTGCTCATTTCAATCTCTGGTTTTATGCAGCACCCAAACTCACCTTTACCCTTAAGCAAGCATAAGTTGTTTTTCTAAATTTGAGACCCTGTTCTGTTCTGTAATTCAGTTCCTGTGTAGCCAAGTTTACATTCCGTGTATTAGTGATATCTTATGATGTTTCTTTTTCTGTGTGACTTATTTCAGTTAGAATCATCATACCTGAATCCACTCATTGTGCTGCTAAGGGCCTGATGACACAGATTTCATTGCTGAGTGATACTGCATTGTAAGTAAATACCACAACTTCTTTATCCATTTTTCACTTTCTGCAATGTTGAACTTGTACTGTAAATGAGGTTCTTGTAAACAGAGGCGTACCAAACTTTGGGGTGGCTGTGTCTTTTTGATTTTAATTTCCCTAAGCTATAGGACCATAAGTGGAAGTGCCCTAGGCTCTGTTGCTTTGTTTTTTAGATGTTTCAGGAAACACCATACACTTCTCCCGAGTGGTTGTTGGCAATTTACATCCCGCCCATCAGCATAACAAGGCTCCCAGTTCTCCATGGCCTGTCCTGCCTTTCTGGATTTTACACATTTTTCAGATGGCCCTTTTGACCGGACGGAAGTGAGACTTCATTGTAGTGCAGATTTCCTTTGCAAGCTTGCTTGGTTGGCCAAAAAGGGCGTATGCGTTTTTTCCTGAATATATTCAGGAAAAAACGCATACGCCCTTTTTGGCCAAGTGCATCATTGTGGACGTTCTGCCTCTTTTCCTATGCTTTCAATGCAATTCCAGTCTACCTCCTGAAATCGGTTTCCTGCAATTCTGCCCCGCTTTCAAGTCCTCTTGGCAGCCTTACTTCAGTCTATTTTTGGACGATAGCTGTCATTTATAACTCTGCAGGTTTGTGAATTACAGTGCCCCTGAGCTGCTTTCTTCAACTCGCTTTCTTTTGAGCTAGCCACAACACCGCAGGATGGCTTCAGGCCCTAATCTGGTTCCGGCACGGCACACTGAGCCTTTGGTTATTTCCTCTTCCTGGTGGGAAATGAGAGTTAAATTTGCCCGTCCAGACACCTCCAGCTAGCCTCTCATTGGTTCTCGCTATTCCTGTTCATCTTCCGCAGAAATTGCAAACTGGGCCAAACAGGAGGTTAAAGGCGCTGACTCTCCAAGTGGGGAGAGTGTTAGTAAAGCGTCTGGAAAATTGCACCCAAGTACCAGGGGAGGAAAACTGAAACATATTTGAACACGTCTCCCGTTCACATGGTTGATCATACTTGGGTTCCACATGCATGTTTTAGCTGAAGGAAGAATACCTAAAACCTGGGTAGTTGAAACCCGTGGAATGGGTACCATGCAATATGACTTCAAAGGGTCTTCATTTGCTCACCGAACCTCTCCAATCCTATCACTGCTGCGTTTATGCCCCTGTACACATGCTTGATTCTCTTTCGGAGACATAGCAATCCATAGGTTTTAAGATACTTACTAGTCAGGTACATTCTTAGGCGTTTAATATGCGGTGTTGAGTCCATTTCGTTGAGCAAGGAGTAGCTCTTGTCTATTCCATATTTGGCTTAAGGAACTTTATCTGTGCTCATTTCAATCTCTGGTTTTATGCAGCACCCCAACTCACCTTTCCCCTTAAGCAAGCATAAGTTGGTTTTCTAAATTTGAGACCCTGTCCTGTTCTGTAATTCAGTTCCTGTGTAGCCAAGTTTACATTCCGTGTATTACTGATATCTTATGATGTTTCTTTTTCTGTGTGACTTATTTCAGTTAGAATCATCATACCTGAATCCACTCATTGTGCTGCTAAGGGCCTGATGACACAGATTTCATTGCTGAGTGATATTGCTTTGTAAGTAAATACCACAACTTCTTTATCCATTTTTCACTTTCTGCGATGTTGAACTTGTACTGTAAACGAGGTTCTTGTAAACAGAGGCGTCCCAAACTTTGGGGTGGCTGTGTCTTTTTGATTTTAATTTCCCTAAGCTATAGGACCATAAGTGGAAGTGCCCTAGGTTCTGTTGCTTTGTTTTTTAGATGTTTCAGGAAACACCATACACTTCTCCCGAGTGGTTGTTGGCAATTTACATCCCGCCCATCAGCATAACAAGGCTCCCAGTTCTCCATGGCCTGTCCTGCCTTTCTGGATTTTACACTTTTTTCAGAGGGCCCTTTTGACCGGGGGGAAGTGAGACTTCATTGTAGTGCAGATTTCCTTTGCAAGCTTGCTTGGTTGGCCAAAAAGGGCGTATGCGTTTTTTCCTGAATATATTCAGGAAAAAATGCATACGCCCTTTTTGGCCAAGTGCATCATTGTGGACGTTCTGCCTCTTTTCCTATGCTTTCAATGCAATTCCAGTCTACCTCCTGAAATCGGTTTCCTGCAATTCTGCCCCGCTTTCAAGTCCTCTTGGCAGCCTTACTTCAGTCTATTTTTGGACGATAGCTGTCATTTATAACTCTGCAGGTTTGTGAATTACAGTGCCCCTGAGCTCCTTTCTTCAATTCGCTTTCTTGTGAGCTGGCCGCAACACCGCAGGATGGCTTCAGGCCCTAATCTGGTTCCGGCACGGCACGCTGAGCCTTTGGTTAATTCCTCTTCCTGGTGGGAAATGAGAGTTAAATTTGCCCGTCCAGACACCTCCAGCTAGTCTCTCATTGGTTCTCGCTATTCCTGTTCATCTTCCGCAGAAATTGCAAACTGGGCCAAACAGGAGGTTAAAGACACTGACTCTCCAAGTCGGGAGAGTGTTAGTAAAGCGTCTGGAATGTTGCACCCGAGTACCAGGGTACGAAAACTGAGACATATTTGAACACGTCTCCCGATCACATGGTTGATCATACTCTGGGTTCCACATGTATGTTTTAGCTGAAGGAAGAATACCTAAAACCTGGGTAGTTGAAACCCTTGGAATGGGTACCTTGCAATATGACTTCAAAGGGTCTTCATTTGCTCACCGAACCTCTCCAATCCTATCACTGCTGCGTTTATGCCCCTGTACACATGCTTGATTCTCTTTCGGAGACATAGCAATCCATAGGTTTTAAGATACTTACTAGTCAGGTACATTCTTAGGCGTTTAATATGCGGTGTTGAGTCCATTTTGTTGAGCAAGGAGTAGCTCTTGTCTATTCCATATTTGGCTTAAGGAACTTTATCTGTGCTCATTTCAATCTCTGGTTTTATGCAGCACCCCAACTCACCTTTCCCCTTAAGCAAGCATAAGTTGGTTTTCTAAATTTGAGACCCTGTCCTGTTCTGTAATTCAGTTCCTGTGTAGCCAAGTTTACATTCCGTGTATTACTGATATCATATGATGTTTCTTTTTCAGTGTGACTTATTTCAGTTAGAATCATCGTACCTGAATCCACTCATTGTGCTGCTAAGGGCCTGATGACACAGATTTCATTGCTGAGTGATATTGCTTTGTAAGTAAATACCACAAGTTCTTTATCCATTTTTCACTTTCTGCGATGTTGAACTTGTACTGTAAACGAGGTTCTTGTAAACAGAGCCATTCCAAACTTTGGGGTGGCTGTGTCTTTTTGATTTTAATTTCCCTAAGCTATAGGACCATAAGTGGAAGTGCCCTAGGTTCTGTTGCTTTGTTTTTTAGATGTTTCAGGAAACACCATACACTTCTCCCGAGTGGTTGTTGGCAATTTACATCCCGCCCATCAGCATAACAAGGCTCCCAGTTCTCCATGGCCTGTCCTGCCTTTCTGGATTTTACACTTTTTTCAGATGGCCCTTTTGACCGGGGGGAAGTGAGACTTCATTGTAGTGCAGATTTCCTTTGCAAGCTTGCTTGGTTGGCCAAAAAGGGCGTATGCGTTTTTTCCTGAATATATTCAGGAAAAAACGCATACGCCCTTTTTGGCCAAGTGCATCATTGTGGACGTTCTGCCTCTTTTCCTATGCTTTCAATGCAATTCCAGTCTACCTCCTGAAATCGGTTTCCTGCAATTCTGCCCCGCTTTCAAGTCCTCTTGGCAGCCTTACTTCAGTCTATTTTTGGACGATAGCTGTCATTTATAACTCTGCAGGTTTGTGAATTACAGTGCCCCTGAGCTCCTTTCTTCAACTCGCTTTCTTGTGAGCTGGCCGCAACACCACAGGATGGCTTCAGGCCCTAATCTGGTTCCGGCACGGCACGCTGAGCCTTTGGTTAATTCCTCTTCCTGGTGGGAAATGAGAGTTAAATTTGCCCGTCCAGACACCTCCAGCTAGTCTCTTTGGTTCTCGCTATTCCTGTTCATCTTCCGCAGAAATTGCAAACTGGGCCAAACAGGAGGTTAAAGACACTGACTCTCCAAGTCGGGAGAGTGTTAGTAAAGCGTCTGGAATGTTTCACCCGAGTACCAGGGTACGAAAACTGAGACATATTTGAACACGTCTCCCGATCACATGGTTGATCATACTCTGGGTTCCACATGCATGTTTTAGCTGAAGGAAGAATACCTAAAACCTGGGTAGTTGAAACCCGTGGAATGGGTACCATGCAATATGACTTCAAAGGGTCTTCATTTGCTCACCGAACCTCTCCAATCCTATCACTGCTGCGTTTATGCCCCTGTACACATGCTTGATTCTCTTTCGGAGACATAGCAATCCATAGGTTTTAAGATACTTACTAGTCAGGTACATTCTTAGGCGTTTAATATGCGGTGTTGAGTCCATTTCGTTGAGCAAGGAGTAGCTCTTGTCTATTCCATATTTGGCTTAAGGAACTTTATCTGTGCTCATTTCAATCTCTGGTTTTATGCAGCACCCCAACTCACCTTTCCCCTTAAGCAAGCATAAGTTGGTTTTCTAAATTTGAGACCCTGTCCTGTTCTGTAATTCAGTTCCTGTGTAGCCAAGTTTACATTCCGTGTATTACTGATATCTTATGATGTTTCTTTTTCTGTGTGACTTATTTCAGTTAGAATCATCATACCTGAATCCACTCATTGTGCTGCTAAGGGCTTGATGACACAGATTTCATTGCTGAGTGATATTGCTTTGTAAGTAAATACCACAACTTCTTTATCCATTTTTCACTTTCTGCGATGTTGAACTTGTACTGTAAACGAGGTTCTTGTAAACAGAGGCGTCCCAAACTTTGGGGTGGCTGTGTCTTTTTGATTTTAATTTCCCTAAGCTATAGGACCATAAGTGGAAGTGCCCTAGGTTCTGTTGCTTTGTTTTTTAGATGTTTCAGGAAACACCATACACTTCTCCCGAGTGGTTGTTGGCAATTTACATCCCGCCCATCAGCATAACAAGGCTCCCAGTTCTCCATGGCCTGTCCTGCCTTTCTGGATTTTACACTTTTTTCAGAGGGCCCTTTTGACCGGGGGGAAGTTAGACTTCATTGTAGTGCAGATTTCCTTTGCAAGCTTGCTTGGTTGGCCAAAAAGGGCGTATGCGTTTTTTCCTGAATATATTCAGGAAAAAACGCATACGCCCTTTTTGGCCAAGTGCATCATTGTGGACGTTCTGCCTCTTTTCCTATGCTTTCAATGCAATTCCAGTCTACCTCCTGAAATCGGTTTCCTGCAATTCTGCCCCGCTTTCAAGTCCTCTTGGCAGCCTTACTTCAGTCTATTTTTGGACGATAGCTGTCATTTATAACTCTGCAGGTTTGTGAATTACAGTGCCCCTGAGCTCCTTTCTTCAACTCGCTTTCTTGTGAGCTGGCCGCAACACCGCAGGATGGCTTCAGGCCCTAATCTGGTTCCGGCACGGCACGCTGAGCCTTTGGTTAATTCCTCTTCCTGGTGGGAAATGAGAGTTAAATTTGCCAGTCCAGACACCTCCAGCTAGTCTCTTTGGTTCTCGCTATTCCTGTTCATCTTCCGCAGAAATTGCAAACTGGGCCAAACAGGAGGTTAAAGACACTGACTCTCCAAGTCGGGAGAGTGTTAGTAAAGCGTCTGGAATGTTGCACCCGAGTACCAGGGTACGAAAACTGAGACATATTTGAACACGTCTCCCGATCACATGGTTGATCATACTCTGGGTTCCACATGCATGTTTTAGCTGAAGGAAGAATACCTAAAACCTGGGTAGTTGAAACCCGTGGAATGGGTACCATGCAATATGACTTCAAAGGGTCTTCATTTGCTCACCGAACCTCTCCAATCCTATCACTGCTGCGTTTATGCCCCTGTACACATGCTTGATTCTCTTTCGGAGACATAGCAATCCATAGGTTTTAAGATACTTACTAGTCAGGTACATTCTTAGGCGTTTAATATGCGGTGTTGAGTCCATTTCGTTGAGCAAGGAGTAGCTCTTGTCTATTCCATATTTGGCTTAAGGAACTTTATCTGTGCTCATTTCAATCTCTGGTTTTATGCAGCACCCCAACTCACCTTTCCCCTTAAGCAAGCATAAGTTGGTTTTCTAAATTTGAGACCCTGTCCTGTTCTGTAATTCAGTTCCTGTGTAGCCAAGTTTACATTCCGTGTATTACTGATATCTTATGATGTTTCTTTTTCTGTGTGACTTATTTCAGTTAGAATCATCATACCTGAATCCACTCATTGTGCTGCTAAGGGCCTGATGACACAGATTTCATTGCTGAGTGATATTGCTTTGTAAGTAAATACCACAACTTCTTTATCCATTTTTCACTTTCTGCGATGTTGAACTTGTACTGTAAGCGAGGTTCTTGTAAACAGAGGCGTCCCAAACTTTGGGGTGGCTGTGTCTTTTTGATTTTAATTTCCCTAAGCTATAGGACCATAAGTGGAACTGCCCTAGGTTCTGTTGCTTTGTTTTTTAGATGTTTCAGGAAACACCATACACTTCTCCCGAGTGGTTGTTGGCAATTTACATCCCGCCCATCAGCATAACAAGGCTCCCAGTTCTCCATGGCCTGTCCTGCCTTTCTGGATTTTACACTTTTTTCAGAGGGCCCTTTTGACCGGGGGGAAGTGAGACTTCATTGTAGTGCAGATTTCCTTTGCAAGCTTGCTTGGTTGGCCAAAAAGGGCGTATGCGTTTTTTCCTGAATATATTCAGGAAAAAACGCATACGCCCTTTTTGGCCAAGTGCATCATTGTGGACGTTCTGCCTCTTTTCCTATGCTTTCAATGCAATTCCAGTCTACCTCCTGAAATCGGTTTCCTGCAATTCTGCCCCGCTTTCAAGTCCTCTTGGCAGCCTTACTTCAGTCTATTTTTGGACGATAGCTGTCATTTATAACTCTGCAGGTTTGTGAATTACAGTGCCCCTGAGCTCCTTTCTTCAATTCGCTTTCTTGTGAGCTGGCCGCAACACCGCAGGATGGCTTCAGGCCCTAATCTGGTTCCAGCACGGCACGCTGAGCCTTTGGTTAATTCCTCTTCCTGGTGGGAAATGAGAGTTAAATTTGCCCGTCCAGACACCTCCAGCTAGTCTCTCATTGGTTCTCGCTATTCCTGTTCATCTTCCGCAGAAATTGCAAACTGGGCCAAACAGGAGGTTAAAGACACTGACTCTCCAAGTCGGGAGAGTGTTAGTAAAGCGTCTGGAATGTTGCACACGAGTACCAGGGTACGAAAACTGAGACATATTTGAACACGTCTCCCGATCACATGGTTGATCATACTCTGGGTTCCACATGCATGTTTTAGCTGAAGGAAGAATACCTAAAACCTGGGTAGTTGAAACCCTTGGAATGGGTACCTTGCAATATGACTTCAAAGGGTCTTCATTTGCTCACCGAACCTCTCCAATCCTATCACTGCTGCGTTTATGCCCCTGTACACATGCTTGATTCTCTTTCGGAGACATAGCAATCCATAGGTTTTAAGATACTTACTAGTCAGGTACATTCTTAGGCGTTTAATATGCGGTGTTGAGTCCATTTTGTTGAGCAAGGAGTAGCTCTTGTCTATTCCATATTTGGCTTAAGGAACTTTATCTGTGCTCATTTCAATCTCTGGTTTTATGCAGCACCCCAACTCACCTTTCCCCTTAAGCAAGCATAAGTTGGTTTTCTAAATTTGAGACCCTGTCCTGTTCTGTAATTCAGTTCCTGTGTAGCCAAGTTTACATTCCGTGTATTACTGATATCGTATGATGTTTCTTTTTCAGTGTGACTTATTTCAGTTAGAATCATCGTACCTGAATCCACTCATTGTGCTGCTAAGGGCCTGATGACACAGATTTCATTGCTGAGTGATATTGCTTTGTAAGTAAATACCACAAGTTCTTTATCCATTTTTCACTTTCTGCAATGTTGAACTTGTACTGTAAACGAGGTTCTTGTAAACAGAGCCATTCCAAACTTTGGGGTGGCTGTGTCTTTTTGATTTTAATTTCCCTAAGCTATAGGACCATAAGTGGAAGTGCCCTAGGTTCTGTTGCTTTGTTTTTTAGATGTTTCAGGAAACACCATACACTTCTCCCGAGTGGTTGTTGGCAATTTACATCCCGCCCATCAGCATAACAAGGCTCCCAGTTCTCCATGGCCTGTCCTGCCTTTCTGGATTTTACACTTTTTTCAGATGGCCCTTTTGACCGGGGGGAAGTGAGACTTCATTGTAGTGCAGATTTCCTTTGCAAGCTTGCTTGGTTGGCCAAAAAGGGCGTATGCGTTTTTTCCTGAATATATTCAGGAAAAAAAGCATACGCCCTTTTTGGCCAAGTGCATCATTGTGGACGTTCTGCCTCTTTTCCTATGCTTTCAATGCAATTCCAGTCTACCTCCTGAAATCGGTTTCCTGCAATTCTGCCCCGCTTTCAAGTCCTCTTGGCAGCCTTACTTCAGTCTATTTTTGGACGATAGCTGTCATTTATAACTCTGCAGGTTTGTGAATTACAGTGCCCCTGAGCTCCTTTCTTCAACTCGCTTTCTTGTGAGCTGGCCGCAACACCACAGGATGGCTTCAGGCCCTAATCTGGTTCCGGCACGGCACACTGAGCCTTTGGTTAATTCCTCTTCCTGGTGGGAAATGAGAGTTAAATTTGCCCGTCCAGACACCTCCAGCTAGTCTCTCATTGGTTCTCGCTATTCCTGTTCATCTTCCGCAGAAATTGCAAACTGGGCCAAACAGGAGGTTAAAGACACTGACTCTCCAAGTCGGGAGAGTGTTAGTAAAGCGTCTGGAATGTTGCACCCGAGTACCAGGGTACGAAAACTGAGACATATTTGAACACGTCTCCCGATCACATGGTTGATCATACTCTGGGTTCCACATGCATGTTTTAGCTGAAGGAAGAATACCTAAAACCTGGGTAGTTGAAACCCGTGGAATGGGTACCATGCAATATGACTTCAAAGGGTCTTCATTTGCTCACCGAACCTCTCCAATCCTATCACTGCTGCGTTTATGCCCCTGTACACATGCTTGATTCTCTTTCGGAGACATAGCAATCCATAGGTTTTAAGATACTTACTAGTCAGGTACATTCTTAGGCGTTTAATATGCGGTGTTGAGTCCATTTTGTTGAGCAAGGAGTAGCTCTTGTCTATTCCATATTTGGCTTAAGGAACTTTATCTGTGCTCATTTCAATCTCTGGTTTTATGCAGCACCCCAACTCACCTTTCCCCTTAAGCAAGCATAAGTTGGTTTTCTAAATTTGAGACCCTGTCCTGTTCTGTAATTCAGTTCCTGTGTAGCCAAGTTTACATTCCGTGTATTACTGATATCGTATGATGTTTCTTTTTCAGTGTGACTTATTTCAGTTAGAATCATCATACCTGAATCCACTCATTGTGCTGCTAAGGGCCTGATGACACAGATTTCATTGCTGAGTGATATTGCTTTGTAAGTAAATACCACAAGTTCTTTATCCATTTTTCACTTTCTGCGATGTTGAACTTGTACTGTAAACGAGGTTCTTGTAAACAGAGCCATTCCAAACTTTGGGGTGGCTGTGTCTTTTTGATTTTAATTTCCCTAAGCTATAGGACCATAAGTGGAAGTGCCCTAGGTTCTGTTGCTTTGTTTTTTAGATGTTTCAGGAAACACCATACACTTCTCCCGAGTGGTTGTTGGCAATTTACATCCCGCCCATCAGCATAACAAGGCTCCCAGTTCTCCATGGCCTGTCCTGCCTTTCTGGATTTTACACTTTTTTCAGATGGCCCTTTTGACCGGGGGGAAGTGAGACTTCATTGTAGTGCAGATTTCCTTTGCAAGCTTGCTTGGTTGGCCAAAAAGGGCGTATGCGTTTTTTCCTGAATATATTCAGGAAAAAAAGCATACGCCCTTTTTGGCCAAGTGCATCATTGTGGACGTTCTGCCTCTTTTCCTATGCTTTCAATGCAATTCCAGTCTACCTCCTGAAATCGGTTTCCTGCAATTCTGCCCCGCTTTCAAGTCCTCTTGGCAGCCTTACTTCAGTCTATTTTTGGACGATAGCTGTCATTTATAACTCTGCAGGTTTGTGAATTACAGTGCCCCTGAGCTCCTTTCTTCAACTCGCTTTCTTGTGAGCTGGCCGCAACACCACAGGATGGCTTCAGGCCCTAATCTGGTTCCGGCACGGCACACTGAGCCTTTGGTTAATTCCTCTTCCTGGTGGGAAATGAGAGTTAAATTTGCCCGTCCAGACACCTCCAGCTAGTCTCTCATTGGTTCTCGCTATTCCTGTTCATCTTCCGCAGAAATTGCAAACTGGGCCAAACAGGAGGTTAAAGACACTGACTCTCCAAGTCGGGAGAGTGTTAGTAAAGCATCTGGAATGTTGCACCCGAGTACCAGGGTACGAAAACTGAGACATATTTGAACACGTCTCCCGATCACATGGTTGATCATACTCTGGGTTCCACATGCATGTTTTAGCTGAAGGAAGAATACCTAAAACCTGGGTAGTTGAAACCCGTGGAATGGGTACCATGCAATATGACTTCAAAGGGTCTTCATTTGCTCACCGAACCTCTCCAATCCTATCACTGCTGCGTTTATGCCCCTGTACACATGCTTGATTCTCTTTCGGAGACATAGCAATCCATAGGTTTTAAGATACTTACTAGTCAGGTACATTCTTAGGCGTTTAATATGCGGTGTTGAGTCCATTTCGTTGAGCAAGGAGTAGCTCTTGTCTATTCCATATTTGGCTTAAGGAACTTTATCTGTGCTCATTTCAATCTCTGGTTTTATGCAGCACCTCAACTCACCTTTACCCTTAAGCAAGCATAAGTTGCTTTTCTAAATTTGAGACCCTGTCCTGTTCTGTAATTCAGTTCCTGTGTAGCCAAGTTTACATTCCGTGTATTACTGATATCTTATGATGTTTCTTTTTCTGTGTGACTTATTTCAGTTAGAATCATCATACCTGAATCCACTCATTGTGCTGCTAAGGGCCTGATGACACAGATTTCATTGCTGAGTGATATTGCTTTGTAAGTAAATACCACAAGTTCTTTATCCATTTTTCACTTTCTGCGATGTTGAACTTGTACTGTAAACGAGGTTCTTGTAAACAGAGCCATTCCAAACTTTGGGGTGGCTGTGTCTTTTTGATTTTAATTTCCCTAAGCTATAGGACCATAAGTGGAAGTGCCCTAGGTTCTGTTGCTTTGTTTTTTAGATGTTTCATGAAACACCATACACTTCTCCCGAGTGGTTGTTGGCAATTTACATCCCGCCCATCAGCATAACAAGGTTCCCAGTTCTCCATGGCCTGTCCTGCCTTTCTGGATTTTACACTTTTTTCAGATGGCCCTTTTGACCGGGGGGAAGTGAGACTTCATTGTAGTGCAGATTTCCTTTGCAAGCTTGCTTGGTTGGCCAAAAAGGGCGTATGCGTTTTTTCCTGAATATATTCAGGAAAAAACGCATACGCCCTTTTTGGCCAAGTGCATCATTGTGGACGTTCTGCCTCTTTTACTATGCTTTCAATGCAATTCCAGTCTACCTCCTGAAATCGGTTTCCTGCAATTCTGCCCCGCTTTCAAGTCCTCTTGGCAGCCTTACTTCAGTCTATTTTTGGACGATAGCTGTCATTTATAACTCTGCAGGTTTGTGAATTACAGTGCCCCTGAGCTCCTTTCTTCAACTCGCTTTCTTGTGAGCTGGCCGCAACACCACAGGATGGCTTCAGGCCCTAATCTGGTTCCGGCTCGGCACGCTGAGCCTTTGGTTAATTCCTCTTCCTGGTGGGAAATGAGAGTTAAATTTGCCCGTCCAGACACCTCCAGCTAGTCTCTCATTGGTTCTCGCTATTCCTGTTCATCTTCCGCAGAAATTGCAAACTGGGCCAAAGAGGAGGTTAAAGACACTGACTCTCCAAGTGGGGAGAGTGTTAGTAAAGCGTCTGGAATGTTGCACCCGAGTACCAGGGTACGAAAACTGAGACATATTTGAACACGTCTCCCGATCACATGGTTGATCATACTCTGGGTTCCACATGCATGTTTTAGCTGAAGGAAGAATACCTAAAACCTGGGTAGTTGAAACCCGTGGAATGGGTACCATGCAATATGACTTCAAAGGGTCTTCATTTGCTCACCGAACCTCTCCAATCCTATCACTGCTGCGTTTATGCCCCTGTACACATGCTTGATTCTCTTTCGGAGACATAGCAATCCATAGGTTTTAAGATACTTACTAGTCAGGTACATTCTTAGGCGTTTAATATGCGGTGTTGAGTCCATTTCGTTGAGCAAGGAGTAGCTCTTGTCTATTCCATATTTGGCTTAAGGAACTTTATCTGTGCTCATTTCAATCTCTGGTTTTATGCAGCACCTCAACTCACCTTTCCCCTTAAGCAAGCATAAGTTGGTTTTCTAAATTTGAGACCCTGTCCTGTTCTGTAATTCAGTTCCTGTGTAGCCAAGTTTACATTCCGTGTATTACTGATATCTTATGATGTTTCTTTTTCTGTGTGACTTATTTCAGTTAGAATCATCATACCTGAATCCACTCATTGTGCTGCTAAGGGCCTGATGACACAGATTTCATTGCTGAGTGATATTGCTTTGTAAGTAAATACCACAATTTCTTTATCCATTTTTCACTTTCTGCGATGTTGAACTTGTACTGTAAACGAGGTTCTTGTAAACAGAGCCATTCCAAACTTTGGGGTGGCTGTGTCTTTTTGATTTTAATTTCCCTAAGCTATAGGACCATAAGTGGAAGTGCCCTAGGTTCTGTTGCTTTGTTTTTTAGATGTTTCAGGAAACACCATACACTTCTCCCGAGTGGTTGTTGGCAATTTACATCCCGCCCATCAGCATAACAAGGTTCCCAGTTCTCCATGGCCTGTCCTGCCTTTCTGGATTTTACACTTTTTTCAGATGGCCCTTTTGACCGGGGGGAAGTGAGACTTCATTGTAGTGCAGATTTCCTTTGCAAGCTTGCTTGGTTGGCCAAAAAGGGCGTATGCGTTTTTTCCTGAATATATTCAGGAAAAAACGCATACGCCCTTTTTGGCCAAGTGCATCATTGTGGACGTTCTGCCTCTTTTACTATGCTTTCAATGCAATTCCAGTCTACCTCCTGAAATCGGTTTCCTGCAATTCTGCCCCGCTTTCAAGTCCTCTTGGCAGCCTTACTACAGTCTATTTTTGGACGATAGCTGTCATTTATAACTCTGCAGGTTTGTGAATTACAGTGCCCCTGAGCTCCTTTCTTCAACTCGCTTTCTTGTGAGCTGGCCGCAACACCACAGGATGGCTTCAGGCCCTAATCTGGTTCCGGCACGGCACGCTGAGCCTTTGGTTAATTCCTCTTCCTGGTGGGAAATGAGAGTTAAATTTGCCCGTCCAGACACCTCCAGCTAGTCTCTCATTGGTTCTCGCTATTCCTGTTCATCTTCCGCAAAAATTGCAAACTGGGCCAAACAGGAGGTTAAAGACACTGACTCTCCAAGTCGGGAGAGTGTTAGTAAAGCGTCTGGAATGTTGCACCCGAGTACCAGGGTACGAAAACTGAGACATATTTGAACACGTCTCCCGATCACATGGTTGATCATACTCTGGGTTCCACATGCATGTTTTAGCTGAAGGAAGAATACCTAAAACCTGGGTAGTTGAAACCCGTGTAATGGGTACCATGCAATATGACTTCAAAGGGTCTTCATTTGCTCACCGAACCTCTCCAATCCTATCACTGCTGCGTTTATGCCTCTGTACACATGCTTGATTCTCTTTCGGAGACATAGCAATCCATAGGTTTTAAGATACTTACTAGTCAGGTACATTCTTAGGTGTTTAATATGCGGTGTTGAGTCCATTTCGTTGAGCAAGGAGTAGCTCTTGTCTATTCCATATTTGGCTTAAGGAACTTTATCTGTGCTCATTTCAATCTCTGGTTTTATGCAGCACCTCAACTCACCTTTACCCTTAAGCAAGCATAAGTTGGTTTTCTAAATTTGAGACACTGTCCTGTTCTGTAATTCAGTTCCTGTGTAGCCAAGTTTACATTCCGTGTATTACTGATATCTTATGATGTTTCTTTTTCTGTGTGACTTATTTCAGTTAGAATCATCATACCTGAATCCACTCATTGTGCTGCTAAGGGCCTGATGACACAGATTTCATTGCTGAGTGATATTGCTTTGTAAGTAAATACCACAAGTTCTTTATCCATTTTTCACTTTCTGCGATGTTAAACTTGTACTGTAAACGAGGTTCTTGTAAACAGAGCCATTCCAAACTTTGGGGTGGCTGTGTCTTTTTGATTTTAATTTCCCTAAACTATAGGACCATAAGTGGAAGTGCCCTAGGTTCTGTTGCTTTGTTTTTTAGATGTTTCAGGAAACACCATACACTTCTCCCGAGTGGTTGTTGGCAATTTACATCCCGCCCATCAGCATAACAAGGCTCCCAGTTCTCCATGGCCTGTCCTGCCTTTCTGGATTTTACACTTTTTTCAGATGGCCCTTTTGACCGGGGGGAAGTGAGACTTCATTGTAGTGCAGATTTCCTTTGCAAGCTTGCTTGGTTGGCCAAAAAGGGCGTATGCGTTTTTTCCTGAATATATTCAGGAAAAAACGCATACGCCCTTTTTGGCCAAGTGCATCATTGTGGACGTTCTGCCTCTTTTCCTATGCTTTCAATGCAATTCCAGTCTACCTCCTGAAATCGGTTTCCTGCAATTCTGCCCCGCTTTCAAGTCCTCTTGGCAGCCTTACTTCAGTCTATTTTTGGACGATAGCTGTCATTTATAACTCTGCAGGTTTGTGAATTACAGTGCCCCTGAGCTCCTTTCTTCAACTCGTTTTCTTGTGAGCTGGCCGCAACACCGCAGGATGGCTTCAGGCCCTAATCTGGTTCCGGCACGGCACGCTGAGCCTTTGGTTAATTCCTCTTCCTGGTGGGAAATGAGAGTTAAATTTGCCCGTCCAGACACCTCCAGCTAGTCTCTCATTGGTTCTCGCTATTCCTGTTCATCTTCCGCAGAAATTGCAAACTGGGGCAAACAGGAGGTTAAAGGCACTGACTCTCCAAGTCGGGAGAGTGTTAGTAAAGCGTCTGGAATGTTGCACCCGAGTACCAGGGTACGAAAACTGAGACATATTTGAACACATCTCCCGATCACATGGTTGATCATACTCTGGGTTCCACATGCATGTTTTAGCTGAAGAAAGAATACCTAAAACCTGGGTAGTTGAAACCCGTGGAATGGGTACCATGCAATATGACTTCAAAGGGTCTTCATTTGCTCACCGAACCTCTCCAATCCTATCACTGCTGCGTTTATGCCCCTGTACACATGCTTGATTCTCTTTGGGAGACATAGCAATCCATAGGTTTTAAGATACTTACTAGTCAGGTACATTCTTAGGCGTTTAATATGCGGTGTTGAGTCCATTTCGTTGAGCAAGGAGTAGCTCTTGTCTATTCCATATTTGGCTTAAGGAACTTTATCTGTGCTCATTTCAATCTCTGGTTTTATGCAGCACCTCAACTCACCTTTACCCTTAAGCAAGCATAAGTTGCTTTTCTAAATTTGAGACCCTGTCCTGTTCTGTAATTCAGTTCCTGTGTAGCCAAGTTTACATTCCGTGTATTACTGATATCTTATGATGTTTCTTTTTCTGTGTGACTTATTTCAGTTAGAATCATCATACCTGAATCCACTCATTGTGCTGCTAAGGGCCTGATGACACAGATTTCATTGCTGAGTGATATTGCTTTGTAAGTAAATACCACAAGTTCTTTATCCATTTTTCACTTTCTGCGATGTTGAACTTGTACTGTAAACGAGGTTCTTGTAAACAGAGCCATTCCAAACTTTGGGGTGGCTGTGTCTTTTTGATTTTAATTTCCCTAAACTATAGGACCATAAGTGGAAGTGCCCTAGGTTCTGTTGCTTTGTTTTTTAGATGTTTCAGGAAACACCATACACTTCTCCCGAGTGGTTGTTGGCAATTTACATCCCGCCCATCAGCATAACAAGGCTCCCAGTTCTCCATGGCCTGTCCTGCCTTTCTGGATTTTACACTTTTTTCAGATGGCCCTTTTGACCGGGGGGAAGTGAGACTTCATTGTAGTGCAGATTTCCTTTGCAAGCTTGCTTGGTTGGCCAAAAAGGGCGTATGCGTTTTTTCCTGAATATATTCAGGAAAAAACGCATACGCCCTTTTTGGCCAAGTGCATCATTGTGGACGTTCTGCCTCTTTTCCTATGCTTTCAATGCAATTCCAGTCTACCTCCTGAAATCGGTTTCCTGCAATTCTGCCCCGCTTTCAAGTCCTCTTGGCAGCCTTACTTCAGTCTATTTTTGGACGATAGCTGTCATTTATAACTCTGCAGGTTTGTGAATTACAGTGCCCCTGAGCTCCTTTCTTCAACTCGCTTTCTTGTGAGCTGGCCGCAACACCGCAGGATGGCTTCAGGCCCTAATCTGGTTCCGGCACGGCACGCTGAGCCTTTGGTTAATTCCTCTTCCTGGTGGGAAATGAGAGTTAAATTTGCCCGTCCAGACACCTCCAGCTAGTCTCTCATTGGTTCTCGCTATTCCTGTTCATCTTCCACAGAAATTGCAAACTGGGGCAAACAGGAGGTTAAAGGCACTGACTCTCCAAGTCGGGAGAGTGTTAGTAAAGCGTCTGGAATGTTGCACCCGAGTACCAGGGTACGAAAACTGAGACATATTTGAACACGTCTCCCGATCACATGGTTGATCATACTCTGGGTTCCACATGCATGTTTTAGCTGAAGAAAGAATACCTAAAACCTGGGTAGTTGAAACCCGTGGAATGGGTACCATGCAATATGACTTCAAAGGGTCTTCATTTGCTCACCGAACCTCTCCAATCCTATCACTGCTGCGTTTATGCCCCTGTACACATGCTTGATTCTCTTTCGGAGACATAGCAATCCATAGGTTTTAAGATACTTACTAGTCAGGTACATTCTTAGGCGTTTAATATGCAGTGTTGAGTCCATTTCGTTGAGCAAGGAGTAGCTCTTGTCTATTCCATATTTGGCTTAAGGAACTTTATCTGTGCTCATTTCAATCTCTGGTTTTATGCAGCACCTCAACTCACCTTTACCCTTAAGCAAGCATAAGTTGGTTTTCTAAATTTGAGACCCTGTCCTGTTCTGTAATTCAGTTCCTGTGTAGCCAAGTTTCCATTCTGTGTATTACTGATATCTTATGATGTTTCTTTTTCAGTGTGACTTATTTCAGTTAGAATCATCATACCTGAATCCACTCATTGTGCTGCTAAGGGCCTGATGACACAGATTTCATTGCTGAGTGATACTGCATTGTAAGTAAATACCACAACTTCTTTATCCATTTTTCACTTTCTGCGATGTTGAACTTGTACTGTAAATGAGGTTCTTGTAAACAGAGGCGTCCCAAACTTTGGGGTGGCTGTGTCTTTTTGATTTTAATTTCCCTAAGCTATAGGACCATAAGTGGAAGTGCCCTAGGCTCTGTTGCTTTGTTTTTTAGATGTTTCAGGAAACACCATACACTTCTCCCGAGTGGTTGTTGGCAATTTACATCCCGCCCATCAGCATAACAAGGCTCCCAGTTCTCCATGGCCTGTCCTGCCTTTCTGGATTTTACACTTTTTTCAGATGGCCCTTTTGACCGGGGGGGCGGGGGGAGAAGTGAGTCTTCATTGTAGTGCAGATTTCCTTTGCAAGCTTGCTTGGTTGGCCAAAAAGGGCGTATGCGTTTTTTCCTGAATATATTCAGGAAAAAACGCATACGCCCTTTTTGGCCAAGTGCATCATTGTGGACGTTCTGCCTCTTTTCCTATGCTTTCAATGCAATTCCAGTCTACCTCCTGAAATCGGTTTCCTGCAATTCTGCCCCGCTTTCAAGTCCTCTTGGCAGCCTTACTTCAGTCTATTTTTGGACGATAGCTGTCATTTATAACTCTGCAGGTTTGTGAATTACAGTGCCCCTGAGCTCCTTTCTTCAACTCGCTTTCTTGTGAGCTGGCCGCAACACCGCAGGATGGCTTCAGGCCCTAATCTGGTTCCGGCACGGCACACTGAGCCTTTGGTTATTTCCTCTTCCTGGTGGGAAATGAGAGTTAAATTTGCCCGTCCAGACACCTCCAGCTAGTCTCTCATTGGTTCTCGCTATTCCTGTTCATCTTCCGCAGAAATTGCAAACTGGGCCAAACAGGAGGTTAAAGGCGCTGACTCTCCAAGTCGGGAGAGTGTTAGTAAAGCGTCTGGAATGTTGCACCCGAGTACCAGGGTACGAAAACTGAGACATATTTGAACACGTCTCCCGTTCACATGGTTGATCATACTTGGGTTCCACATGCATGTTTTAGCTGAAGGAAGAATACCTTAAACCTGGGTAGTTGAGACCCGTGTAATGGGTACCATGCAATATGACTTCAAAGGGTCTTCATTTGCTCACCGAACCTCTCCAATCCTATCACTGCTGCGTTTATGCCCCTGTACACACGCTTGATTCTCTTTTGGAGACATAGCAATCCATAGGTTTTACGATACTTACTAGTCAGGTACATTCTTAGGCGTTTAATATGCGGTGTTGAGTCCATTTCGTTGAGCAAGGAGTAGCTCTTGTTTATTCCATATTTGACTTAAGGAACTTTATCTGTGCTCATTTCAATCTGTGGTTTTATGCAGCACCCCAACTCACCTTTACCCTTAAGCAAGCATAAGTTGGTTTTCTAAATTTGAGACCCTGTTCTGTTTTGGAATGCAGTTCCTGTGTAGCCAAGTTTACATTCCGTGTATTAGTGATATCTTATGATGTTTCTTTTTCTGTGTGACTTATTTCAGTTAGAATCATCGTACCTGAATCCACTCATTATGCTGCTACGGGCCTGATGACATAGATTTCATTGCTGAGTGATACTGCGTTGTAAGTAAATACCACAAGTTCTTTATCCATTTTTCACTTTCTGCGATGTTGAACTTGTACTGTAAACGAGGTTCTTGTAAACAGAGCCGTTCCAAACTTTGGGGTGGCTGTGTCTTTTTTATTTTAAATTCCCTAAGCTATAGGACCATAAGTGGAAGTGCCCTAGGTTCTGTTGCTTTGTTTTTTAGATGTTTCAGGAAACACCATACACTTCTCCCGAGTGGTTGTTGGCAATTTACATCCCGCCCATCAGCATAACAAGGCTCCCAGTTCTCCATGGCCTGTCCTGCCTTTCTGGATTTTACACTTTTTTCAGATGGCCCTTTTGACCGGGGGGAAGTGAGACTTCATTGTAGTGCAGATTTCCTTTGCAAGCTTGCTTGGTTGGCCAAAAAGGGCGTATGCGTTTTTTCCTGAATATATTCAGGAAAAAACGCATACGCCCTTTTTGGCCAAGTGCATCATTGTGGACGTTCGGCCTCTTTTCCTATGCTTTCAATGCAATTCCAGTCTACCTCCTGAAATCGGTTTCCTGCAATTCTGCCCCGCTTTCAAGTCCTCTTGGCAGCCTTACTTCAGTCTATTTTTGGACGATAGCTGTCATTTATAACTCTGCAGGTTTGTGAATTACAGTGCCCCTGAGCTCCTTTCTTCAACTCGCTTTCTTGTGAGCTGGCCGCAACACCTCAGGATGGCTTCAGGCCCTAATCTGGTTCCGGCACGGCACGCTGAGCCTTTGGTTAATTCCTCTTCCTGGTGGGAAATGAGAGTTAAATTTGCCCGTCCAGACACCTCCAGCTAGTCTCTCATTGGTTCTCGCTATTCCTGTTCATCTTCCGCAGAAATTGCAAACTGGGGCAAACAGGAGGTTAAAGGCACTGACTCTCCAAGTAGGGAGAGTGTTAGTAAAGCGTCTGGAATGTTGCACCCGAGTACCAGGGTACGAAAACTGAGACATATTTGAACACGTCTCCCGATCACATGGTTGATCATACTCTAGGTTCCACATGCATGTTTTAGCTGAAGGAAGAATACCTTAAACCTGGGTAGTTGAAACCCGTGGAATGGGTACCATGCAATATGACTTCAAAGGGTCTTCATTTGCTCACTGAACCTCTCCAATCCTATCACTGCTGCGTTTATGCCCCTGTACAAATGCTTGATTCTCTTTCGGAGACATAGCAATCCATAGGTTTTAAGATACTTACAAGTCAGGTACATTCTTAGGCGTTTAATATGCGGTGTTGAGTCCATTTCGTTGAGCAAGGAGTAGCTCTTGTCTATTCCATATTTGGCTTAAGGAACTTTATCTGTGCTCATTTCAATCTCTGCTTTTATGCAGCACCCCAACTCACCTTTCCCCTTAAGCAAGCATAAGTTGGTTTTCTAAATTTGAGACCCTGTTCTGTTTTGGAATGCAGTTCCTGTGTAGCCAAGTTTACATTCCGTGTATTAGTGATATCTTATGATGTTTCTTTTTCAGTGTGACTTATTTCAGTTAGAATCATCGTACCTGAATCCACTCATTATGCTGCTACGGGCCTGATGACATAGATTTCATTGCTGAGTGATACTGCGTTGTAAGTAAATACCACAAGTTCTTTATCCATTTTTCACTTTCTGCGATGTTGAACTTGTACTGGAAACGAGGTTCTTGTAAACAGAGGCGTCCCAAACTTTGGGGTGGCTGTGTCTTTTTGATTTTAATTTCCCTAAGCTATAGGACCATAAGTGGAAGTGCCCTAGGCTCTGTTGCTTTGTTTTTTAGATGTTTCAGGAAACACCATACACTTCTCCCGAGTGGTTGTTGGCAATTTACATCCCGCCCATCAGCATAACAAGGCTCCCAGTTCTCCATGGCCTGTCCTGCCTTTCTGGATTTTACACTTTTTTCAGATGGCCCTTTTGACCGGGGGGAAGTGAGACTTCATTGTAGTGCAGATTTCCTTTGCAAGCTTGCTTGGTTGGCCAAAAAGGGCGTATGCGTTTTTTCCTGAATATATTCAGGAAAAAACGCATACGCCCTTTTTGGCCAAGTGCATCATTGTGGACGTTCTGCCTCTTTTCCTATGCTTTCAATGCAATTCCAGTCTACCTCCTGAAATCGGTTTCCTGCAATTCTGCCCCGCTTTCAAGTCCTCTTGGCAGCCTTACTTCAGTCTATTTTTGGACGATAGCTGTCATTTATAACTCTGCAGGTTTGTGAATTACAGTGCCCCTGAGCTCCTTTCTTCAACTCGCTTTCTTGTGAGCTGGCCGCAACACCGCAGGATGGCTTCAGGCCCTAATCTGGTTCCGGCACGGCACACTGAGCCTTTGGTTATTTCCTCTTCCTGGTGGGAAATGAGAGTTAAATTTGCCCGTCCAGACACCTCCAGCTAGTCTCTCATTGGTTCTCGCTATTCCTGTTCATCTTCCGCAGAAATTGCAAACTGGGCCAAACAGGAGGTTAAAGGCGCTGACTCTCCAAGTCGGGAGAGTGTTAGTAAAGCGTCTGGAATGTTGCACCCGAGTACCAGGGTACGAAAACTGAGACATATTTGAACACGTCTCCCGTTCACATGGTTGATCATACTTGGGTTCCACATGCATGTTTTAGCTGAAGGAAGAATACCTTAAACCTGGGTAGTTGAGACCCGTGTAATGGGTACCATGCAATATGACTTCAAAGGGTCTTCATTTGCTCACCGAACCTCTCCAATCCTATCACTGCTGCGTTTATGCCCCTGTACACACGCTTGATTCTCTTTTGGAGACATAGCAATCCATAGGTTTTACGATACTTACTAGTCAGGTACATTCTTAGGCGTTTAATATGCGGTTTTGAGTCCATTTCGTTGAGCAAGGAGTAGCTCTTGTTTATTCCATATTTGACTTAAGGAACTTTATCTGTGCTCATTTCAATCTGTGGTTTTATGCAGCACCCCAACTCACCTTTACCCTTAAGCAAGCATAAGTTGGTTTTCTAAATTTGAGACCCTGTTCTGTTTTGGAATGCAGTTCCTGTGTAGCCAAGTTTACATTCCGTGTATTAGTGATATCTTATGATGTTTCTTTTTCTGTGTGACTTATTTCAGTTAGAATCATCGTACCTGAATCCACTCATTATGCTGCTACGGGCCTGATGACATAGATTTCATTGCTGAGTGATACTGCGTTGTAAGTAAATACCACAAGTTCTTTATCCATTTTTCACTTTCTGCGATGTTGAACTTGTACTGTAAACGAGGTTCTTGTAAACAGAGCCGTTCCAAACTTTGGGGTGGCTGTGTCTTTTTTATTTTAAATTCCCTAAGCTATAGGACCATAAGTGGAAGTGCCCTAGGTTCTGTTGCTTTGTTTTTTAGATGTTTCAGGAAACACCATACACTTCTCCCGAGTGGTTGTTGGCAATTTACATCCCGCCCATCAGCATAACAAGGCTCCCAGTTCTCCATGGCCTGTCCTGCCTTTCTGGATTTTACACTTTTTTCAGATGGCCCTTTTGACCGGGGGGAAGTGAGACTTCATTGTAGTGCAGATTTCCTTTGCAAGCTTGCTTGGTTGGCCAAAAAGGGCGTATGCGTTTTTTCCTGAATATATTCAGGAAAAAACGCATACGCCCTTTTTGGCCAAGTGCATCATTGTGGACGTTCGGCCTCTTTTCCTATGCTTTCAATGCAATTCCAGTCTACCTCCTGAAATCGGTTTCCTGCAATTCTGCCCCGCTTTCAAGTCCTCTTGGCAGCCTTACTTCAGTCTATTTTTGGACGATAGCTGTCATTTATAACTCTGCAGGTTTGTGAATTACAGTGCCCCTGAGCTCCTTTCTTCAACTCGCTTTCTTGTGAGCTGGCCGCAACACCTCAGGATGGCTTCAGGCCCTAATCTGGTTCCGGCACGGCACGCTGAGCCTTTGGTTAATTCCTCTTCCTGGTGGGAAATGAGAGTTAAATTTGCCCGTCCAGACACCTCCAGCTAGTCTCTCATTGGTTCTCGCTATTCCTGTTCATCTTCCGCAGAAATTGCAAACTGGGGCAAACAGGAGGTTAAAGGCACTGACTCTCCAAGTAGGGAGAGTGTTAGTAAAGCGTCTGGAATGTTGCACCCGAGTACCAGGGTACGAAAACTGAGACATATTTGAACACGTCTCCCGATCACATGGTTGATCATACTCTAGGTTCCACATGCATGTTTTGGCTGAAGGAAGAATACCTTAAACCTGGGTAGTTGAAACCCGTGGAATGGGTACCATGCAATATGACTTCAAAGGGTCTTCATTTGCTCACTGAACCTCTCCAATCCTATCACTGCTGCGTTTATGCCCCTGTACAAATGCTTGATTCTCTTTCGGAGACATAGCAATCCATAGGTTTTAAGATACTTACAAGTCAGGTACATTCTTAGGCGTTTAATATGCGGTGTTGAGTCCATTTCGTTGAGCAAGGAGTAGCTCTTGTCTATTCCATATTTGGCTTAAGGAACTTTATCTGTGCTCATTTCAATCTCTGGTTTTATGCAGCACCCCAACTCACCTTTCCCCTTAAGCAAGCATAAGTTGGTTTTCTAAATTTGAGACCCTGTTCTGTTTTGGAATGCAGTTCCTGTGTAGCCAAGTTTACATTCCGTGTATTAGTGATATCTTATGATGTTTCTTTTTCAGTGTGACTTATTTCAGTTAGAATCATCGTACCTGAATCCACTCATTATGCTGCTACGGGCCTGATGACATAGATTTCATTGCTGAGTGATACTGCGTTGTAAGTAAATACCACAAGTTCTTTATCCATTTTTCACTTTCTGCGATGTTGAACTTGTACTGTAAACGAGGTTCTTGTAAACAGAGGCGTCCCAAACTTTGGGGTGGCTGTGTCTTTTTGATTTTAATTTCCCTAAGCTATAGGACCATAAGTGGAAGTGCCCTAGGCTCTGTTGCTTTGTTTTTTAGATGTTTCAGGAAACACCATACACTTCTCCCGAGTGGTTGTTGGCAATTTACATCCCGCCCATCAGCATAACAAGGCTCCCAGTTCTCCATGGCCTGTCCTGCCTTTCTGGATTTTACACTTTTTTCAGATGGCCCTTTTGACCGGGGGTAAGTGAGACTTCATTGTAGTGCAGATTTCCTTTGCAAGCTTGCTTGGTTGGCCAAAAAGGGCGTATGCGTTTTTTTCTGAATATATTCCTGAATATATTCAGGAAATATATTCAGGAAAAAACGCATACGCCCTTTTTGGCCAAGTGCATCATTGTGGACGTTCGGCCTCTTTTCCTATGCTTTCAATGCAATTCCAGTCTACCTCCTGAAATCGGTTTCCTGCAATTCTGCCCCGCTTTCAAGTCCTCTTGGCAGCCTTACTTCAGTCTATTTTTGGACGATAGCTGTCATTTATAACTCTGCAGGTTTGTGAATTACAGTGCCCCTGAGCTCCTTTCTTCAACTCGCTTTCTTGTGAGCTGGCCGCAACACCACAGGATGGCTTCAGGCCCTAATCTGGTTCCGGCACGGCACGCTGAGCCTTTGGTTAATTCCTCTTCCTGGTGGGAAATGAGAGTTAAATTTGCCCGTCCAGACACCTCCAGCTAGTCTCTCATTGGTTCTCGCTATTCCTGTTCATCTTCCGCAGAAATTGCAAACTGGGCCAAACAGGAGGTTAAAGACACTGACTCTCCAAGTGGGGAGAGTGTTAGTAAAGCGTCTGGAATGTTGCACCCGAGTACCAGGGTACGAAAACTGAGACATATTTGAACACGTCTCCCGATCACATGGTTGATCATACTCTGGGTTCCACATGCATGTTTTAGCTGAAGGAAGAATACCTAAAACCTGGGTAGTTGAAACCCGTGGAATGGGTACCATGCAATATGACTTCAAAGGGTCTTCATTTGCTCACCGAACCTCTCCAATCCTATCACTGCTGCGTTTATGCCCCTGTACACATGCTTGATTCTCTTTCGGAGACATAGCAATCCATAGGTTTTAAGATACTTACTAGTCAGGTACATTCTTAGGCGTTTAATATGCGGTGTTGAGTCCATTTCGTTGAGCAAGGAGTAGCTCTTGTCTATTCCATATTTGGCTTAAGGAACTTTATCTGTGCTCATTTCAATCTCTGGTTTTATGCAGCACCTCAACTCACCTTTACCCTTAAGCAAGCATAAGTTGGTTTTCTAAATTTGAGACCCTGTCCTGTTCTGTAATTCAGTTCCTGTGTAGCCAAGTTTACATTCCGTGTATTACTGATATCTTATGATGTTTCTTTTTCTGTGTGACTTATTTCAGTTAGAATCATCATACCTGAATCCACTCATTGTGCTGCTAAGGGCCTGATGACACAGATTTCATTGCTGAGTGATATTGCTTTGTAAGTAAATACCACAACTTCTTTATCCATTTTTCACTTTGTGCGATGTTGAACTTGTACTGTAAACGAGGTTCTTGTAAACAGAGCCGTTCGAAAATTTGGGGTGGCTGTATCTTTTTGATTTTAAATTCCGTAAGCTATAGGACCATAAGTGGCAGTGCCATAGGTTCTGTTGCTTTGTTTTTTAGATGTTTCAGGAAACACCATACACTTCTCCCGAGTGGTTGTTGGCAATTTACATCCCGCCCATCAGCATAACAAGGCTCCCAGTTCTCCATGGCCTGTCCTGCCTTTCTGGATTTTACACTTTTTTCAGATGGCCCTTTTGACCGGGGGGAAGTGAGACTTCATTGTAGTGCAGATTTCCTTTGCAAGCTTGCTTGGTTGGCCAAAAAGGGCGTATGCGTTTTTTCCTGAATATATTCAGGAAAAAACGCATACGCCCTTTTTGGCCAAGTGCATCATTGTGGACGTTCTGCCTCTTTTCCTATGCTTTCAATGCAATTCCAGTCTACCTCCTGAAATCGGTTTCCTGCAATTCTGCCCCGCTTTCAAGTCCTCTTGGCAGCCTCACTTCAGTCTATTTTTGGACGATAGCTGTCATTTATAACTCTGCAGGTTTGTGAATTACAGTGCCCCTGAGCTCCTTTCTTCAACTCGCTTTCTTGTGAGCTGGCCGCAACACCGCAGGATGGCTTCAGGCCCTAATCTGGTTCCGGCACGGCACGCTGAGCCTTTGGTTAATTCCTCTTCCTGGTGGGAAATGAGAGTTAAATTTGCCCGTCCAGACACCTCCAGCTAGTCTCTCATTGGTTCTCGCTATTCCTGTTCATCTTCCGCAGAAATTGCAAACTGGGGCAAACAGGAGGTTAAAGGCACTGACTCTCCAAGTAGGGAGAGTGTTAGTAAAGCGTCTGGAATGTTGCACCCGAGTACCAGGGTACGAAAACTGAGACATATTTGAACACGTCTCCCGATCACATGGTTGATCATACTCTAGGTTCCACATGCATGTTTTAGCTGAAGGAAGAATACCTTAAACCTGGGTAGTTGAAACCCGTGGAATGAGTACCATGCAATATGACTTCAAAGGGTCTTCATTTGCTCACTGAACCTCTCCAATCCTATCACTGCTGCGTTTATGCCCCTGTACAAATGCTTGATTCTCTTTCGGAGACATAGCAGTCCATAGGTTTTAAGATACTTACAAGTCAGGTACATTCTTAGGCGTTTAATATGCGGTGTTGAGTCCATTTCGTTGAGCAAGGAGTAGCTCTTGTCTATTCCATATTTGGCTTAAGGAACTTTATCTGTGCTCATTTCAATCTCTGGTTTTATGCAGCACCCCAACTCACCTTTACCCTTAAGCAAGCATAAGTTGGTTTTCTAAATTTGAGACCCTGTTCTGTTTTGGAATGCAGTTCCTGTGTAGCCAAGTTTACATTCCGTGTATTAGTGATATCTTATGATGTTTCTTTTTCAGTGTGACTTATTTCAGTTAGAATCATCGTACCAGAATCCACTCATTATGCTGCTACGGGCCTGATGACATAGATTTCATTGCTGAGTGATACTGCGTTGTAAGTAAATACCACAAGTTCTTTATCCATTTTTCACTTTCTGCGATGTTGAACTTGTACTGTAAACGAGGTTCTTGTAAACAGAGGCGTCCCAAACTTTGGGGTGGCTGTGTCTTTTTGATTTTAATTTCCCTAAGCTATAGGACCATAAGTGGAAGTGCCCTAGGCTCTGTTGCTTTGTTTTTTAGATGTTTCAGGAAACACCATACACTTCTCCCGAGTGGTTGTTGGCAATTTACATCCCGCCCATCAGCATAACAAGGCTCCCAGTTCTCCATGGCCTGTCCTGCCTTTCTGGATTTTACACTTTTTTCAGATGGCCCTTTTGACCGGGGGTAAGTGAGACTTCATTGTAGTGCAGATTTCCTTTGCAAGCTTGCTTGGTTGGCCAAAAAGGGCGTATGCGTTTTTTCCTGAATATATTCCTGAATATATTCAGGAAATATATTCAGGAAAAAACGCATACGCCCTTTTTGGCCAAGTGCATCATTGTGGACGTTCGGCCTCTTTTCCTATGCTTTCAATGCAATTCCAGTCTACCTCCTGAAATCGGTTTCCTGCAATTCTGCCCCGCTTTCAAGTCCTCTTGGCAGCCTTACTTCAGTCTATTTTTGGACGATAGCTGTCATTTATAACTCTGCAGGTTTGTGAATTACAGTGCCCCTGAGCTCCTTTCTTCAACTCGCTTTCTTGTGAGCTGGCCGCAACACCACAGGATGGCTTCAGGCCCTAATCTGGTTCCGGCACGGCACGCTGAGCCTTTGGTTAATTCCTCTTCCTGGTGGGAAATGAGAGTTAAATTTGCCCGTCCAGACACCTCCAGCTAGTCTCTCATTGGTTCTCGCTATTCCTGTTCATCTTCCGCAGAAATTGCAAACTGGGCCAAACAGGAGGTTAAAGACACTGACTCTCCAAGTGGGGAGAGTGTTAGTAAAGCGTCTGGAATGTTGCACCCGAGTACCAGGGTACGAAAACTGAGACATATTTGAACACGTCTCCCGATCACATGGTTGATCATACTCTGGGTTCCACATGCATGTTTTAGCTGAAGGAAGAATACCTAAAACCTGGGTAGTTGAAACCCGTGGAATGGGTACCATGCAATATGACTTCAAAGGGTCTTCATTTGCTCACCGAACCTCTCCAATCCTATCACTGCTGCGTTTATGCCCCTGTACACATGCTTGATTCTCTTTCGGAGACATAGCAATCCATAGGTTTTAAGATACTTACTAGTCAGGTACATTCTTAGGCGTTTAATATGCGGTGTTGAGTCCATTTCGTTGAGCAAGGAGTAGCTCTTGTCTATTCCATATTTGGCTTAAGGAACTTTATCTGTGCTCATTTCAATCTCTGGTTTTATGCAGCACCTCAACTCACCTTTCCCCTTAAGCAAGCATAAGTTGGTTTTCTAAATTTGAGACCCTGTCCTGTTCTGTAATTCAGTTCCTGTGTAGCCAAGTTTACATTCCGTGTATTACTGATATCTTATGATGTTTCTTTTTCTGTGTGACTTATTTCAGTTAGAATCATCATACCTGAATCCACTCATTGTGCTGCTAAGGGCCTGATGACACAGATTTCATTGCTGAGTGATATTGCTTTGTAAGTAAATACCACAATTTCTTTATCCATTTTTCACTTTCTGCGATGTTGAACTTGTACTGTAAACGAGGTTCTTGTAAACAGAGCCATTCC
Organism: Stenella coeruleoalba; assembly: GCF_951394435.1. Taxonomy (NCBI): domain Eukaryota; kingdom Metazoa; phylum Chordata; class Mammalia; order Artiodactyla; family Delphinidae; genus Stenella; species Stenella coeruleoalba. The sequence continues at coordinate 160,698 of NW_027646000.1, read as the reverse complement.
AAACTTTGGGGTGGCTGTGTCTTTTTGATTTTAATTTCCCTAAGCTATAGGACCATAAGTGGAAGTGCCCTAGGTTCTGTTGCTTTGTTTTTTAGATGTTTCAGGAAACACCATACACTTCTCCCGAGTGGTTGTTGGCAATTTACATCCCGCCCATCAGCATAACAAGGTTCCCAGTTCTCCATGGCCTGTCCTGCCTTTCTGGATTTTACACTTTTTTCAGATGGCCCTTTTGACCGGGGGGAAGTGAGACTTCATTGTAGTGCAGATTTCCTTTGCAAGCTTGCTTGGTTGGCCAAAAAGGGCGTATGCGTTTTTTCCTGAATATATTCAGGAAAAAACGCATACGCCCTTTTTAGCCAAGTGCATCATTGTGGACGTTCTGCCTCTTTTCCTATGCTTTCAATGCAATTCCAGTCTACCTCCTGAAATCGGTTTCCTGCAATTCTGCCCCGCTTTCAAGTCCTCTTGGCAGCCTTACTTCAGTATATTTTTGGACGATAGCTGTCATTTATAACTCTGCAGTTTTGTGAATTACAGTGCCCCTGAGCTCCTTTCTTCAACTCGCTTTCTTGTGAGCTGGCCGCAACACCGCAGGATGGCTTCAGGCCCTAATCTGGTTCCGGCTCGGCACGCTGAGCCTTTGGTTAATTCCTCTTCCTGGTGGGAAATGAGAGTTAAATTTGCCCGTCCAGACACCTCCAGCTAGTCTCTCATTGGTTCTCGCTATTCCTGTTCATCTTCCGCAGAAATTGCAAACTGGGGCAAACAGGAGGTTAAAGGCACTGACTCTCCAAGTAGGGAGAGTGTTAGTAAAGCGTCTGGAATGTTGCACCCGAGTACCAGGGTACGAAAACTGAGACATATTTGAACACGTCTCCCGATCACATGGTTGATCATACTCTAGGTTCCACATGCATGTTTTAGCTGAAGGAAGAATACCTTAAACCTGGGTAGTTGAAACCCGTGGAATGGGTACCATGCAATATGACTTCAAAGGGTCTTCATTTGCTCACTGAACCTCTCCAATCCTATCACTGCTGCGTTTATGCCCCTGTACAAATGCTTGATTCTCTTTCGGAGACATAGCAGTCCATAGGTTTTAAGATACTTACAAGTCAGGTACATTCTTAGGCGTTTAATATGCGGTGTTGAGTCCATTTCGTTGAGCAAGGAGTAGCTCTTGTCTATTCCATATTTGGCTTAAGGAACTTTATCTGTGCTCATTTCAATCTCTGGTTTTATGCAGCACCCCAACTCACCTTTACCCTTAAGCAAGCATAAGTTGGTTTTCTAAATTTGAGACCCTGTTCTGTTTTGGAATGCAGTTCCTGTGTAGCCAAGTTTACATTCCGTGTATTAGTGATATCTTATGATGTTTCTTTTTCAGTGTGACTTATTTCAGTTAGAATCATCGTACCTGAATCCACTCATTATGCTGCTACGGGCCTGATGACATAGATTTCATTGCTGAGTGATACTGCGTTGTAAGTAAATACCACAAGTTCTTTATCCATTTTTCACTTTCTGCGATGTTGAACTTGTACTGTAAACGAGGTTCTTGTAAACAGAGGCGTCCCAAACTTTGGGGTGGCTGTGTCTTTTTGATTTTAATTTCCCTAAGCTATAGGACCATAAGTGGAAGTGCCCTAGGCTCTGTTGCTTTGTTTTTTAGATGTTTCAGGAAACACCATACACTTCTCCCGAGTGGTTGTTGGCAACTTACATCCCGCCCATCAGCATAACAAGGCTCCCAGTTCTCCATGGCCTGTCCTGCCTTTCTGGATTTTACACTTTTTTCAGATGGCCCTTTTGACCGGGGGGAAGTGAGACTTCATTGTAGTGCAGATTTCCTTTGCAAGCTTGCTTGGTTGGCCAAAAAGGGCGTATGCGTTTTTTCCTGAATATATTCCTGAATATATTCAGGAAATATATTCAGGAAAAAACGCATACGCCCTTTTTGGCCAAGTGCATCATTGTGGACGTTCGGCCTCTTTTCCTATGCTTTCAATGCAATTCCAGTCTACCTCCTGAAATCGGTTTCCTGCAATTCTGCCCCGCTTTCAAGTCCTCTTGGCAGCCTTACTTCAGTCTATTTTTGGACGATAGCTGTCATTTATAACTCTGCAGGTTTGTGAATTACAGTGCCCCTGAGCTCCTTTCTTCAACTCGCTTTCTTGTGAGCTGGCCGCAACACCACAGGATGGCTTCAGGCCCTAATCTGGTTCCGGCACGGCACGCTGAGCCTTTGGTTAATTCCTCTTCCTGGTGGGAAATGAGAGTTAAATTTGCCCGTCCAGACACCTCCAGCTAGTCTCTCATTGGTTCTCGCTATTCCTGTTCATCTTCCGCAGAAATTGCAAACTGGGCCAAACAGGAGGTTAAAGACACTGACTCTCCAAGTGGGGAGAGTGTTAGTAAAGCGTCTGGAATGTTGCACCCGAGTACCAGGGTACGAAAACTGAGACATATTTGAACACGTCTCCCGATCACATGGTTGATCATACTCTGGGTTCCACATGCATGTTTTAGCTGAAGGAAGAATACCTAAAACCTGGGTAGTTGAAACCCGTGGAATGGGTACCATGCAATATGACTTCAAAGGGTCTTCATTTGCTCACCGAACCTCTCCAATCCTATCACTGCTGCGTTTATGCCCCTGTACACATGCTTGATTCTCTTTCGGAGACATAGCAATCCATAGGTTTTAAGATACTTACTAGTCAGGTACATTCTTAGGCGTTTAATATGCGGTGTTGAGTCCATTTCGTTGAGCAAGGAGTAGCTCTTGTCTATTCCATATTTGGCTTAAGGAACTTTATCTGTGCTCATTTCAATCTCTGGTTTTATGCAGCACCTCAACTCACCTTTCCCCTTAAGCAAGCATAAGTTGGTTTTCTAAATTTGAGACCCTGTCCTGTTCTGTAATTCAGTTCCTGTGTAGCCAAGTTTACATTCCGTGTATTACTGATATCTTATGATGTTTCTTTTTCTGTGTGACTTATTTCAGTTAGAATCATCATACCTGAATCCACTCATTGTGCTGCTAAGGGCCTGATGACACAGATTTCATTGCTGAGTGATATTGCTTTGTAAGTAAATACCACAATTTCTTTATCCATTTTTCACTTTCTGCGATGTTGAACTTGTACTGTAAACGAGGTTCTTGTAAACAGAGCCATTCCAAACTTTGGGGTGGCTGTGTCTTTTTGATTTTAATTTCCCTAAGCTATAGGACCATAAGTGGAAGTGCCCTAGGTTCTGTTGCTTTGTTTTTTAGATGTTTCAGGAAACACCATACACTTCTCCCGAGTGGTTGTTGGCAATTTACATCCCGCCCATCAGCATAACAAGGCTCCCAGTTCTCCATGGCCTGTCCTGCCTTTCTGGATTTTACACTTTTTTCAGATGGCCCTTTTGACCGGGGGGAAGTGAGACTTCATTGTAGTGCAGATTTCCTTTGCAAGCTTGCTTGGTTGGCCAAAAAGGGCGTATGCGTTTTTTCCTGAATATATTCAGGAAAAAACGCATACGCCCTTTTTGGCCAAGTGCATCATTGTGGACGTTCTGCCTCTTTTCCTATGCTTTCAATGCAATTCCAGTCTACCTCCTGAAATCGGTTTCCTGCAATTCTGCCCCGCTTTCAAGTCCTCTTGGCAGCCTTACTTCAGTATATTTTTGGACGATAGCTGTCATTTATAACTCTGCAGTTTTGTGAATTACAGTGCCCCTGAGCTCCTTTCTTCAACTCGCTTTCTTGTGAGCTGGCCGCAACACCGCAGGATGGCTTCAGGCCCTAATCTGGTTCCGGCTCGGCACGCTGAGCCTTTGGTTAATTCCTCTTCCTGGTGGGAAATGAGAGTTAAATTTGCCCGTCCAGACACCTCCAGCTAGTCTCTCATTGGTTCTCGCTATTCCTGTTCATCTTCCGCAGAAATTGCAAACTGGGGCAAACAGGAGGTTAAAGGCACTGACTCTCCAAGTAGGGAGAGTGTTAGTAAAGCGTCTGGAATGTTGCACCCGAGTACCAGGGTACGAAAACTGAGACATATTTGAACACGTCTCCCGATCACATGGTTGATCATACTCTAGGTTCCACATGCATGTTTTAGCTGAAGGAAGAATACCTTAAACCTGGGTAGTTGAAACCCGTGGAATGGGTACCATGCAATATGACTTCAAAGGGTCTTCATTTGCTCACTGAACCTCTCCAATCCTATCACTGCTGCGTTTATGCCCCTGTACAAATGCTTGATTCTCTTTCGGAGACATAGCAGTCCATAGGTTTTAAGATACTTACAAGTCAGGTACATTCTTAGGCGTTTAATATGCGGTGTTGAGTCCATTTCGTTGAGCAAGGAGTAGCTCTTGTCTATTCCATATTTGGCTTAAGGAACTTTATCTGTGCTCATTTCAATCTCTGGTTTTATGCAGCACCCCAACTCACCTTTACCCTTAAGCAAGCATAAGTTGGTTTTCTAAATTTGAGACCCTGTTCTGTTTTGGAATGCAGTTCCTGTGTAGCCAAGTTTACATTCCGTGTATTAGTGATATCTTATGATGTTTCTTTTTCAGTGTGACTTATTTCAGTTAGAATCATCGTACCTGAATCCACTCATTATGCTGCTACGGGCCTGATGACATAGATTTCATTGCTGAGTGATACTGCGTTGTAAGTAAATACCACAAATTCTTTATCCATTTTTCACTTTCTGCGATGTTGAACTTGTACTGTAAACGAGGTTCTTGTAAACAGAGGCGTCCCAAACTTTGGGGTGGCTGTGTCTTTTTGATTTTAATTTCCCTAAGCTATAGGACCATAAGTGGAAGTGCCCTAGGCTCTGTTGCTTTGTTTTTTAGATGTTTCAGGAAACACCATACACTTCTCCCGAGTGGTTGTTGGCAATTTACATCCCGCCCATCAGCATAACAAGGCTCCCAGTTCTCCATGGCCTGTCCTGCCTTTCTGGATTTTACACTTTTTTCAGATGGCCCTTTTGACCGGGGGGAAGTGAGACTTCATTGTAGTGCAGATTTCCTTTGCAAGCTTGCTTGGTTGGCCAAAAAGGGCGTATGCGTTTTTTCCTGAATATATTCCTGAATATATTCAGGAAATATATTCAGGAAAAAACGCATACGCACTTTTTGGCCAAGTGCATCATTGTGGACGTTCGGCCTCTTTTCCTATGCTTTCAATGCAATTCCAGTCTACCTCCTGAAATCGGTTTCCTGCAATTCTGCCCCGCTTTCAAGTCCTCTTGGCAGCCTTACTTCAGTCTATTTTTGGACGATAGCTGTCATTTATAACTCTGCAGGTTTGTGAATTACAGTGCCCCTGAGCTCCTTTCTTCAACTCGCTTTCTTGTGAGCTGGCCGCAACACCACAGGATGGCTTCAGGCCCTAATCTGGTTCCGGCACGGCACGCTGAGCCTTTGGTTAATTCCTCTTCCTGGTGGGAAATGAGAGTTAAATTTGCCCGTCCAGACACCTCCAGCTAGTCTCTCATTGGTTCTCGCTATTCCTGTTCATCTTCCGCAGAAATTGCAAACTGGGCCAAACAGGACGTTAAAGACACTGACTCTCCAAGTGGGGAGAGTGTTAGTAAAGCGTCTGGAATGTTGCACCCGAGTACCAGGGTACGAAAACTGAGACATATTTGAACACGTCTCCCGATCACATGGTTGATCATACTCTGGGTTCCACATGCATGTTTTAGCTGAAGGAAGAATACCTAAAACCTGGGTAGTTGAAACCTGTGGAATGGGTACCATGCAATATGACTTCAAAGGGTCTTCATTTGCTCACCGAACCTCTCCAATCCTATCACTGCTGCGTTTATGCCCCTGTACACATGCTTGATTCTCTTTCGGAGACATAGCAATCCATAGGTTTTAAGATACTTACTAGTCAGGTACATTCTTAGGCGTTTAATATGCGGTGTTGAGTCCATTTCGTTGAGCAAGGAGTAGCTCTTGTCTATTCCATATTTGGCTTAAGGAAGTTTATCTGTGCTCATTTCAATCTCTGGTTTTATGCAGCACCTCAACTCACCTTTCCCCTTAAGCAAGCATAAGTTGGTTTTCTAAATTTGAGACCCTGTCCTGTTCTGTAATTCAGTTCCTGTGTAGCCAAGTTTACATTCCGTGTATTACTGATATCTTATGATGTTTCTTTTTCTGTGTGACTTATTTCAGTTAGAATCATCATACCTGAATCCACTCATTGTGCTGCTAAGGGCCTGATGACACAGATTTCATTGCTGAGTGATATTGCTTTGTAAGTAAATACCACAAGTTCTTTATCCATTTTTCACTTTCTGCGATGTTGAACTTGTACTGTAAACGAGGTTCTTGTAAACAGAGCCATTCCAAACTTTGGGGTGGCTGTGTCTTTTTGATTTTAATTTCCCTAAGCTATAGGACCATAAGTGGAAGTGCCCTAGGTTCTGTTGCTTTGTTTTTTAGATGTTTCAGGAAACACCATACACTTCTCCCGAGTGGTTGTTGGCAATTTACATCCCGCCCATCAGCATAACAAGGTTCCCAGTTCTCCATGGCCTGTCCTGCCTTTCTGGATTTTACACTTTTTTCAGATGGCCCTTTTGACCGGGGGGAAGTGAGACTTCATTGTAGTGCAGATTTCCTTTGCAAGCTTGCTTGGTTGGCCAAAAAGGGCGTATGCGTTTTTTCCTGAATATATTCAGGAAAAAACGCATACGCCCTTTTTGGCCAAGTGCATCATTGTGGACGTTCGGCCTCTTTTCCTATGCTTTCAATGCAATTCCAGTCTACCTCCTGAAATCGGTTTCCTGCAATTCTGCCCCGCTTTCAAGTCCTCTTGGCAGCCTTACTTCAGTCTATTTTTGGACGATAGCTGTCATTTATAACTCTGCAGGTTTGTGAATTACAGTGCCCCTGAGCTCCTTTCTTCAACTCGCTTTCTTGTGAGCTGGCCGCAACACCACAGGATGGCTTCAGGCCCTAATCTGGTTCCGGCACGGCACGCTGAGCCTTTGGTTAATTCCTCTTCCTGGTGGGAAATGAGAGTTAAATTTGCCCGTCCAGACACCTCCAGCTAGTCTCTCATTGGTTCTCGCTATTCCTGTTCATCTTCCGCAGAAATTGCAAACTGGGCCAAACAGGAGGTTAAAGACACTGACTCTCCAAGTGGGGAGAGTGTTAGTAAAGCGTCTGGAATGTTGCACCCGAGTACCAGGGTACGAAAACTGAGACATATTTGAACACGTCTCCCGATCACATGGTTGATCATACTCTGGGTTCCACATGCATGTTTTAGCTGAAGGAAGAATACCTAAAACCTGGGTAGTTGAAACCCGTGGAATGGGTACCATGCAATATGACTTCAAAGGGTCTTCATTTGCTCACCGAACCTCTCCAATCCTATCACTGCTGCGTTTATGCCCCTGTACACATGCTTGATTCTCTTTCGGAGACATAGCAATCCATAGGTTTTAAGATACTTACTAGTCAGGTACATTCTTAGGCGTTTAATATGCGGTGTTGAGTCCATTTCGTTGAGCAAGGAGTAGCTCTTGTCTATTCCATATTTGGCTTAAGGAACTTTATCTGTGCTCATTTCAATCTCTGGTTTTATGCAGCACCTCAACTCACCTTTACCCTTAAGCAAGCATAAGTTGGTTTTCTAAATTTGAGACCCTGTCCTGTTCTGTAATTCAGTTCCTGTGTAGCCAAGTTTACATTCCGTGTATTACTGATATCTTATGATGTTTCTTTTTCTGTGTGACTTATTTCAGTTAGAATCATCATACCTGAATCCACTCATTGTGCTGCTAAGGGCCTGATGACACAGATTTCATTGCTGAGTGATATTGCTTTGTAAGTAAATACCACAAGTTCTTTATCCATTTTTCACTTTCTGCGATGTTGAACTTGTACTGTAAACGAGGTTCTTGTAAACAGAGCCATTCCAAACTTTGGGGTGGCTGTGTCTTTTTGATTTTAATTTCCCTAAACTATAGGACCATATGTGGAAGTGCCCTAGGTTCTGTTGCTTTGTTTTTTAGATGTTTCAGGAAACACCATACACTTCTCCCGAGTGGTTGTTGGCAATTTACATCCCGCCCATCAGCATAACAAGGCTCCCAGTTCTCCATGGCCTGTCCTGCCTTTCTGGATTTTACACTTTTTTCAGATGGCCCTTTTGACCGGGGGGAAGTGAGACTTCATTGTAGTGCAGATTTCCTTTGCAAGCTTGCTTGGTTGGCCAAAAAGGGCGTATGCGTTTTTTCCTGAATATATTCAGGAAAAAACGCATACGCCCTTTTTGGCCAAGTGCATCATTGTGGACGTTCTGCCTCTTTTCCTATGCTTTCAATGCAATTCCAGTCTACCTCCTGAAATCGGTTTCCTGCAATTCTGCCCCGCTTTCAAGTCCTCTTGGCAGCCTTACTTCAGTCTATTTTTGGACGATAGCTGTCATTTATAACTCTGCAGGTTTGTGAATTACAGTGCCCCTGAGCTCCTTTCTTCAACTCGCTTTCTTTTGAGCTGGCCGCAACACCGCAGGATGGCTTCAGGCCCTAATCTGGTTCCGGCACAGCACACTGAGCCTTTGGTTATTTCCTCTTGCTGGTGGGAAATGAGAGTTAAATTTGCCCGTCCAGACACCTCCAGCTAGCCTCTCATTGGTTCTCGCTATTCCTGTTCATCTTCCGCAGAAATTGCAAACTGAGCCAAAGAGGAGGTTAAAGGCGCTGACTCTCCAAGTGGGGAGAGTGTTAGTAAAGCGTCTGGAATGTTGCACCCCAGTACCAGGGTACGAAAACTGAGACATATTTGAACACGTCTCCCGATCACATGGTTGATCATACTCTAGGTTCCACATGCATGTTTTAGCTGAAGGAAGAATACCTTAAACCTGGGTAGTTGAAACCCGTGGAATGGGTACCATGCAATATGACTTCAAAGGGTCTTCATTTGCTCACCGAACCTCTCCAGTCCTATCACTGCTGCGTTTATGCCCCTGTACAAATGCTTGATTCTCTTTCAGAGACATAGCAATCCATAGGTTTTAAGATACTTACAAGTCAGGTACATTCTTAGGCGTTTAATATGCGGTGTTGAGTCCATTTCGTTGAGCAAGGAGTAGCTCTTGTCTATTCCATATTTGGCTTAAGGAACTTTATCTGTGCTCATTTCAATCTCTGGTTTTATGCAGCACCCCAACTCACCTTTACCCTTAAGCAAGCATAAGTTGGTTTTCTAAATTTGAGACCCTCTTCTGTTTTGGAATGCAGTTCCTGTGTAGCCAAGTTTCCATTCCGTGTATTAGTGATATCTTATGATGTTTCTTTTTCTGTGTGACTTATTTCAGTTAGAATCATCGTACCTGAATCCACTAATTATGCTGCTACGGGCCTGATGACATAGATTTCATTGCTGAGTGATACTGCGTTGTAAGTAAATACCACAAGTTCTTTATCCATTTTTCACTTTCTGCGATGTTGAACTTGTACTGTAAACGAGGTTCTTGTAAACAGAGGCGTCCCAAACTTTGGAGTGGCTGTGTCTTTTTGATTTTAATTTCCCTAAGCTATAGGACCATAAGTGGAAGTGCCCTAGGCTCTGTTGCTTTGTTTTTTAGATGTTTTAGGAAACACCATACACTTCTCCCGAGTGGTTGTTGGCAATTTACATCCCGCCCATCAGCATAACAAGGCTCCCAGTTCTCCATGGCCTGTCCTGCCTTTCTGGATTTTACACTTTTTTCAGATGGCCCTTTAACCGGGGGGAAGTGAGACTTCATTGTAGTGCAGATTTCCTTTGCAAGCTTGCTTGGTTGGCCAAAAAGGGCGTATGCGTTTTTTCCTGAATATATTCAGGAAAAAACGCATACGCCCTTTTTGGCCAAGTGCATCATTGTGGACGTTCGGCCTCTTTTCCTATGCTTTCAATGCAATTCCAGTCTACCTCCTGAAATCGGTTTCCTGCAATTCTGCCCCGCTTTCAAGTCCTCTTGGCAGCCTTACTTCAGTATATTTTTGGACGATAGCAGTCATTTATAACTCTGCAGGTTTGTGAATTACACTGCCCCTGAGCTCCTTTCTTCAACTCGCTTTCTTGTGAGCTGGCCGCAACACCGCAGGATGGCTTCAGGCCCTAATCTGGTTCCGGCACGGCACGCTGAGCCTTTGGTTATTTCCTCTTCCTGGTGGGAAATGAGAGTTAAATTTGCCCGTCCAGACACCTCCAGCTAGTCTCTCATTGGTTTTCGCTATTCCTGTTCATCTTCCGCAGAAATTGCAAACTGAGCCAAACAGGAGGTTAAAGGCACTGACTCTCCAAGTGGGGAGAGTGTTAGTAAAGCGTCTGGAATGTTGCACCCGAGTACCAGGGGAGGAAAACTGAGACATATTTGAACACGTCTCCCGTTCACATGGTTGATCATACTTGGGTTCCACATGCATGTTTTAGCTGAAGGAAGAATACCTTAAACCTGGAGAGTTGAGACCCGTGTAATGGGTACCATGCAATATGACTTCAAAGGGTCTTCATTTGCTCACCGAACCTCTCCAATCCTATCACTGCTGCGTTTATGCCCCTGTACACACGCTTGATTCTCTTTTGGAGACATAGCAATCCATAGGTTTTACGATACTTACTAGTCACGTACATTCTTAGGCGTTTAATATGCGGTGTTGAGTCCATTTCGTTGAGCAAGGAGTAGCTCTTGTCTATTCCATATTTGACTTAAGGAACTTTATCTGTGCTCATTTCAATCTCTGGTTTTATGCAGCACCCCAACTCACCTTTACCCTTAAGCAAGCATAAGTTTTTTTTCTAAATTTGAGACCCTGTTCTGTTCTGTAATTCAGTTCCTGTGTAGCCAAGTTTACATTCCGTGTATTACTGATATCTTATGATGTTTCTTCTTCTGTGCGACTTATTTCAGTTAGAATCATCATACCTGAATCCACTCATTGTGCTGCTAAGGGCCTGATGACACAGATTTCATTGCTGAGTGATACTGCATTGTAAGTAAACACCACAACTTCTTTATCCATTTTTCACTTTCTGCGATGTTGAACTTGTACTGTAAACGAGCTTCTTGTAAACAGAGGCGTCCCAAACTTTGGGGTGGCTGTGTCTTTTTTATTTTAATTTCCCTAAGCTATAGGACCATAAGTGGAAGTGCCCTAGGTTCTGTTGCTTTGTTTTTTAGATGTTTCAGGAAACACCATACACTTCTCCCGAGTGGTTGTTGGCAATTTACATCCCGCCCATCAGCATAACAAGGCTCCCAGTTCTCCATGGCCTGTCCTGCCTTTCTGGATTTTACACTTTTTTCAGATGGCCCTTTTGACCGGGGGGAAGTGAGACTTCATTGTAGTGCAGATTTCCTTTGCAAGCTTGCTTGGTTGGCCAAAAAGGGCGTATGCGTTTTTTCCTGAATATATTCAGGAAAAAACGCATACACCCTTTTTGGCCAAGTGCATCATTGTGGACGTTCTGCCTCTTTTCCTATGCTTTCAATGCAATTCCAGTCTACCTCCTGAAATCGGTTTCCTGCAATTCTGCCCCGCTTTCAAGTCCTCTTGGCAGCCTTACTTCAGTCTATTTTTGGACGATAGCTGTCATTTATAACTCTGCAGGTTTGTGAATTACAGTGCCCCTGAGCTCCTTTCTTCAACTCGCTTTCTTTTGAGCTGGCCGAAACACCGCAGGATGGCTTCTGGCCCTAATCTGGTTCTGGCATGGCACGCTGAGCCTTTGGTTAATTCCTCTTCCTGGTAGGAAATGAGAGTTAAATTGGCCCGTCCAGACAACTCCAGCTAGTCTCCATTGGTTCTCGCTATTCCTGTTCATCTTCCGCAGAAATTGCAAACTGGGCCAAACAGGAGGTTAAAGGGACTGACTCTCCAAGTCGGGAGAGTGTTAGTAAAGCGTCTGGAATGTTGCACCCGAGTACCAGGGTACGAAAACTGAGACATATTTGAACACGTCTCCCGATCACATGGTTGATCATACTCTAGGTTCCACATGCATGTTTTATCTGAAGGAAGAATACCTTAAACCTGGGTAGTTGAAACCCGTGGAATGGGTACCATGCAATATGACTTCAAAGGGTCTTCATTTGCTCACCGAACCTCTCCAATCCTATCACTGCTGCGTTTATGCCCCTGTACACATGCTTGATTCTCTTTTGGAGACATAGCAATCCATAGGTTTTAAGATACTTACAAGTCAGGTACATTCTTAGGCGTTTAATATGCGGTGTTGAGTCCATATCGTTGAGCAAGGAGTAGCTCTTGTCTATTCCATATTTGGCTTAAGGAACTTTATCTGTGCTCATTTCAATCTCTGGTTTTATGCAGCACCCCAACTCACCTTTACCCTTAAGCAAGCATAAGTTGTTTTTCTAAATTTGAGACCCTGTTCTGTTCTGTAATTCAGTTCCTGTGTAGCCAAGTTTCCATTCCGTGTATTACTGATATCTTATGATGTTTCTTTTTCTGTGTGACTTATTTCAGTTAGAATCATCATACCTGAATCCACTCATTGTGCTGCTAAGGGCCTGATGACACAGATTTCATTGCTGAGTGATATTGCTTTGTAAGTAAATACCACAAGTTCTTTATCCATTTTTCACTTTCTGCGATGTTGAACTTGTACTGTAAACGAGGTTCTTGTAAACAGAGCCATTCCAAACTTTGCGGTGGCTGTGTCTTTTTGATTTTAAATTCCCTAAGCTATAGGACCATAAGTGGAAGTGCCCTAGGCTCTGTTGCTTTGTTTTTTAGATGTTTCAGGAAACACCATACACTTCTCCCGAGTGGTTGTTGGCAATTTACATCCCGCCCATCAGCATAACAAGGCTCCCAGTTCTCCATGGCCTGTCCTGCCTTTCTGGATTTTACACTTTTTTCAGATGGCCCTTTTGACCGGGGGGAAGTGAGACTTCATTGTAGTGCAGATTTCCTTTGCAAGCTTGCTTGGTTGGCCAAAAAGGGCGTATGCGTTTTTTCCTGAATATATTCAGGAAAAAACGCATACGCCCTTTTTGGCCAAGTGCATCATTGTGGACGTTCTGCCTCTTTTCCTATGCTTTCAATGCAATTCCAGTCTACCTCCTGAAATCGGTTTCCTGCAATTCTGCCCCGCTTTCAAGTCCTCTTGGCAGCCTTACTTCAGTCTATTTTTGGACGATAGCTGTCATTTATAACTCTGCAGGTTTGTGAATTACAGTGCCCCTGAGCTCCTTTCTTCAACTCACTTTCTTTTGAGCTGGCCGCAACACCGCAGGATGGCTTCAGGCCCTAATCTGTTTCCGACACGGCACACTGAGCCTTTGGTTATTTCCTCTTCCTGGTGGGAAATGAGAGTTAAATTTGCCCGTCCAGACACCTCCAGCTAGCTTCTCATTGGTTCTCGCTATTCCTGTTCATCTTCCGCAGAAATTGCAAACTGGGGCAAACAGGAGGTTAAAGGCACTGACTCTCCAAGTAGGGAGAGTGTTAGTAAAGCGTCTGGAATGTTGCACCCGAGTACCAGGGTACGAAAACTGAGACATATTTGAACACGTCTCCCGATCACATGGTTGATCATACTCTAGGTTCCACATGCATGTTTTAGCTGAAGGAAGAATACCTTAAACCTGGGTAGTTGAAACCCGTGGAATGGGTACCATGCAATATGACTTCAAAGGGTCTTCATTTGCTCACTGAACCTCTCCAATCCTATCACTGCTGCGTTTATGCCCCTGTACAAATGCTTGATTCTCTTTCGGAGACATAGCAATCCATAGGTTTTAAGATACTTACAAGTCAGGTACATTCTTAGGCGTTTAATATGCGGTGTTGAGTCCATTTCGTTGAGCAAGGAGTAGCTCTTGTCTATTCCATATTTGGCTTAAGGAACTTTATCTGTGCTCATTTCAATCTCTGGTTTTATGCAGCACCCCAACTCACCTTTACCCTTAAGCAAGCATAAGTTGGTTTTCTAAATTTGAGACCCTGTTCTGTTTTGGAATGCAGTTCCTGTGTAGCCAAGTTTACATTCCGTGTATTAGTGATATCTTATGATGTTTCTTTTTCAGTGTGACTTATTTCAGTTAGAATCATCGTACCTGAATCCACTCATTATGCTGCTACGGGCCTGATGACATAGATTTCATTGCTGAGTGATACTGCGTTGTAAGTAAATACCACAAGTTCTTTATCCATTTTTCACTTTCTGCGATGTTGAACTTGTACTGTAAACGAGGTTCTTGTAAACAGAGGCATCCCAAACTTTGGGGTGGCTGTGTCTTTTTGATTTTAATTTCCCTAAGCTATAGGACCATAAGTGGAAGTGCCCTAGGCTCTGTTGCTTTCTTTTTTAGATGTTTCAGGAAACACCATACACTTCGCCCGAGTGGTTGTTGGCAATTTACATCCCGCCCATCAGCATAACAAGGCTCCCAGTTCTCCATGGCCTGTCCTGCCTTTCTGGATTTTACACTTTTTTCAGATGGCCCTTTTGACCGGGGGTAAGTGAGACTTCATTGTAGTGCAGATTTCCTTTGCAAGCTTGCTTGGTTGGCCAAAAAGTGCGTATGCGTTTTTTCCTGAATATATTCCTGAATATATTCAGGAAATATATTCAGGAAAAAACGCATACGCCCTTTTTGGCCAAGTGCATCATTGTGGACGTTCGGCCTCTTTTCCTATGCTTTCAATGCAATTCCAGTCTACCTCCTGAAAACGGTTTCCTGCAATTCTGCCCCGCTTTCAAGTCCTCTTGGCAGCCTTACTTCAGTCTATTTTTGGACGATAGCAGTCATTTATAACTCTGCAGGTTTGTGAATTACAGTGCCCCTGAGCTCCTTTCTTCAACTCGCTTTCTTGTGAGCTGGCCGCAACACCGCAGGATGGCTTCAGGCCCTAATCTGGTTCCGGCACGGCACGCTGAGCCTTTGGTTAATTCCTCTTCCTGGTGGGAAATGAGAGTTAAATTTGCCCGTCCAGACACCTCCAGCTAGTCTCTCATTGGTTCTCGCTATTCCTGTTCATCTTCCGCAGAAATTGCAAACTGGGGCAAACAGGAGGTTAAAGGCACTGACTCTCCAAGTAGGGAGAGTGTTAGTAAAGCGTCTGGAATGTTGCACCCGAGTACCAGGGTACGAAAACTGAGACATATTTGAACACGTCTCCCGATCACATGATTGATCATACTCTAGGTTCCACATGCATGTTTTAGCTGAAGGAAGAATACCTTAAACCTGGGTAGTTGAAACCCGTGGAATGGGTACCATGCAATATGACTTCAAAGGGTCTTCATTTGCTCACCGAACCTCTCCAATCCTATCACTGCTGCGTTTATGCCCCTGTACACATGCTTGATTCTCTTTCGGAGACATAGCAATCCATAGGTTTTAAGATACTTACAAGTCAGGTACATTCTTAGGCGTTTAATATGGGGTGTTGAGTCCATTTCGTTGAGCAAGGAGTAGCTCTTGTCTATTCCATATTTGGCTTAAGGAACTTTATCTGTGCTCATTTCAATCTCTGGTTTTATGCAGCACCCCAACTCACCTTTACCCTTAAGCAAGCATAAGTTGGTTTTCTAAATTTGAGACCCTGTTCTGTTCTGTAATTCAGTTCCTGTGTAGCCAAGTTTCCATTCCGTGTATTACTGATATCTTATGATGTTTCTTTTTCTGTGTGACTTATTTCAGTTAGAATCATCATACCTGAATCCACTCATTGTGCTGCTAAGGGCCTGATGACACAGATTTCATTGCTGAGTGATATTGCTTTGTAAGTAAATACCACAACTTCTTTATCCATTTTTCACTTTCTGCGATGTTGAACTTGTACTGTAAACGAGGTTCTTGTAAACAGAGCCGTTCGAAAATTTGGGGTGGCTGTGTCTTTTTGATTTTAAATTCCCTAAGCTATAGGACCATAAGTGGAAGTGCCCTAGGCTCTGTTGCTTTGTTTTTTAGATGTTTCAGGAAACACCATACACTTCTCAGGAGTGTCTGTTGGCAATTTACAGCCCGCCCATCAGCATAACAAGGCTCCCAGTTCTCCATGGCCTGTCCTGCCTTTCTGGATTTTACACTTTTTTCAGATGGCCCTTTTGACCGGGGGGAAGTGAGACTTCATTGTAGTGCAGATTTCCTTTGCAAGCTTGCTTGGTTGGCCAAAAAGTGCGTATGGGTTTTTTCCTGAATATATTCAGGAAAAACCGCATACGCCCTTTTTGGCCAAGTGCATCATTGTGGACGTTCTGCCTCTTTTCCTATGCTTTCAATGCAATTCCAGTCTACCTCCTGAAATCGGTTTCCTGCAATTCTGCCCCGCTTTCAAGTCCTCTTGGCAGCCTTACTTCAGTCTATTTTTGGACGATAGCTGTCATTTATAACTCTGCAGGTTTGTGAATTACAGTGCCCCTGAGCTCCTTTCTTCAACTCGCTTTCTTGTGACCTGGCCGCAACACCGCAGGATAGCTTCAGGCCCTAATCTGGTTCCGGCACGGCATGCTGAGCCTTTGGTTATTTCCTCTTCCTGGTGGGAAATGAGAGTTAAATTTGCCCGTCCAGACACCTCCAGCTAGTCTCTCATTGGTTCTCGCTATTCCTGTTCATCTTCCGCAGAAATTGCAAACTGGGCCAAACAGGAGGTTAAAGGCGCTGACTCTCCAAGTGGGGAGAGTGTTAGTAAAGCGTCTGGAATGTTGCACCCGAGTTCCAGGGGAGGAAAACTGAGACATATTTGAACACGTCTCCCGTTCACACGGTTGATCATACTCTGGGTTCCACCTGCATGTTTTAGCTGAAGGAAGAATACTTTAAACCTGCAGAGTTGAGACCCGTGGAATGGGTCCCATGCAATATGACTTCAAAGGGTCTTCATTTGCTCACCGAACCTCTCCAATCCTATCACTGCTGCGTTTATGCCCCTGTACACACGCTTGATTCTCTTTTGGAGACATAGCAATCCATAGGTTTTAAGATACTTACTAGTCAGGTACATTCTTAGGCGTTTAATATGGGGTGTTGAGTCCATTTCGTTGAGCAAGTAGTAGCTCTTGTCTATTCCATATTTGGCTTAAGGAACTTTATCTGTGCTCATTTCAATCTCTGGTTTTATGCAGCACCCCAACTCACCTTTCCCCTTAAGCAAGCATAAGTTGGTTTTCTAAATTTGAGACCCTGTCCTGTTCTGTAATTCAGTTCCTGTGTAGCCAAGTTTACATTCCGTGTATTACTGATATCTTATGATGTTTCTTTTTCTGTGTGACTTATTTCAGTTAGAATCATCATACCTGAATCCACTCATTGTGCTGCTAAGGGCCTGATGACACAGATTTCATTGCTGAGTGATATTGCTTTGTAAGTAAATACCACAACTTCTTTATCCATTTTTCACTTTCTGCGATGTTGAACTTGTACTGTAAACGAGGTTCTTGTAAACAGAGCCGTTCCAAACTTTGGGGTGGCTGTGTCTTTTTGATTTTAAATTCCCTAAGCTATAGGACCATAAGTGGCAGTGCCCTAGGCTCTGTTGCTTTGTTTTTTAGATGTTTCAGGAAACACCATACACTTCTCCCCAGTGGTTGTTGGCAATTTACATCCCGCCCATCAGCATAACAAGGCTCCCAGTTCTCCATGGCCTGTCCTGCCTTTCTGGATTTTACACTTTTTTCAGATGGCCCTTTTGACCGGGGGGAAGTGAGACTTCATTGTAGTGCAGATTTCCTTTGCAAGCTTGCTTGGTTGGCCAAAAAGGGCGTATGCGTTTTTTCCTGAATATATTCAGGAAAAAACGCATACGCCCTTTTTGGCCAAGTGCATCATTGTGGACGTTCTGCCTCTTTTCCTATGCTTTCAATGCAATTCCAGTCTACCTCCTAAAATCGGTTTCCTGCAATTCTGCCCCGCTTTCAAGTCCTCTTGGCAGCCTTACTTCAGTCTATTTTTGGACGATAGCTGTCATTTATAACTCTGCAGGTTTGTGAATTACAGTGCCCCTGAGCTCCTTTCTTCAACTCGCTTTCTTTTGAGCTGGCCGCAACACCGCAGGATGGCTTCAGGCCCTAATCTGGTTCCGGCACGACATGCTGAGCCTTTGGTTAATTCCTCTTCCTGGTGGGAAATGAGAGTTAAATTTGCCCGTCCAGACACCTCCAGCTAGTCTCTCATTGGTTCTCGCTATTCCTGTTCATCTTCCGCAGAAATTGCAAACTGGGGCAAACAGGAGGTTAAAGGCACTGACTCTCCAAGTAGGGAGAGTGTTAGTAAAGCGTCTGGAATGTTGCACCCCAGTACCAGGGTACGAAAACTGAGACATATTTGAACACGTCTCCCGATCACATGGTTGATCATACTCTAGGTTCCACATGCATGTTTTAGCTGAAGGAAGAATACCTTAAACCTGGGTAGTTGAAACCCGTGGAATGGGTACCATGCAATATGACTTCAAAGGGTCTTCATTTGCTCACTGAACCTCTCCAATCCTATCACTGCTGCGTTTATGCCCCTGTACAAATGCTTGATTCTCTTTCGGAGACATAGCAATCCATAGGTTTTAAGATACTTACTAGTCAGGTACATTCTTAGGCGTTTAATATGCGGTGTTGAGTCCATTTCGTTGAGCAAGGAGTAGCTCTTGTCTATTCCATATTTGGCTTAAGGAACTTTATCTGTGCTCATTTCAATCTCTGGTTTTATGCAGCACCCCAACTCACCTTTACCCTTAAGCAAGCATAAGTTGGTTTTCTAAATTTGAGACCCTGTTCTGTTCTGTAATTCAGTTCCTGTGTAGCCCAGTTTCCATTCCGTGTATTACTGATATCTTATGATGTTTCTTTTTCTGTGTACTTATTTCAGTTAGAATCATCATACCTGAATCCACTCATTGTGCTGCAAAGGGCCTGATGACACAGATTTCATTGCTGAGTGATACTGCATTGTAAGTAAATACCACAAGTTCTTTATCCATTTTTCACTTTCTGCGATGTTGAACTTGTACTGTAAACGAGGTTCTTGTAAACAGAGGCATCCCAAACTTTGGGCTGGCTGTGTCTTTTTGATTTTAATTTCCCTAAGCTATAGGACCATAAGTGGAAGTGCCCTAGGTTCTGTTGCTTTGTTTTTTAGATGTTTTAGGAAACACCATACATTTCTCCCGAGTGGTTGTTGGCAATTTACATCCCGCCCATCAGCATAACAAGGCTCCCAGTTCTCCATGGCCTGTCCTGCCTTTCTGGATTTTACACTTTTTTCAGATGGCCCTTTTGACCGGGGGGAAGTGAGACTTCATTGTAGTGCAGATTTCCTTTGCAAGCTTGCTTGGTTGGCCAAAAAGGGCGTATGCGTTTTTTCCTGAATATATTCAGGAAAAAACGCATACGCCCTTTTTGGCCAAGTGCATCATTGTGGACGTTCTGCCTCTTTTCCTATGCTTTCAATGCAATTCCAGTCTACCTCCTGAAATCGGTTTCCTGCAATTCTGCCCCGCTTTCAAGTCCTCTTGGCAGCCTTACTTCAGTCTATTTTTGGACGATAGCTGTCATTTATAACTCTGCAGGTTTGTGAATTACAGTGCCCCTGAGCTCCTTTCTTCAACTCGCTTTCTTGTGACCTGGCCGCAACACCGCAGGATGGCTTCAGGCCCTAATCTGGTTCTGGCATGGCACGCTGAGCCTTTGGATAATTCCTCTTCCTGGTAGGAAATGAGAGTTAAATTTGCCCGTCCAGACACCTCCAGCTAGCCTCTCATTGGTTCTCGCTATTCCTGTTCATCTTCCGCAGAAATTGCAAACTGGGCCAAACAGGAGGTTAAAGGCACTGACTCTCCAAGTGGGGAGAGTGTTAGTAAAGCGTCTGGAATGTTGCACCCGAGTACCAGGGTACGAAAACTGAGACATATTTGAACACGTCTCCCGATCACATGGTTGATCATACTCTAGGTTCCACATGCATGTTTTAGCTGAAGGAAGAATACCTTAAACCTGGGTACTTGAAACCCGTGGAATGGGTACCATGCAATATGACTTCAAAGGGTCTTCATTTGCTCACCGAACCTCTCCAATCCTATCACTGCTGCGTTTATGCCCCTGTCCACATGCTTGATTTTCTTTCGGAGACATAGCAATCCATAGGTTTTAAGATACTTACTAGTCAGGTACATTCTTAGGCGTTTAATATGGGTTGTTGAGTCCATTTCGTTGAGCAAGGAGTAGCTCTTGTCTATTCCATATTTTGCTTAAGGAACTTTATCTGTGCTCATTTCAATCTCTGGTTTTATGCAGCACCCCAACTCACCTTTACCCTTAAGCAAGCATAAGTTGGTTTTCTAAATTTGAGACCCTGTTCTGTTCTGTAATTCAGTTCCTGTGTAGCCAAGTTTCCATTCCGTGTATTACTGATATCTTATGATGTTTCTTTTTCTGTGTGACTTATTTCAGTTAGAATCATCATACCTGAATCCACTCATTGTGCTGCTAAGGGCCTGATGACACAGATTTCATTGCTGAGTGATATTGCTTTGTAAGTAAATACCACAACTTCTTTATCCATTTTTCACTTTCTGCGATGTTGAACTTGTACTGTAAACGAGGTTCTTGTAAACAGAGCCGTTCCAAATTTTGGGGTGGCTGTGTCTTTTTGATTTTAAATTCCCTAAGCTATAGGACCATAAGTGGAGGTGCCCTAGGCTCTGTTGCTTTGTTTTTTAGATGTTTCATGAAACACCATACACTTCTCCCGAGTGGTTGTTGGCAATTTACATCCCGCCCATCAGCATAACAAGGCTCCCAGTTCTCCATGGCCTGTCCTGCTTTTCTGGATTTTACACTTTTTTCAGATGGCCCTTTTGACCGGGGGGAAGTGAGACTTCATTGTAGTGTAGATTTCCTTTGCAAGCTTGCTTGGTTGGCCAAAAAGGGCGTATGCGTTTTTTCCTGAATATATTCAGGAAAAAACGCATACGCCCTTTTTGGCCAAGTGCATCATTGTGGACGTTCTGCCTCTTTTCCTATGCTTTCAATGCAATTCCAGTCTACCTCCTGAAATCGGTTTCCTGCAATTCTGCGCCGCTTTCAAGTCCTCTTGGCAGCCTTACTTCAGTCTATTTTTGGACGATAGCTGTCATTTATAACTCTGCAGGTTTGTGAATTACAGTGCCCCTGAGCTCCTTTCTTCAACTCGCTTTCTTTTGAGCTGGCCGCAACACCGCAGGATGGCTTCAGGCCCTAATCTGGTTCCGGCATGGCACACTGAGCCTTTGGTTATTTCCTCTTCCTGGTGGGAAATGAGAGTTAAATTTGCCCGTCCAGACACCTCCAGCTAGCCTCTCATTGGTTCTCGCTATTCCTGTTCATCTTCCGCAGAAATTGCAAACTGAGCCAAACAGGAGGTTAAAGGCGCTGACTCTCCAAGTGGCGAGAGTGTTAGTAAAGCGACTGGAATGTTGCACCCGAGTACCAGGGGAGTAAAACTGAGACATATTTGAACACATCTCCCGTTCACATGGTTGATCATACTTGGGTTCCACATGCATGTTTTAGCTGAAAGAAGAATACCTTAAACCTGGAGAGTTGAGACCCGTGTAATGGGTACCATGCAATATGACTTCACAGGGTCTTCATTTGCTCACCGAACCTCTCCAATCCTATCACTGCTGCGTTTATGCCCCTGTACACACGCTTGATTCTCTTTTGGAGACATAGCAATCCATAGGTTTTACGATACTTACTAGTCAGGTACATTCTTAGGCGTTTAATATGCGGTGTTGAGTCCATTTCGTTGAGCAAGGAGTAGCTCTAGTCTATTCCATATTTGTCTTAAGGAACTTTATCTGTGCTCATTTCAATCTCTGGTTTTATGCAGCACCCCAACTCACCTTTCCCCTTAAGCAAGCATAAGTTGGTTTTCTAAATTTGAGACCCTGTTCTGTTTTGGAATGCAGTTCCTGTGTAGCCAAGTTTACATTCCGTGTATTAGTGATATCTTATGATTTTTCTTTTTCTGTGTGACTTATTTCAGTTAGAATCATCGTACCTGAATCTACTTATTATGCTGCTACGGGCCTGATGACATAGATTTCATTGCTGAGTGATACTGCGTTTTAAGTATATACCACAAGTTCTTTATCCATTTATCACTTTCTGCGATGTTGAACTTGTACTGTAAACGAGGTTCTTGTAAACAGAGGCGTCCCAAACTTTGGGGTGGCTGTGTCTTTTTGATTTTAATTTCCCTAAGCTATAGGACCATAAGTGGCAGTGCCCTAGGCTCTGTTGCTTTGTTTTTTAGATGTTTCAGGAAACACCATACACTTCTCCCGAGTGGTTGTTGGCAATTTACATCCCGCCCTTCAGCATAACAAGGCTCCCAGTTCTCCATGGCCTGTCCTGCCTTTCTGGATTTTACACTTTTTTCAGATGGCCCTTTTGACCGGGGGGAAGTGAGACTTCATTGTAGTGCAGATTTCCTTTGCAAGCTTGCTTGGTTGGCCAAAAAGGGCGTATGCGTTTTTTCCTGAATATATTCAGGAAAAAACGCATACGCCCTTTTTGGCCAAGTGCATCATTGTGGACGTTCTGCCTCTTTTCCTATGCTTTCAATGCAATTCCAGTCTACCTCCTGAAATCGGTTTCCTGCAATTCTGCCCCGCTTTCAAGTCCTCTTGGCAGCCTTACTTCAGTATATTTTTGGACGATAGCTGTCATTTATAACTCTGCAGGTTTGTGAATTACAGTGCCCCTGAGCTCCTTTCTTCAACTCGCTTTCTTGTGACCTGGCCACAACACCGCAGGATGGCTTCAGGCCCTAATCTGGTTCCGGCATGGCACACTGAGCCTTTGGTTACTTCCTCTTTCTGGTGGGAAATGAGAGTTAAATTTGCCCGTCCAGACACCTCCAGCTAGCCACTCATTGGTTCTCGCTATTCCTGTTCATCTTCCGCAGAAATTGCAAACTGTGCCAAACAGGAGGTTAAAGGCACTGACTCTCCAAGTGGGGAGAGTGTTAGTAAAGCGTCTGGAATGTTGCACCCGAGTACCAGGGGAGGAAAACTGAGACATATTTGAACACGTCTCCCGATCACATGGTTGATCATACTCTGGGTTCCACATGCATGTTTTAGCTGAAGGAAGAATACCTAAAACCTGGGTAGTTGAAACCCGTGGAATGGGTACCATGCAATATGACTTCAAAGGGTCTTCATTTGCTCACTGAACCTCTCCAATCCTATCACTGCTGCGTTTATGCCCCTGAACACATGCTTTATTCTCTTTTGGGGACATAGCAATCTATAGGTTTTAAGATACTTACAAGTCAGGTACATTCTTAGGCGTTTAATATGCGGTGTTGAGTCCATTTCGTTGAGCAAGGAGTAGCTCTTGTCTATTCCATATTTGGCTTAAGGAACTTTATCTGTGCTCATTTCAATCTCTGGTTTTATGCAGCACCCCAACTCACCTTTACCCTTAAGCAAGCATAAGTTGTTTTTCTAAATTTGAGACCCTGTTCTGTTCTGTAATTCAGTTCCTGTGTAGCCAAGTTTCCATTCCGTGTATTACTGATATCTTATGATGTTTCTTTTTCTGTGTGACTTATTTCAGTTAGAATCATCATACCTGAATCCACTCATTGTGCTGCTAAGGGCCTGATGACATAGATTTCATTGCTGAGTGATATTGCTTTGTAAGTAAATACCACAACTTCTTTATCCATTTTTCACTTTCCGCGATCTTGAACTTGTACTGTAAACGAGGTTCTTGTAAACAGAGGCGTCCCAAACTTTGGGGTGGCTGTGTCTTTTTGATTTTAATTTCCCTAAGCTATAGGACCATAAGTGGCAGTGCTCTAGGCTCTGTTGCTTTGTTTTTTAGATGTTTCAGGAAACACCATACAGTTCTCCCGAGTGTCTGTTGGCAATTTACATCCCGCCCATCAGCATAACAAGGCTCCCAGTTCTCCATGGCCTGTCCTGCCTTTCTGGATTTTACACTTTTTTCAGATGGCCCTTTTGACCAGGGGGAAGTGAGACTTCATTGTAGTGCAGATTTCCTTTGCAAGTTTGCTTGGTTGGCCAAAAAGGGCGTATGCGTTTTTTCCTGATTATATTCAGGAAAAAACGCATACACCCTTTTTGGCCAAGTGCATCACTGTGGACGTTCTGCCTCTTTTCCTATGCTTTCAATGCAATTCCAGTCTACCTCCTGAAATCGGTTTCCTGCAATTCTGCCCCGCTTTAAGTCCTCTTGGCAGGCTTACTTCAGTATATTTTTGGACGATAGCTGTCATTTATAACTCTGCAGGTTTGTGAATTACAGTGCCCCTGAGCTCCTTTCTTCAACTCGCTTTCTTGTGAGCTGGCCGCAACACCGCTGGATGGCTTCAGGCCCTAATCTGGTTCCGGCACGGCACGCTGAGCCTTTGGTTATTTCCTCTTCCTGGTGGGAAATGAGAGTTAAATCTGCCCGTCCAGACACCTCCAGCTAGTCTCTCATTGGTTCTCGCTATTCCTGTTCATCTTCCGCAGAAATTGCAAACTGGGCCAAACAGGAGGTTAAAGGCGCTGACTCTCCAAGTTGGGAGAGTGTTAGTAAAGCGTCTGGAATGTTGCACCCGAGTACCAGGGTACGAAAACTGAGACATATTTGAACACGTCTCCCGTTCACACGGATGATCATACTCTTGGTTCCACATGCATGTTTTATCTGAAGGAAGAATACCTTAAACCTGGGTAGTTGAAACCCGTGGAATGGGTACCATGCAATATGACTTCAAAGGGTCTTCATTTGCTCACCGAACCTCTCCAATCCTATCACTGCTGCGTTTATGCCCTGGTACACATGCTTGATTCTCTTTCGGAGACATAGCAATCCATAGGTTTTAAGATACTTACTAGTCAGGTACATTCTTAGGCGTTTAGTATGCGGTGTTGAGTCCATTTCGTTGAGCAAGGAGTAGCTCTTGTCTATTCAATATTTGGCTTAAGGAACGTTATCTGTGCTCATTTCGATCTCTGGTTTTATGCAGCACCCCAACTCACCTTTCCCCTTAAGCAAGCATAAGTTGGTTTTGTAAATTTGAGACCCTGTGCTGTTCTGTAATTCAGTTCCTGTGTAGCCAAGTTTACATTCCGTGTATTAGTGATATCTTATGATGTTTCTTTTTCTGTGTGACTTATTTCAGTTAGAATCATCATACCTGAATCCACTCATTGTGCTGCTAAGGGCCTGATGACACAGATTTCATTGCTGAGTGATATTGCTTTGTAAGTAAATACCACAACTTCTTTATCCATTTTTCACTTTCTGCGATGTTGAACTTGTACTGTAAACGAGGTTCTTGTAAACAGAGCCGTTCCAAACTTTGGGGTGGCTGTGTCTTTTTGATTTTAATTTCCCTAAGCTATAGGACCATAAGTGGAAGTGCCCTAGGCTCTGTTGCTTTGTTTTTTAGATGTTTCAGGAAACACCATACACTTCTCCCGAGTGTCTGTTGGCAATTTACATCCCGCCCATCAGCATAACAAGGCTCCCAGTTCTCCATGGCCTGTCCTGCCTTTCTGGATTTTACACTTTTTTCAGATGGCCCTTTTGACCGGGGGGAAGTGAGACTTCATTGTAGTGCAGATTTCCTTTGCAAGCTTGCTTGGTTGGCCAAAAAGGGCGTATGCGTTTTTTCCTGAATATATTCAGGAAAAAACGCATATGCCCTTTTTGGCCAAGTGCATCATTGTGGACGTTCTGCCTCTTTTCCTATGCTTTCAATGCAATTCCAGTCTACCTCCTGAAATCGGTTTCCTGCAATTCTGCCCCGCTTTCAAGTCCTCTTGGCAGCCATACTTCAGTCTATTTTTGGACGATAGCTGTCATTTATAACTCTGCAGGTTTGTGAATTACAGTGCCCCTGAGCTCCTTTCTTCAACTCGCTTTCTTTTGAGCTGGCCGCAACACCGCAGGATGGCTTCAGGCCCTAATCTGGTTCTGGCATGGCACGCTGAGCCTTTGGTTAATTCCTCTTCCTGGTAGGAAATGAGAGTTAAATTTGCCCGTCCAGACACCTCCAGCTAGTCTCCATTGGTTCTCGCTATTCCTGTTCATCTTCCGCAGAAATTGCAAACTGGGCCAAACAGGAGGTTAAAGGGACTGACTCTCCAAGTCGGGAGAGTGTTAGTAAAGCGTCTGGAATGTTGCACCCGAGTACCAGGGTACGAAAACTGAGACATATTTGAACACGTCTCCCGATCACATGGTTGATCATACTCTGGGTTCCACATGCATGTTTTAGCTGAAGGAAGAATACCTTAAACCTGGGTAGTTGAAACCCGTGGAATGGGTACCATGCAATATGACTTTAAAGGATCTTCATTTGCTCACCGAACCTCTGCAATCCTATCACTGCTGCATTTATGCCCCTGTACACATGCTTGATTCTCTTTCGGAGACATAGCAATCCATAGCTTTTAAGATACTTACTAGTCAGGTACATTCTTAGGCGTTTAATATGGGGTGTTGAGTCCATTTCGTTGAGCAAGGAGTAGCTCTTGTCTATTCCATATTTGGCTTAAGGAACTTTATCTGTGCTCATTTCAATCTCTGGTTTTATGCAGCACCCCTACTCACCTTTACCCTTAAGCAAGCATAAGTTGGTTTTCTAAATTTGAGACCCTGTTCTGTTCTGTAATTCAGTTCCTGTGTAGCCAAGTTTACATTCCGTGTATTACTGATATCTTATGATGTTTCTTTTTCTGTGTGACTTATTTCAGTTAGAATCATCGTACCTGAATCCACTCATTATGCTGCTACGGGCCTGATGACATAGATTTCATTGCTGAGTGATACTGCATTGTACGTAAATACCACAAGTTCTTTATCCATTTTTCACTTTCTGTTATATTGAACTTGTACGGTAAACGATGTTCTTGTAAACAGAGGCGTCCCAAACTTTGGGGTGGCTGTGTCTTTTTGATTTTAATTTCCCTAAGCTATAGGACCATAAGTGGAAGTGCCCTAGGCTCCGTTGCTTTGTTTTTTAGATGTTTCAGGAAACACCATACACTTCTCCCGAGTGTCTTTTGGCAATTTACATCCCGCCCATCAGCATAACAAGGCTCCCAATTCTCCATGGCCTGTCCTGCCTTTCTGGATTTTACACTTTTTTCAGATGGCCCTTTTGACCGGGGGGAAGTGAGACTTCATTGTAGTGCAGATTTCCTTTGCAAGTTTGCTTGGTTGGCCAAAAAGGGCGTATGCGTTTTTTCCTGAATATATTCAGGAAAAAACGCATACGCCCTTTTTGGCCAAGTGCATCATTGTGGACGCTCTGCCTCTTTTCCTATGCTTTCAATGCAATTCCAGTCTACCTCCTGAAATCGGTTTCCTGCTATTCTGCCCCGCTTTCAAGTCCTCTTGGCAGCCTTACTTCAGTCTATTTTTGGACGATAGCTGTCATTTATAACTCTGCAGGTTTGTGAATTACAGTGCCCCTTTGCTCCTTTCTTCAACTCGCTTTCTTGTGACCTGGCCACAACACCGCAGGATGGCTTCAGGCACTAATCTGGTTCTGGCACGGCATGCTGAGCCTTTGGTTAATTCCTCTTCCTGGTGGTAAATGAGAGTTAAATTTGCCCGTTCAGACACCTCCAGCTAGTCTCTCATTGGTTCTCGCTATTCCTGTTCATCTTCCGCAGAAATTGTAAACTGGGCCAAACAGGAGGTTAAAGGGACTGACTCTCCAAGTCGGGAGAGTGTTAGTAATGCGTCTGGAATGTTGCACCCGAGTACCAGGGTAAGAAAACTGAGACATATTTGAACACGTCTCCCGATCACATCGTTGATCATACTCTAGGTTCCACATGCATGTTTTAGCTGAAGGAAGAATACCTTAAACCTGGGTAGTTGAAACCCGTGGAATGGGTACCATGCAATATGATTTCAAAGGGTCTTCATTTGCTCACCGAACCTCTCCAATCCTATCACTGCTGCGTTTATGCCCCTGTACACATGCTTAATTCTCTTTCGGAGACATAGCAATCCATAGGTTTTAAGATACTTACTAGTCAGGTACATTCTTAGGCGTTTAATATGCGGTGTTGAGTCCATTTCGTTGAGCAAGGAGTAGCTCTTGTCTATTCCATATTTGGCTTAAGGAACTTTATCTGTGCTCATTTCAATCTCTGGTTTTATGCAGCACCCCAACTCACCTTTACCCTTAAGCAAGCATAAGTTGGTTTTCTAAATTTGAGACCCTGTTCTGTTTTGGAATGCAGTTCCTGTGTAGCCAAGTTTACATTCTGTGTATTAGTGATATCTTATGATGTTTCTTTTTCTGTGTGACTTATTTCAGTTAGAATCATCGTACCTGTATCCACTCATTATACTGCTACGGGCCTGATGACATAGATTTCATTGCTGAGTGATACTGCATTGTACGTAAGTACCAAAAGTTCTTTATCCATTTTTCACTTTCTGTGATATTGAACTTGTACGGTAAACGAGGTTATTGTAAACGGAGGCGTCCCAAACTCTGGGGTGGCTGTGTCTTTTTGATTTTAATTTCCCTAAGCTATAGGACCATAAGTGGAAGTGCCCTAGGCTCTGTTGCTTTGTTTTTTAGATGTTTCAGGAAACTCCATACACTTCTCCCGAGTGTCTGTTGGCAATTTACATCCCGCCCATCAGCATAACAAGGCTCCCAGTTCTCCATGGCCTGTCCTGCCTTTCTGGATTTTACACTTTTTTCAGATGGCCCTTTTGACCGGGGGGAAGTGAGACTTCATTGTAGTGCAGATTTCATTTGCAAGCTTGCTTGGTTGGCCAAAAAGGGCGTATGCGTTTTTTCCTGAATATATTCAGGAAAAAACGCATACGCCCTTTTTGGCCAAGTGCATCATTGTGGACGTTCTGCCTCTTTTCCTATGCTTTCAATGCAATTCCAGTCTACCTCCTGAAATCGGTTTCCTGCAATTCTGCCCCGCTTTCAAGTCCTCTTGGCAGCCTTACTTCAGTCTATTTTTGGACGATAGCTGTCATTTATAACTCTGCAGGTTTGTGAATTACAGTGCCCCTGAGCTCCTTTCTTCAACTCGCTTTCTTGTGACCTGGCCGCAACACCGCAGGATGGCTTCAGGCCCTAATCTGGTTCCGGCACGGCACGCTGAGCCTTTGGTTAATTCCTCATCCTGGTGGGAAATTAGAGTTAAATTTGCCAATCCAGACACCTCCTGCTTTTCTCTCATTGGTTCTCCCTATTCCTGTACATCTTCCGCAGAAATTGCAAACTGGGCCAAACAGGAGGTTAAAGGCACTGACTCTCCAAGCGGGGAGAGTGTTAGTAAAGCGTCTGGAATGTTGAACCGAAGTACCAGGGGACGAAAACTGAGACATATTTGAACACGTCTCCCGATCACACGGTTGATCATACTCTGGGTTCCACATGCATGTTTTAGCTGAAGGAAGAATACCTAAAACCTGGGTAGTTGAAACCCGTGGAATGGGTACCATGCAATATGACTTCAAAGAGTCTTCATTTGCTCACCGAACCTCTCCAATCCTGTCACTGCTGCGTTTATGCCCCTGTACACATGCTTGATTCTCTTTCGGAGACATAGCAATCCATAGGTTTTAAGATACTTACTAGTCAGGTACATTCTTAGGCGTTTAATATGCGGTGTTGAGTCCATTTCGTTGAGCAAGGAGTAGCTCTTGTCTATTCCATATTTGGCTTAAGGAACTTTATCTGTGCTCATTTCAATCTCTGGTTTTATGCAGCACCCCAACTCACCTTTCCCCTTAAGCAAGCATAAGTTGGTTTTCTAAATTTGAGACCCTGTTCTGTTCTGTAATTCAGTTTGTGTAGCCAAGTTTACATTCCGTGTATTACTGATATCTTATGATGTTTCTTTTTCTGTGTGACTTATTTCAGTTAGAATCATCATACCTGAATCCACTCATTGTGCTGCTAAGGGCCTGATGACACAGATTTCATTGCTGAGTGATATTGCTTTGTAAGTAAATACCACAACTTCTTTCTCCATTTTTCACTTTCTGCGATGTTGAACTTCTACTGTAAACGAGGTTCTTGTAAACAGAGCCGTTCCAAACTTTGGGGTGGCTGTGTCTTTTTGATTTTAATTTCCCTAAGCTATAGGACCATAAGTGGAAGTGCCCTAGGTTCTGTTGCTTTGTTTTTTAGATGTTTCAGGAAACACCATACACTTCTCCCGAGTGGTTGTTGGCAATTTACATCCCGCCCATCAGCATAACAAGGCTCCCAGTTCTCCATGGCCTGTCCTGCCTTTCTGGATTTTACACTTTTTTCAGATGGCCCTTTTGACCGGGGGAAGTGAGACTTCATTGTAGTGCAGATTTCCTTTGCAAGCTTGCTTGGTTGGCCAAAAAGGGCGTATGCGTTTTTTCCTGAATATATTCAGGAAAAAACGCATACGCCCTTTTTGGCCAAGTGCATCATTGTGGACGTTCTGCCTCTTTTCCTATGCTTTCAATGCAATTCCAGTCTACCTCCTGAAATCGGTTTCCTGCAATTCTGCCCCGCTTTCAAGTCCTCTTGGCAGCCTTACTTCAGTCTATTTTTGGACGATAGCTGTCATTTATAACTCTGCAGGTTTGTGAATTACAGTGCCCCTGAGCTCCTTTCTTCAACTCGCTTTCTTTTGAGCTGGCCGCAACTCCACATGATGGCTTCAGGCACCAATCTGGTTCCGGTACGGCAGGCTGAGCCTTTGGTTATTTCCTCTTCCTGGTGGGAAATGAGAGTTAAATTTGCCCGTCCAGACACCTCCAGCTAGCCTCTCATTGGTTCTCGCTATTCCTGTTCATCTTCCGCAGAAATAGCAAACTGTGCCAAACAGGAGGTTAAAGGCGCTGACTCTCCAAGTGGGGAGAGTGTTAGTAAAGCGTCTGGAATGTTGCACCCGAGTACCAGGGGACGAAAACTGAGACATATTTGAACACGTCTCCCGATCACATTGTTGATCATACTCTAGGTTCCACATGCATGTTTTAGCTGAAGGAAGAATACCTTAAACCTGGGTAGTTGAAACCCGTGTAATGGGTACCATGCAATATGACTTCAAAGGTTCTTCATTTGCTCACCGAACCTCTCCAATCCTATCACTGCTGCGTTTATGCCCCTGTACACATGCTTGATTCTCTTTCGGAGACATAGCAATCCATAGGTTTTAAGATACTTACTAGTCAGGTACATTCTTAGGCGTTTAATATGCGGTGTTGAGTCCATTTCGTTGAGCAAGGAGTAGCTCTTGTCTATTCCATATTTGGCTTAAGGAACTTTTTCTGTGCTCATTTCAATCTCTGGTTTTATGCAGCCCCCCAATTCACCTTTACCCTTAAGCAAGCATAAGTTGGTTTTCTAAATTTGAGACCCTGTTCTGTTCTGTAATTCAGTTCCTGTGTAGCCAAGTTTCCATTCCGTGTATTACTGATATCTTATGATGTTTCTTTTTCTGTGTGACTTATTTCAGTTAGAATCATCATACCTGAATCCACTCATTGTGCTGCTAAGGGCCTGATGACATAGATTTCATTGCTGAGTGATATTGCTTTGTAAGTAAATACCACAACTTCTTTATCCATTTTTCACTTTCTGCGATGTTGAACTTGTACTGTAAACGAGGTTCTTGTAAACAGAGCCGTTCGAAAATTTGGGGTGGCTGTGTCTTTTTTATTTTAATTTCCCTAAGCTATAGGACCATAAGTGGAAGTGCCCTAGGCTCTGTTGCTTTGTTTTTTAGATGTTTCAGGAAACTCCATACACTTCTCCCGAGTGTCTGTTGGCAATTTACATCCCGCCCATCAGCATAACAAGGCTCCCAGTTCACCATGGCCTGTCCTGCCTTTCTGGATTTTACACTTTTTTCAGATGGCCCTTTTGACCGGGGGGAAGTGAGACTTCATTGTAGTGCAGATTTCATTTGCAAGCTTGCTTGGTTGTCCAAAAAGGGCGTATGCGTTTTTTCCTGAATATATTCAGGAAAAAACGCATACGCCCTTTTTGGCCAAGTGCATCATTGTGGACGTTCTGCCTCTTTTCCTATGCTTTCAATGCAATTCCAGTCTACCTCCTGAAATCGGTTTCCTGCAATTCTGCCCCGCTTTCAAGTCCTCTTGGCAGCCTTACTTCAGTCTATTTTTGGACGATAGCTGTCATTTATAACTCTGCAGGTTTGTGAATTACAGTGCCCCTGAGCTCCTTTCTTCAACTCGCTTTCTTGTGAGCTGGCCGCAACACCGCAGGATGGCTTCAGGCCCTAATCTGGTTCCGGCACGGCATGCTGAGCCTTTGGTTAATTCCTCATCCTGGTGGGAAATTAGAGTTAAATTTGCCAATCCAGACACCTCCCGCTTTTCTCTCATTGGTTCTCCCTATTCCTGTACATCTTCCGCAGAAATTGCAAACTGGGCCAAACAGGAGGTTAAAGGCACTGACTCTCCAAGTGGGGAGAGTGTTAGCAAAGCGTCTGGAATGTTGAACCGAAGTACCAGGGGACGAAAACTGAGACATATTTGAACACGTCTCCCGATCACACGGTTGATCATACTCTGGGTTCCACATGCATGTTTTAGCTGAAGAAAGAATACCTTAAACCTGGAGAGTTGAGACCCGTGGAATGGGTACCATGCAATATGAGTTCAAAGGGTCTTCATTTGCTCACCGAACCTCTCCAATCCTATCACTGCTGCGTTTATGACCCTTGTATACACGCTTGATTCTCTTTTGGAGACATAGCAATCCATAGGTTTTAAGATACTTACTAGTCAGGTATATTCTTAGGCGTTTAATATGGGGTGTGGAGTCCATTTCGTTGAGCAAGGAGTAGCTCTTGTCTATTCCATATTTGGCTTAAGGAACTTTATCTGTGCTCATTTCAATCTCTGGTTTTATGCAGCACCCCAACTCACCTTTCCACTTAAGCAAGCATAAGGTGGTTTTCTAAATTTGAGACCCTGTTCTGTTTTGTAATTCAGTTCCTCTGTAGCCAAGTTTAAATTCCATGTATTAGTGATATTTTTTGATGTTTCTTTTTCTGTGTGACTTATTTCAGTTAGAATCACCATACCCGAATCCACTCATTATGCTGCTACGGGCCTGGTGACATAGATTTCATTGCTGAGTGATATTGCTTTGTACATGAGTACCACAACTTCTTTATCCATTTTTCACTTTCTGTGATATTGAACTTGTACGGTAAACGAGGTTCTTGTAAACAGAGGCGTCCCAAACTTTGGGGTGGCTGTGTCTTTTTTATTTTAATTTCCCTAAGCTATAGGACCATAAGTGGAAGTGCACTAGGCTCTGTTGCTTTGTTTTTTAGATGTTTCAGGAAACACCATACACTTCTCCTGAGTGGCTGTTGGCAATTTACATCCCGCCCATCAGCATAACAAGGCTCCCAGTTCTCCATGGCCTGTCCTGCCTTTCTGGATTTTACACTTTTTTCAGATGGCCCTTTTGACCGGGGGGAAGTGAGACTTCATTGTAGTGCAGATTTCCTTTGCAAGTTTGCTTGGTTGGCCAAAAAGGGCGTATGCGTTTTTTCCTGAATATATTCAGGAAAAAACGCATACGCCCTTTTTGGCCAAGTGCATCATTGTGGACGTTCTGCCTCTTTTCCTATGCTTTCAATGCAATTCCAGTCTACCTCCTGAAATCGGTTTCCTGCAATTCTGCCCCGCTTTCAAGTCCTCTTGGCAGCCTTACTTCAGTCTATTTTTGGATGATAGCTGTCATTTATAACTCTGCAGGTTTGTGAATTACAGTGCCCCTGAACTCCTTTCTTCAACTCGCTTTCTTGTGACCTGGCCGCAACACCGCAGGATGGCTTCAGGCCCTAATCTTGTTCTGGCACGGCACACTGAGCCTTTGGTTAATTCCTCTTCCTGGTGGGAAATGAGAGTTAAATTTGCCCATCCAGACACCTCCAGCTAGTCTCTCATTGGATCTCGCTATTCCTGTTCATCTTCCGCAGAAATTGCAAGCTGGGCCAAACAGGAGGTTAAAGGGACTGACTCTCCAAGTGGGGAGAGTGTTAGTAAAGCGTCTGGAATGTTGCACCCGAGTACCAGGGTACGAAAACTGAGACATATTTGAACACGTCTCCCGTTCACATGGTTGATCATACTCTGGGTTCCACATGCATGTTTTAGCTGAAGGAAGAATACCTTAAACATGGAGAGTTGAGACCCGTGGAATGGGTACCATGCAATATGACTTCAAAGGGTCTTCATTTGCTCACCGAACCTCTCCAATCCTATCACTGCTGCGTTTATGCCCCTGTACACACGCTTGATTCTCTTTTGGAGACATAGCAATCCATAGGTTTTAAGATACTTACTAGTCAGGTACATTCTTAGGCATTTAATATGGGGTTTTGAGTCCATTTCGTTGAGCAAGGAGTAGCTCTTGTCTATTCCATATTTGGCTTAAGGAACTTTATCTGTGCTCATTTCAATCTCTGGTTTTATGCAGCACCCCAACTCACCTTTCCCCTTAAGCAAGCATAAGTTGGTTTTCTAAATTTGAGACCCTGTTCTGTTTTGGAATGCAGTTCCTGTGTAGCCAAGTTTACATTCCGTGTATTAGTGATATCTTATGATGTTTCTTTTTTTGTGTGACTTATTTCAGTTAGAATCATCGTACCTGAATCCCCTCATTGTGCTGCTAAGGGCCTGATGACACAGATTTCATTGCTGAGTGATATTGCTTTGTAAGTAAATACCACAACTTCTTTATCCATTTTTCACTTTCTGCGATGTTGAACTTGTACTGTAAACGAGGTTCTTGTAAACAGAGCCGTTCCAAACTTTGGGGTGGCTGTGTCTTTTTCATTTTAATTTCCCTAAGCTATAGGACCATAAGTGGAAGTGCCCTAGGTTCGGTTGCTTTGTTTTTTAGTTGTTTCAGGAAACACCATACACTTCTCCCAAGTGGTTCTTCGCAATTTACATCCCGCCCATCAGCATAACAAGGCTCCCAGTTCTCCATGGCCTGTCCCGCCTTTCTGGATTTTACACTTTTTTCAGATGGCCCTTTTGACCGGGGGGAAGTGAGACTTCATTGTAGTGCAGATTTCCTCTGCAAGCTTGCTTGGTTGGCCAAAAAGGGCGTATGCGTTTTTTCCTGAATATATTCAGGAAAAAACGCATACGCCCTTTTTGGCCAAGTGCATCATTGTGGACGTTCTGCCTCTTTTCCTATGCTTTCAATGCAATTCCAGTCTACCTCCTGAAATCGGTTTCCTGCAATTCTGCCCCGCTTTCAAGTCCTCTTGGCAGCCTTACTTCAGTCTATTTTTGGACGATAGCTGTCATTTATAACTCTGCAGGTTTGTGAATTACAGTGCCCCTGAGCTCCTTTCT
This sequence comes from Stenella coeruleoalba, assembly GCF_951394435.1. Taxonomy (NCBI): domain Eukaryota; kingdom Metazoa; phylum Chordata; class Mammalia; order Artiodactyla; family Delphinidae; genus Stenella; species Stenella coeruleoalba. The sequence continues at coordinate 125,313 of NW_027646000.1, read as the reverse complement.
TCAACTCGCTTTCTTGTGACCTGGCCGCAACACCGCAGGATGGCTTCAGGCCCTAATCTGGTTCCGGCCCGGCATGCTGAGCCTTTGGTTAATTCCTCTTCCTGGTGGGAAATGAGAGTTAAATTTGCCCGTCCAGACACCTCCAGGTAGCCTCTCATTGGTTCTCGCTATTCCTGTTCATCTTCCGCAGAAATTGCAAACTGGGCCAAACAGGAGGTTAAAGGGACTGACTCTCCAAGTCGGGAGAGTGTTAGTAAAGCGTCTGGAATGTTGCACCCGAGTACCAGGGGAGGAAAACTGAGACATATTTGAACACATCTCCCGTTCACATGGTTGATCATACTCTGGGTTCCACATGCATGTTTTAGCTGAAGTAAGAATACCTTAAACCTGGAGAGTTGAGACCCGTGTAATGGGTACCATGCAATATGACTTCAAAGGGTCTTCATTTGCTCACCGAACCTCTCCAATCCTATCACTGCTGCGTTTATGCCCCTGTACACACGCTTGATTCTCTTTTGGAGACATAGAAATCCATAGGTTTTAAGATACTTACTAGTCAGGTACATTCTTAGGCGTTTAATATGGGGTTTTGAGTCCATTTCGTTGAGCAAGGAGTAGCTCTTGTCTATTCCATATTTGGCTTAAGGAACTTTATCTGTGCTCATTTCAATCTCTGGTTTTATGCAGCACCCCAACTCACCTTTCCCCTTAAGCAAGCATAAGTTGGTTTTCTAAATTTGAGACCCTGTTCTGTTTTGGAATGCAGTTCCTGTGTAGCCAAGTTTACATTCCGTGTATTAGTGATATCTTATGATGTTTCTTTTTCTGTGTGACTTATTTCAGTTAGAATCATCATACCTGAATCCACTCATTGTGCTGCTAAGGGCCTGATGACACAGATTTCATTGCTGAGTGATATTGCTTTGTAAGTAAATACCACAACTTCTTTATCCATTTTTCACTTTCTGCGATGTTGAACTTGTACTGTAAACGAGGTTCTTGTAAACAGAGCCATTCCAAACTTTGGGGTGGCTGTGTCTTTTTCATTTTAATTTCCCTAAGCTATAGGACCATAAGTGGCAGTGCCCTAGGCTCTGTTGCTTTGTTTTTTAGATGTTTCAGGAAACACCATACACTTCTCCCGAGTGGTTGTTGGCAATTTACATCCCGCCCATCAGCATAACAAGGCTCCCAGTTCTCCATGGCCTGTCCTGCCTTTCTGGATTTTACACTTTTTTCAGATGGCCCTTTTGACCGGGGGGAAGTGAGACTTCATTGTAGTGCAGATTTCCTTTGCAAGCTTGCTTGGTTGGCCAAAAAGGGCGTATGCGTTTTTTCCTGAATATATTCAGGAAAAAACGCATACGCCCTTTTTGACCAAGTGCATCATTGTGGACGTTCTGCCTCTTTTCCTGTGCTTTCAATGCAATTCCAGTCTACCTCCTGAAATCGGTATCCTGCAATTCTGCCCCGCTTTCAAGTCCTCTTGGCAGCCTTACTTCAGTCTATTTTTGGACGATAGCTGTCATTTATAACTCTGCAGGTTTGTGAATTACAGTGCCCCTGATCTCCTTTCTTCAACTCGCTTTCTTGTGAGCTGGCCGCAACACCGCAGGATGTCTTCAGGCCCTAATCTGGTTCCGGCACGGCACGCTGAGCCTTTGGTTATTTCCTCTTCCTGGTGGGAAATGAGAGTTAAATTTGCCCGTCCAGACACCTCCAGCTAGTCTCTCATTGGTTCTCGCTATTCCTGTTCATCTTCCGCAGAAATTGCAACCTGGGCCAAACAGGAGGTTAAAGGTGCTGACTCTCCAAGTGGGGAGAGTGTTAGTAAAGCGTCTGGAATGTTGCACCCGAGTACCAGGGGAGGAAAACTGAGACATATTTGAACACGTCTCCCGTTCACATGGTTGATCATAATTGGGTTCCACATGCATGTTTTAGCTGAAGGAAGAATACCTTAATCCTGGAGTGTTAAGACCCGTGTAATGGGTACCATGCAATATGACTTCAAAGGGTCTTCATTTGCTCACCGAACCTCTCCAATCCTATCACTGCTGCGTTCACGCCCCTGTACACATGCTTGATTCTCTTTCGGAGACATAGCAATCCATAGGTTTTAAGATACTTACTAGTCAGGTACATTCTTAGGCGTTTAATATGGGGTTTTGAGTCCATTTCGTTGAGCAAGGAGTAGCTCTTGTCTATTCCATATTTGGCTTAAGGAACTTTATCTGTGCTCATTTCAATCTCTGGTTTTATGCAGCACCCCAACTCACCTTTCCCCTTAAGCAAGCATAAGTTGGTTTTCTAAATTTGAGACCCTGTTTTGTTCTGTAATTCAGTTCCTGTGTAGCCAAGTTTACATTCCGTGTATTACTGATATCTTATGATGTTTCTTTTTCTGTGTGACTTATTTCAGTTAGAATCATCATACCTGAATCCACTCATTGTACTGCTAAGGGCCTGATGACATAGATTTCACTGCTGAGTGATATTGCTTTGTAAGTAAATACCACAACTTCTTTATCCATTTTTCACTTTCTCCGATGTTGAACTTGTACTGTAAACGAGGTTCTTGTAAACAGAGGCGTCCCAAACTTTGGGGTGGCTGTGTCTTTTTTATTTTAATTTCGCTAAGCTATAGGACCATAAGTGGCAGTGCCCTAGGCTCTGTTGCTTTGTTTTTTAGATGTTTCAGGAAACACCATACACTTCTCCCGAGTGTCTGTTGGCAATTTACATCCCGCCCATCAGCATAACAAGGCTCCCAGTTCTCCATGGCCTGTCCTGCCTTTCTGGATTTTACACTTTTTTCAGATGGCCCTTTTGACCGGGGGGAAGTGAGACTTCATTGTAGTGCAGATTTCCTTTGCAAGCTTGCTTGGTTGGCCAAAAAGTGCGTATGCGTTTTTTCCTGAATATATTCAGGAAAAAACGCATACGCCCTTTTTGGCCAAGTGCATCATTGTGGACGTTCTGCCTCTTTTCCTATGCTTTCAATGCAATTCCAGTCTACCTCCTGAAATCGGTTTCCTGCAATTCTGCCCCGCTTTCAAGTCCTCTTGGCAGCCTTACTTCAGTCTATTTTTGGACGATAGCTGTCATTTATAACTCTGCAGGTTTGTGAATTACAGTGCCCCTGAGCTCCTTTCTTCAACTCGCTTTCTTGTGACCTGGCCGCAACACCGCAGGATGGCTTCAGGCCCTAATCTGGTTCCGGCACGGCACGCTGAGCCTTTGGTTATTTCCTCTTCCTGGTGGGAAATGAGAGTTAAATTTGCCCATGCAGATACCTCCAGCTAGTTTCTCATTGGTTCTCACTATTCCTGTTCATCTTCCGCAGAAAGTGCAAACTGTGCCAAACAGGAGGTTAAAGGCGCTGACTCTCCAAGTGGGGAGAGTGTTAGTAAAGCGTCTGGAATGTTGCACCCGAGTACCAGGGAAGGACAACTGAGACATATTTGAACACGTCTCCCGATCACATGGTTGATCATACTCTGGGTTCCACATGCATGTTTTAGCTGAAGTAAGAATACCTTAAACCTGGAGAGTTGAGACCCGTGTAATGGGTACCATGCAATATGACTTCAAAGGGTCTTCATTTGCTCACCGAACCTCTCCAATCCTATCACTGCTGCGTTTATGCCCCTGTACACACGCTTGATTCTCTTTTGGAGACATAGAAATCCATAGGTTTTAAGATACTTACTAGTCAGGTACATTCTTAGGCGTTTAATATGGGGTTTTGAGTCCATTTCGTTGAGCAAGGAGTAGCTCTTGTCTATTCCATATTTGGCTTAAGGAACTTTATCTGTGCTCATTTCAATCTCTGGTTTTATGCAGCACCCCAACTCACCTTTCCCCTTAAGCAAGCATAAGTTGGTTTTCTAAATTTGAGACCCTGTTCTGTTTTGGAATGCAGTTCCTGTGTAGCCAAGTTTACATTCCGTGTATTAGTGATATCTTATGATGTTTCTTTTTCTGTGTGACTTATTTCAGTTAGAATCATCATACCTGAATCCACTCATTGTGCTGCTAAGGGCCTGATGACACAGATTTCATTGCTGAGTGATATTGCTTTGTAAGTAAATACCACAACTTCTTTATCCATTTTTCACTTTCTGCGATGTTGAACTTGTACTGTAAACGAGGTTCTTGTAAACAGAGCCATTCCAAACTTTGGGGTGGCTGTGTCTTTTTCATTTTAATTTCCCTAAGCTATAGGACCATAAGTGGCAGTGCCCTAGGCTCTGTTGCTTTGTTTTTTAGATGTTTCAGGAAACACCATACACTTCTCCCGAGTGGTTGTTGGCAATTTACATCCCGCCCATCAGCATAACAAGGCTCCCAGTTCTCCATGGCCTGTCCTGCCTTTCTGGATTTTACACTTTTTTCAGATGGCCCTTTTGACCGGGGGGAAGTGAGACTTCATTGTAGTGCAGATTTCCTTTGCAAGCTTGCTTGGTTGGCCAAAAAGGGCGTATGCGTTTTTTCCTGAATATATTCAGGAAAAAACGCATACGCCCTTTTTGACCAAGTGCATCATTGTGGACGTTCTGCCTCTTTTCCTGTGCTTTCAATGCAATTCCAGTCTACCTCCTGAAATCGGTATCCTGCAATTCTGCCCCGCTTTCAAGTCCTCTTGGCAGCCTTACTTCAGTCTATTTTTGGACGATAGCTGTCATTTATAACTCTGCAGGTTTGTGAATTACAGTGCCCCTGATCTCCTTTCTTCAACTCGCTTTCTTGTGAGCTGGCCGCAACACCGCAGGATGTCTTCAGGCCCTAATCTGGTTCCGGCACGGCACGCTGAGCCTTTGGTTATTTCCTCTTCCTGGTGGGAAATGAGAGTTAAATTTGCCCGTCCAGACACCTCCAGCTAGTCTCTCATTGGTTCTCGCTATTCCTGTTCATCTTCCGCAGAAATTGCAACCTGGGCCAAACAGGAGGTTAAAGGTGCTGACTCTCCAAGTGGGGAGAGTGTTAGTAAAGCGTCTGGAATGTTGCACCCGAGTACCAGGGGAGGAAAACTGAGACATATTTGAACACGTCTCCCGTTCACATGGTTGATCATAATTGGGTTCCACATGCATGTTTTAGCTGAAGGAAGAATACCTTAATCCTGGAGTGTTAAGACCCGTGTAATGGGTACCATGCAATATGACTTCAAAGGGTCTTCATTTGCTCACCGAACCTCTCCAATCCTATCACTGCTGCGTTCACGCCCCTGTACACATGCTTGATTCTCTTTCGGAGACATAGCAATCCATAGGTTTTAAGATACTTACTAGTCAGGTACATTCTTAGGCGTTTAATATGGGGTTTTGAGTCCATTTCGTTGAGCAAGGAGTAGCTCTTGTCTATTCCATATTTGGCTTAAGGAACTTTATCTGTGCTCATTTCAATCTCTGGTTTTATGCAGCACCCCAACTCACCTTTCCCCTTAAGCAAGCATAAGTTGGTTTTCTAAATTTGAGACCCTGTTTTGTTCTGTAATTCAGTTCCTGTGTAGCCAAGTTTACATTCCGTGTATTACTGATATCTTATGATGTTTCTTTTTCTGTGTGACTTATTTCAGTTAGAATCATCATACCTGAATCCACTCATTGTACTGCTAAGGGCCTGATGACATAGATTTCACTGCTGAGTGATATTGCTTTGTAAGTAAATACCACAACTTCTTTATCCATTTTTCACTTTCTGCGATGTTGAACTTGTACTGTAAACGAGGTTCTTGTAAACAGAGGCGTCCCAAACTTTGGGGTGGCTGTGTCTTTTTTATTTTAATTTCGCTAAGCTATAGGACCATAAGTGGCAGTGCCCTAGGCTCTGTTGCTTTGTTTTTTAGATGTTTCAGGAAACACCATACACTTCTCCCGAGTGTCTGTTGGCAATTTACATCCCGCCCATCAGCATAACAAGGCTCCCAGTTCTCCATGGCCTGTCCTGCCTTTCTGGATTTTACACTTTTTTCAGATGGCCCTTTTGACCGGGGGGAAGTGAGACTTCATTGTAGTGCAGATTTCCTTTGCAAGCTTGCTTGGTTGGCCAAAAAGTGCGTATGCGTTTTTTCCTGAATATATTCAGGAAAAAACGCATACGCCCTTTTTGGCCAAGTGCATCATTGTGGACGTTCTGCCTCTTTTCCTATGCTTTCAATGCAATTCCAGTCTACCTCCTGAAATCGGTTTCCTGCAATTCTGCCCCGCTTTCAAGTCCTCTTGGCAGCCTTACTTCAGTCTATTTTTGGACGATAGCTGTCATTTATAACTCTGCAGGTTTGTGAATTACAGTGCCCCTGAGCTCCTTTCTTCAACTCGCTTTCTTGTGACCTGGCCGCAACACCGCAGGGTGGCTTCAGGCCCTAATCTGGTTCCGGCACGGCACGCTGAGCCTTTGGTTATTTCCTCTTCCTGGTGGGAAATGAGAGTTAAATTTGCCCATGCAGATACCTCCAGCTAGTTTCTCATTGGTTCTCACTATTCCTGTTCATCTTCCGCAGAAAGTGCAAACTGTGCCAAACAGGAGGTTAAAGGCGCTGACTCTCCAAGTGGGGAGAGTGTTAGTAAAGCGTCTGGAATGTTGCACCCGAGTACCAGGGAAGGACAACTGAGACATATTTGAACACGTCTCCCGATCACATGGTTGATCATACTCTGGGTTCCACATGCATGTTTTAGCTGAAGGAAGAATACCTAAAACCTGGGTAGTTGAAACCCGTGGAATGGGTACCATGCAATATGACTTCAAAGGGTCTTCATTTGCTCACCGAACCTCTCCAATCCTATCACTGCTGCGTTTATGCCCCTGTAGACATGCTTGATTCTCTTTCGGAGACATAGCAATCCATAGGTTTTAAGATACTTACTAGTCAGGTACATTCTTAGGCGTTTAATATGCGGTGTTGAGTCCATTTCGTTGAGCAATGAGTAGCTCTTGTCTATTCCATATTTGGCTTAAGGAACTTTATCTGCGCTCATTTCAATCTCTGGTTTTATGCAGCACCCCAACTCACCTTTCCCCTTAAGCAAGCATAAGTTGGTTTTCTAAATTAGAGACCCTGTTCTGTTTTGGAATGCAGTTCCTGTGTAGCCAAGTTTACATTCCGTGTATTAGTGATATCTTATGATGTTTCTTTTTCTGTGTGACTTATTTCAGTTAGAATCATCGTACCTGAATCCACTCATTATGCTGCTACGGGCCTGATGACATAGATTTCATTGCTGAGTGATACTGCATTGTACGTAAGTACCACAAGTTCTTTATCCATTTTTCACTTTCTGTGATATTGAACTTGTACGGTAAACGAGGTTCTTGTAAACGGAGGCGTCCCTAACTTTGGGGTGGCTGTGTCTTTTTGATTTTAATTTCCCTAAGCTATAGGACCATAAGTGGAAGTGCCCTAGGTTCTGTTGCTTTGTTTTTTAGATGTTTCAGGAAACACCATACACTTCTCCCGAGTGGTTGTTGGCAATTTACATCCCGCCCATCAGCATAACAAGGCTCCCAGTTCTCCATGGCCTGTCCTGCCTTTCTGGATTTTACACTTTTTTCAGATGGCCCTTTTGACCGGGGGGAAGTGAGACTTCATTGTAGTGCAGATTTCCTTTGCAAGCTTGCTTGGTTGGCCAAAAAGGGCGTATGCGTTTTTTCCTGAATATATTCAGGAAAAAACGCATACGCCCTTTTTGGCCAAGTGCATCATTGTGGACGTTCTGCCTCTTTTCCTATGCTTTCAATGCAATTCCAGTCTACCTCCTGAAATCGGTTTCCTGCAATTCTGCCCCGCTTTCAAGTCCTCTTGGCAGCCTTACTTCAGTATATTTTTGGACGATAGCTGTCATTTATAACTCTGCAGGTTTGTGAATTACAGTGCCCCTGAGCTCCTTTCTTCAACTCGGTGTCTTTTGAGCTGGCCGCAACACCGCAGGATGGCTTCAGGCCCTAATCTGGTTCCGGTACGGCACGCTGAGCCTTTGGTTATTTCCTCTTCCTGTTGGGAAATGAGAGTTAAATTTGCCCGTCCAGACACCTCCAGCTAGCCTCTCATTGGTTCTCACTATTCCTGTTCATCTTCCGCAGAAATTGCAAACTGTGCCAAACAGGAGGTTAAAGGCGCTGACTCTCCAAGTGGGGAGAGTGTTAGTAAAGCGTCTGGAATGTTGCACCCGAGTACCAGGGAAGGAAAACTGAGACATATTTGAACACGTCTCCCGATCACATGGTTGATCATACTCTGGGTTCCACATGCATGTTTTAGCTGAAGGAAGAATACCTAAAACCTGGGTAGTTGAAACCCGTGGAATGGGTACCATGCAATATGACTTCAAAGGGTCTTCATTTGCTCACCGAACCTCTCCAATCCTATCACTGCTGCGTTTATGCCCCTGTAGACATGCTTGATTCTCTTTCGGAGACATAGCAATCCATAGGTTTTAAGATACTTACTAGTCAGGTACATTCTTAGGCGTTTAATATGCGGTGTTGAGTCCATTTCGTTGAGCAAGGAGTAGCTCTTGTCTATTCCATATTTGGCTTAAGGAACTTTATCTGCGCTCATTTCAATCTCTGGTTTTATGCAGCACCCCAACTCACCTTTCCCCTTAAGCAAGCATAAGTTGGTTTTCTAAATTTGAGACCCTGTTCTGTTTTGGAATGCAGTTCCTGTGTAGCCAAGTTTACATTCCGTGTATTAGTGATATCTTATGATGTTTCTTTTTCTGTGTGACTTATTTCAGTTAGAATCATCGTACCTGAATCCACTCATTATGCTGCTACGGGCCTGATGACATAGATTTCATTGCTGAGTGATACTGCATTGTACGTAAGTACCACAAGTTCTTTATCCATTTTTCACTTTCTGTGATATTGAACTTGTACGGTAAACGAGGTTCTTGTAAACGGAGGCGTCCCTAACTTTGGGGTGGCTGTGTCTTTTTGATTTTAATTTCCCTAAGCTATAGGACCATAAGTGGAAGTGCCCTAGGCTCTGTTGCTTTGTTATTTAGATGTTTCAGGAAACACCATACACTTCTCCCGAGTGGTTGTTGGCAATTTACATCCCGCCCATCAGCATAACAAGGCTCCCAGTTCTCCATGGCCTGTCCTGCCTTTCTGGATTTTACACTTTTTTCAGATGGCCCTTTTGACCGGGGGGAAGTGAGTCTTCATTGTAGTGCAGATTTCCTTTGCAAGCTTGCTTGGTTGACCAAAAAGGGCGTATGCGTTTTTTCCTGAATATATTCAGGAAAAAACGCATACGCCCTTTTTGGCCAAGTGCATCATTGTGGACGTTCTGCCTCTTTTCCTATGCTTTCAATGCAATTCCAGTCTACCTCCTGAAATCGGTTTCCTGCAATTCTGCCCCGCTTTCAAGTCCTCTTGGCAGCCTTACTTCAGTCTATTTTTGGACGATAGCTGTCATTTATAACTCTGCAGGTTTGTGAATTACAGTGCCCCTGAGCTCCTTTCTTCAACTCGCTTTCTTGTGACCTGGCCGCAACACCGCAGGATGGCTTCAGGCCCTAATCTGGTTCCGGCCCGGCATGCTGAGCCTTTGGTTAATTCCTCTTCCTGGTGGGAAATGAGAGTTAAATTTGCCCGTCCAGACACCTCCAGCTAGCCTCTCATTGGTTCTCGCTATTCCTGTTCATCTTCCGCAGAAATTGCAAACTGGGCCAAACAGGAGGTTAAAGGGACTGACTCTCCAAGTGGGGAGAGTGTTAGTAAAGCGTCTGGAATGTTGCACCCGAGTACCAGGGGAGGAAATCTGAGACATATTTGAACACGTCTCCCGATCACATGGTTGATCATACTCTGGGTTCCACATGCATGTTTTAGCTGAAGGAAGAATACCTTAAACCTGGGTAGTTGAAACCTGTGGTATGGGTACCATGCAATATGACTTCAAAGGGTCTTCATTTGCTCACCGAACCTCTCCAATCCTATCACTGCTGCGTTTATGCCCCTGTACACATACTTGATTCTCTTTCGGAGACATAGCAATCCGTAGGTTTTAAGATACTTACTAGTCAGGTACATTCTTAGGCGTTTAATATGGGGTGTTGAGTCCATTTCGTTGAGCAAGGAGTAGCTCTTGTCTATTCCATATTTGGCTTAAGGAACTTTATCTGTGCTCATTTCAATCTCTGGTTTTATGCAGCACCCCAACTCACCTTTACCCTTAAGCAAGCATAAGTTGTTTTTCTAAATTTGAGACCCTGTTCTGTTCTGTAATTCACTTCCTGTGTAGCCAAGTTTCCATTCCGTGTATTACTGATATCTTATGATGTTTCTTTTTCTGTGTGACTTATTTCAGTTAGAATCATCATACCTGAATCCACTCATTGTGCTGCTAAGGGCCTGATGACACAGATTTCATTGCTGAGTGATACTGCTTTGTAAGTAAATACCACAACTTCTTTATCCATTTTTCACTTTCTGCGATGTTGAACTTGTACTGTAAACGAGGTTCTTGTAAACAGAGCCGTTCGAAAATTTGGGGTGGCTGTGTCTTTTTGATTTTAAATTCCCTAAGCTATAGGACCATAAGTGGAAGTGCCCTAGGCTCTGTTGCTTTGTTTTTTAGATGTTTCAGGAAACACCATACACTTCTCCGGAGTGTCTGTTGGCAATTTACATCCCGCCCATCAGCAAAACAAGGCTCCCAGTTCTCCATGGCCTGTCCTGCCTTTCTGGATTTTACACTTTTTTCAGATGGCCCTTTTGACCGGGGGGAAGTGAGACTTCATTGTAGTGCAGATTTCCTTTGCAAGCTTGCTTGGTTGGCCAAAAAGGGCGTATGCGTTTTTTCCTGAATATATTCAGGAAAAAACGCATACGCCCTTTTTGGCCAAGTGCATCATTGTGGACGTTCTGCCTCTTTTCCTATGCTTTCAATGCAATTCCAGTCTACCTCCTGAAATCGGTTTCCTGCAATTCTGCCCCGCTTTCAAGTCCTCTTGGCAGCCTTACTTCAGTCTATTTTTGGACGATAGCTGTCATTTATAACTCTGCAGGTTTGTGAATTACAGTGCCCCTGAGCTCCTTTCTTCAACTCGGTTTCTTTTGAGCTGGCCGCAACACCGCAGGATGGCTTCAGGCCCTAATCTGGTTCTGGTACGGCACGCTGAACCTTTGGTTATTTCCTCTTCCTGTTGGGAAATGAGAGTTAAATTTGCCCGTCCGGACACCTCCAGCTAGCCTCTCATTGGTTCTCGCTATTCCTGTTCATCTTCCGCAGAAATTGCAAACTGTGCCAAACAGGAGGTTAAAGGCGCTGACTCTCCAAGTGGGGAGAGTGTTAGTAAAGCGTCTGGAATGTTGCACCCGAGTACCAGGGAAGGAAAACTGAGACATATTTGAACACGTCTCCCGATCACATGGTTGATCATACTCTGGGTTCCACATGCATGTTTTAGCTGAAGGAAGAATACCTAAAACCTGGGTAGTTGAAACCCGTGGAATGGGTACCATGCAATATGACTTCAAAGGGTCTTCATTTGCTCACCGAACCTCTCCAATCCTATCACTGCTGCGTTTATGCCCCTGTAGACATGCTTGATTCTCTTTCGGAGACATAGCAATCCATAGGTTTTAATATACTTACTAGTCAGGTACATTCTTAGGCGTTTAATATGCGGTGTTGAGTCCAGTTCGTTGAGCAATGAGTAGCTCTTGTCTATTCCATATTTGGCTTAAGGAACTTTATCTGCGCTCATTTCAATCTCTGGTTTTATGCAGCACCCCAACTCACCTTTCCCCTTAAGCAAGCATAAGTTGGTTTTCTAAATTAGAGACCCTGTTCTGTTTTGGAATGCAGTTCCTGTGTAGCCAAGTTTACATTCCGTGTATTAGTGATATCTTATGATGTTTCTTTTTCTGTGTGACTTATTTCAGTTAGAATCATCGTACCTGAATCCACTCATTATGCTGCTACGGGCCTGATGACATAGATTTCATTGCTGAGTGATACTGCATTGTACGTAAGTACCACAAGTTCTTTATCCATTTTTCACTTTCTGTGATATTGAACTTGTACGGTAAACGAGGTTCTTGTAAACGGAGGCGTCCCTAACTTTGGGGTGGCTGTGTCTTTTTGATTTTAATTTCCCTAAGCTATAGGACCATAAGTGGAAGTGCCCTAGGTTCTGTTGCTTTGTTTTTTAGATGTTTCAGGAAACACCATACACTTCTCCCGAGTGGTTGTTGGCAATTTACATCCCGCCCATCAGCATAACAAGGCTCCCAGTTCTCCATGGCCTGTCCTGCCTTTCTGGATTTTACACTTTTTTCAGATGGCCCTTTTGACCGGGGGGAAGTGAGACTTCATTGTAGTGCAGATTTCCTTTGCAAGCTTGCTTGGTTGGCCAAAAAGGGCGTATGCGTTTTTTCCTGAATATATTCAGGAAAAAACGCATACGCCCTTTTTGGCCAAGTGCATCATTGTGGACGTTCTGCCTCTTTTCCTATGCTTTCAATGCAATTCCAGTCTACCTCCTGAAATCGGTTTCCTGCAATTCTGCCCCGCTTTCAAGTCCTCTTGGCAGCCTTACTTCAGTATATTTTTGGACGATAGCTGTCATTTATAACTCTGCAGGTTTGTGAATTACAGTGCCCCTGAGCTCCTTTCTTCAACTCGGTGTCTTTTGAGCTGGCCACAACACCGCAGGATGGCTTCAGGCCCTAATCTGGTTCCGGTACGGCACGCTGAGCCTTTGGTTATTTCCTCTTCCTGTTGGGAAATGAGAGTTAAATTTGCCCGTCCAGACACCTCCAGCTAGCCTCTCATTGGTTCTCACTATTCCTGTTCATCTTCCGCAGAAATTGCAAACTGTGCCAAACAGGAGGTTAAAGGCGCTGACTCTCCAAGTGGGGAGAGTGTTAGTAAAGCGTCTGGAATGTTGCACCCGAGTACCAGGGAAGGAAAACTGAGACATATTTGAACACGTCTCCCGATCACATGGTTGATCATACTCTGGGTTCCACATGCATGTTTTAGCTGAAGGAAGAATACCTAAAACCTGGGTAGTTGAAACCCGTGGAATGGGTACCATGCCATATGACTTCAAAGGGTCTTCATTTGCTCACCGAACCTCTCCAATCCTATCACTGCTGCGTTTATGCCCCTGTAGACATGCTTGATTCTCTTTCGGAGACATAGCAATCCATAGGTTTTAAGATACTTACTAGTCAGGTACATTCTTAGGCGTTTAATATGCGGTGTTGAGTCCATTTCGTTGAGCAAGGAGTAGCTCTTGTCTATTCCATATTTGGCTTAAGGAACTTTATCTGCGCTCATTTCAATCTCTGGTTTTATGCAGCACCCCAACTCACCTTTCCCCTTAAGCAAGCATAAGTTGGTTTTCTAAATTTGAGACCCTGTTCTGTTTTGGAATGCAGTTCCTGTGTAGCCAAGTTTACATTCCGTGTATTAGTGATATCTTATGATGTTTCTTTTTCTGTGTGACTTATTTCAGTTAGAATCATCGTACCTGAATCCACTCATTATGCTGCTACGGGCCTGATGACATAGATTTCATTGCTGAGTGATACTGCATTGTACGTAAGTACCACAAGTTCTTTATCCATTTTTCACTTTCTGTGATATTGAACTTGTACGGTAAACGAGGTTCTTGTAAACGGAGGCGTCCCTAACTTTGGGGTGGCTGTGTCTTTTTGATTTTAATTTCCCTAAGCTATAGGACCATAAGTGGAAGTGCCCTAGGCTCTGTTGCTTTGTTTTTTAGATGTTTCAGGAAACACCATACACTTCTCCCGAGTGGTTGTTGGCAATTTACATCCCGCCCATCAGCATAACAAGGCTCCCAGTTCTCCATGGCCTGTCCTGCCTTTCTGGATTTTACACTTTTTTCAGATGGCCCTTTTGACCGGGGGGAAGTGAGACTTCATTGTAGTGCAGATTTCCTTTGCAAGCTTGCTTGGTTGGCCAAAAAGGGCGTATGCGTTTTTTCCTGAATATATTCAGGAAAAAACGCATACGCCCTTTTTGGCCAAGTGCATCATTGTGGACGTTCTGCCTCTTTTCCTATGCTTTCAATGCAATTCCAGTCTACCTCCTGAAATCGGTTTCCTGCAATTCTGCCCCGCTTTCAAGTCCTCTTGGCAGCCTTACTTCAGTCTATTTTTGGACGATAGCTGTCATTTATAACTCTGCAGGTTTGTGAATTACAGTGCCCCTGAGCTCCTTTCTTCAACTCGCTTTCTTGTGACCTGGCCGCAACACCGCAGGATGGCTTCAGGCCCTAATCTGGTTCCGGCCCGGCATGCTGAGCCTTTGGTTAATTCCTCTTCCTGGTGGGAAATGAGAGTTAAATTTGCCCGTCCAGACACCTCCAGCTAGCCTCTCATTGGTTCTCGCTATTCCTGTTCATCTTCCGCAGAAATTGCAAACTGGGCCAAACAGGAGGTTAAAGGGACTGACTCTCCAAGTGGGGAGAGTGTTAGTAAAGCGTCTGGAATGTTGCACCCGAGTACCAGGGGAGGAAAACTGAGACATATTTGAACACGTCTCCCGTTCACATGGTTGATCATACTTGGGTTCCACATGCATGTTTTAGCTGAAGGAAGAATACCTTAAACCTGGAAAGTTAAGACCCGTGTAATGGGTACCATGCAATATGACTTCAAAGGGTCTTCATTTGCTCACCGAACCTCTCCAATCCTATCACTGCTGCGTTTATGCCCCTGTACACATGCTTGATTCTCTTTCGGAGACATAGCAATCCATAGGTTTTAAGATACTTACTAGTCAGGTACATTCTTAGGCGTTTAATATGCGATATTGAGTCCATTTCGTTGAGCAAGGAGTAGCTCTTGTCTATTCCATATTTGACTTAAGGAACTTTATCTGTGCTCATGTCAATCTCTGGTTTTATGCAGCACCCCAACTCACCTTTCCCCTTAAGCAAGCATAAGTTGGTTTTCTAAATTTGAGACCCTGTTCTGTTTTGGAATGCAGTTCCTGTGTAGCCAAGTTTACATTCCGTGTATTACTGATATCTTATGATGTTTCTTTTTCTGTGTGACTTACTTCAGTTAGAATCATCATACCTGAATCCACTCATTGTGCTTCTAAGGGCCTGATGACACAGATTTCATTGCTGAGTGATATTGCTTTGTAAGTAAATACCACAACTTCTTTATCCATTTTTCACTTTCTGCGATGTTGAACTTGTACTGTAAACGAGGTTCTTGTAAACAGAGCCGTTCCAAACTTTGGGGTGGCTGTGTCTTTTTGATTTTAATTTCCCTAAGCTATAGGACCATAAGTGGAAGTGCCCTAGGCTCTGTTGCTTTGTTTTTTAGATGTTTCAGGAAACACCATACACTTCTCCCGAGTGTCTGTTGGCAATTTACATCCCGCCCATCAGCATAACAAGGCTCCCAGTTCTCCATGGCCTGTCCTGCCTTTCTGGATTTTACACTTTTTTCAGATGGCCCTTTTGACCGGGGGGAAGTGAGACTTCATTGTAGTGCAGATTTCCTTTGCAAGCTTGCTTGGTTGGCCAAAAAGGGCGTATGCGTTTTTTCCTGAATATATTCAGGAAAAAACGCATACGCCCTTTTTGGCCAAGTGCATCATTGTGGACGTTCTGCCTCTTTTCCTATGCTTTCAATGCAATTCCAGTCTACCTCCTGAAATCGGTTTCCTGCAATTCTGCCCCGCTTTCAAGTCCTCTTGGCAGCCTTACTTCAGTCTATTTTTGGACGATAGCTGTCATTTATAACTCTGCAGGTTTGTGAATTACAGTGCCCCTGAGCTCCTTTCTTCAACTCGGTTTCTTTTGAGCTGGCCGCAACACCGCAGGATGGCTTCAGGCCCTAATCTGGTTCCGGTACGGCACGCTGAGCCTTTGGTTATTTACTCTTCCTGTTGGGAAATGAGAGTTAAATTTGCCCGTCCAGACACCTCCAGCTAGTCTCTCATTGGTTCTCCCTATTCCTGTTCATCTTCCGCAGAAATTGCAAACTGTGCCAAACAGGAGGTTAAAGGCGCTGACTCTCCAAGTGGGGAGAGTGTTAGTAAAGCGTCTGGAATGTTGCACCCGAGTACCAGAGGAGGAAAATTGAGACATATTTGAACACGTCTCCCGATCACATGGTTGATCATACTCTGGGTTCCACATGCATGTTTTAGCTGAAGGAAGAATACCTTAAACCTGGGTAGTTGAAACCCGTGGAATGGGTACCATGCAATATGACTTCAAAGGGTCTTCATTTGCTCACCGAACCTCTCCAATCCTATCACTGCTGCGTTTATGCCCCTGTACACATGCTTGATTCTCTTTCGGAGACATAGCAATCCATAGGTTTTAAGATACTTACTAGTCAGGTACATTCTTAGGCGTTTAATATGCGGTGTTGAGTCCATTTCGTTGAGCAAGGAGTAGCTCTTGTCTATTCCATATTTGGCTTAAGGAACTTTATCTGCGCTCATTTCAATCTCTGGTTTTATGCAGCACCCCAACTCACCTTTCCCCTTAAGCAAGCATAAGTTGGTTTTCTAAATTAGAGACCCTGTTCTGTTTTGGAATGCAGTTCCTGTGTAGCCAAGTTTACATTCCGTGTATTAGTGATATCTTATGATGTTTCTTTTTCTGTGTGACTTATTTCAGTTAGAATCATCGTACCTGAATCCACTCATTATGCTGCTACGGGCCTGATGACATAGATTTCATTGCTGAGTGATACTGCATTGTACGTAAGTACCACAAGTTCTTTATCCATTTTTCACTTTCTGTGATATTGAACTTGTACGGTAAACGAGGTTCTTGTAAACGGAGGCGTCCCTAACTTTGGGGTGGCTGTGTCTTTTTGATTTTAATTTCCCTAAGCTATAGGACCATAAGTGGAAGTGCCCTAGGTTCTGTTGCTTTGTTTTTTAGATGTTTCAGGAAACACCATACACTTCTCCCGAGTGGTTGTTGGCAATTTACATCCCGCCCATCAGCATAACAAGGCTCCCAGTTCTCCATGGCCTGTCCTGCCTTTCTGGATTTTACACTTTTTTCAGATGGCCCTTTTGACCGGGGGGAAGTGAGACTTCATTGTAGTGCAGATTTCCTTTGCAAGCTTGCTTGGTTGGCCAAAAAGGGCGTATGCGTTTTTTCCTGAATATATTCAGGAAAAAACGCATACGCCCTTTTTGGCCAAGTGCATCATTGTGGACGTTCTGCCTCTTTTCCTATGCTTTCAATGCAATTCCAGTCTACCTCCTGAAATCGGTTTCCTGCAATTCTGCCCCGCTTTCAAGTCCTCTTGGCAGCCTTACTTCAGTATATTTTTGGACGATAGCTGTCATTTATAACTCTGCAGGTTTGTGAATTACAGTGCCCCTGAGCTCCTTTCTTCAACTCGGTGTCTTTTGAGCTGGCCGCAACACCGCAGGATGGCTTCAGGCCCTAATCTGGTTCCGGTACGGCACGCTGAGCCTTTGGTTATTTCCTCTTCCTGTTGGGAAATGAGAGTTAAATTTGCCCGTCCAGACACCTCCAGCTAGCCTCTCATTGGTTCTCACTATTCCTGTTCATCTTCCGCAGAAATTGCAAACTGTGCCAAACAGGAGGTTAAAGGCGCTGACTCTCCAAGTGGGGAGAGTGTTAGTAAAGCGTCTGGAATGTTGCACCCGAGTACCAGGGAAGGAAAACTGAGACATATTTGAACACGTCTCCCGATCACATGGTTGATCATACTCTGGGTTCCACATGCATGTTTTAGCTGAAGGAAGAATACCTAAAACCTGGGTAGTTGAAACCCGTGGAATGGGTACCATGCAATATGACTTCAAAGGGTCTTCATTTGCTCACCGAACCTCTCCAATCCTATCACTGCTGCGTTTATGCCCCTGTAGACATGCTTGATTCTCTTTCGGAGACATAGCAATCCATAGGTTTTAAGATACTTACTAGTCAGGTACATTCTTAGGCGTTTAATATGCGGTGTTGAGTCCATTTCGTTGAGCAAGGAGTAGCTCTTGTCTATTCCATATTTGGCTTAAGGAACTTTATCTGCGCTCATTTCAATCTCTGGTTTTATGCAGCACCCCAACTCACCTTTCCCCTTAAGCAAGCATAAGTTGGTTTTCTAAATTTGAGACCCTGTTCTGTTTTGGAATGCAGTTCCTGTGTAGCCAAGTTTACATTCCGTGTATTAGTGATATCTTATGATGTTTCTTTTTCTGTGTGACTTATTTCAGTTAGAATCATCGTACCTGAATCCACTCATTATGCTGCTACGGGCCTGATGACATAGATTTCATTGCTGAGTGATACTGCATTGTACGTAAGTACCACAAGTTCTTTATCCATTTTTCACTTTCTGTGATATTGAACTTGTACGGTAAACGATGTTCTTGTAAACGGAGGCGTCCCTAACTTTGGGGTGGCTGTGTCTTTTTGATTTTAATTTCCCTAAGCTATAGGACCATAAGTGGAAGTGCCCTAGGCTCTGTTGCTTTGTTATTTAGATGTTTCAGGAAACACCATACACTTCTCCCGAGTGGTTGTTGGCAATTTACATCCCGCCCATCAGCATAACAAGGCTCCCAGTTCTCCATGGCCTGTCCTGCCTTTCTGGATTTTACACTTTTTTCAGATGGCCCTTTTGACCGGGGGGAAGTGAGTCTTCATTGTAGTGCAGATTTCCTTTGCAAGCTTGCTTGGTTGACCAAAAAGGGCGTATGCGTTTTTTCCTGAATATATTCAGGAAAAAACGCATACGCCCTTTTTGGCCAAGTGCATCATTGTGGACGTTCTGCCTCTTTTCCTATGCTTTCAATGCAATTCCAGTCTACCTCCTGAAATCGGTTTCCTGCAATTCTGCCCCGCTTTCAAGTCCTCTTGGCAGCCTTACTTCAGTCTATTTTTGGACGATAGCTGTCATTTATAACTCTGCAGGTTTGTGAATTACAGTGCCCCTGAGCTCCTTTCTTCAACTCGCTTTCTTGTGACCTGGCCGCAACACCGCAGGATGGCTTCAGGCCCTAATCTGGTTCCGGCCCGGCATGCTGAGCCTTTGGTTAATTCCTCTTCCTGGTGGGAAATGAGAGTTAAATTTGCCCGTCCAGACACCTCCAGCTAGCCTCTCATTGGTTCTCGCTATTCCTGTTCATCTTCCGCAGAAATTGCAAACTGGGCCAAACAGGAGGTTAAAGGGACTGACTCTCCAAGTGGGGAGAGTGTTAGTAAAGCGTCTGGAATGTTGCACCCGAGTACCAGGGGAGGAAATCTGAGACATATTTGAACACGTCTCCCGATCACATGGTTGATCATACTCTGGGTTCCACATGCATGTTTTAGCTGAAGGAAGAATACCTTAAACCTGGGTAGTTGAAACCTGTGGTATGGGTACCATGCAATATGACTTCAAAGGGTCTTCATTTGCTCACCGAACCTCTCCAATCCTATCACTGCTGCGTTTATGCCCCTGTACACATACTTGATTCTCTTTCGGAGACATAGCAATCCGTAGGTTTTAAGATACTTACTAGTCAGGTACATTCTTAGGCGTTTAATATGGGGTGTTGAGTCCATTTCGTTGAGCAAGGAGTAGCTCTTGTCTATTCCATATTTGGCTTAAGGAACTTTATCTGTGCTCATTTCAATCTCTGGTTTTATGCAGCACCCCAACTCACCTTTACCCTTAAGCAAGCATAAGTTGTTTTTCTAAATTTGAGACCCTGTTCTGTTCTGTAATTCAGTTCCTGTGTAGCCAAGTTTCCATTCCGTGTATTACTGATATCTTATGATGTTTCTTTTTCTGTGTGACTTATTTCAGTTAGAATCATCATACCTGAATCCACTCATTGTGCTGCTAAGGGCCTGATGACACAGATTTCATTGCTGAGTGATACTGCTTTGTAAGTAAATACCACAACTTCTTTATCCATTTTTCACTTTCTGCAATGTTGAACTTGTACTGTAAACGAGGTTCTTGTAAACAGAGCCGTTCGAAAATTTGGGGTGGCTGTGTCTTTTTGATTTTAAATTCCCTAAGCTATAGGACCATAAGTGGAAGTGCCCTAGGCTCTGTTGCTTTGTTTTTTAGATGTTTCAGGAAACACCATACACTTCTCCGGAGTGTCTGTTGGCAATTTACATCCCGCCCATCAGCAAAACAAGGCTCCCAGTTCTCCATGGCCTGTCCTGCCTTTCTGGATTTTACACTTTTTTCAGATGGCCCTTTTGACCGGGGGGAAGTGAGACTTCATTGTAGTGCAGATTTCCTTTGCAAGCTTGCTTGGTTGGCCAAAAAGGGCGTATGCGTTTTTTCCTGAATATATTCAGGAAAAAACGCATACGCCCTTTTTGGCCAAGTGCATCATTGTGGACGTTCTGCCTCTTTTCCTATGCTTTCAATGCAATTCCAGTCTACCTCCTGAAATCGGTTTCCTGCAATTCTGCCCCGCTTTCAAGTCCTCTTGGCAGCCTTACTTCAGTCTATTTTTGGACGATAGCTGTCATTTATAACTCTGCAGGTTTGTGAATTACAGTGCCCCTGAGCTCCTTTCTTCAACTCGGTTTCTTTTGAGCTGGCCGCAACACCGCAGGATGGCTTCAGGCCCTAATCTGGTTCTGGTACGGCACGCTGAGCCTTTGGTTATTTCCTCTTCCTGTTGGGAAATGAGAGTTAAATTTGCCCGTCCGGACACCTCCAGCTAGCCTCTCATTGGTTCTCGCTATTCCTGTTCATCTTCCGCAGAAATTGCAAACTGTGCCAAACAGGAGGTTAAAGGCGCTGACTCTCCAAGTGGGGAGAGTGTTAGTAAAGCGTCTGGAATGTTGCACCCGAGTACCAGGGAAGGAAAACTGAGACATATTTGAACACGTCTCCCGATCACATGGTTGATCATACTCTGGGTTCCACATGCATGTTTTAGCTGAAGGAAGAATACCTAAAACCTGGGTAGTTGAAACCCGTGGAATGGGTACCATGCAATATGACTTCAAAGGGTCTTCATTTGCTCACCGAACCTCTCCAATCCTATCACTGCTGCGTTTATGCCCCTGTAGACATGCTTGATTCTCTTTCGGAGACATAGCAATCCATAGGTTTTAATATACTTACTAGTCAGGTACATTCTTAGGCGTTTAATATGCGGTGTTGAGTCCAGTTCGTTGAGCAATGAGTAGCTCTTGTCTATTCCATATTTGGCTTAAGGAACTTTATCTGCGCTCATTTCAATCTCTGGTTTTATGCAGCACCCCAACTCACCTTTCCCCTTAAGCAAGCATAAGTTGGTTTTCTAAATTAGAGACCCTGTTCTGTTTTGGAATGCAGTTCCTGTGTAGCCAAGTTTACATTCCGTGTATTAGTGATATCTTATGATGTTTCTTTTTCTGTGTGACTTATTTCAGTTAGAATCATCGTACCTGAATCCACTCATTATGCTGCTACGGGCCTGATGACATAGATTTCATTGCTGAGTGATACTGCATTGTACGTAAGTACCACAAGTTCTTTATCCATTTTTCACTTTCTGTGATATTGAACTTGTACGGTAAACGAGGTTCTTGTAAACGGAGGCGTCCCTAACTTTGGGGTGGCTGTGTCTTTTTGATTTTAATTTCCCTAAGCTATAGGACCATAAGTGGAAGTGCCCTAGGTTCTGTTGCTTTGTTTTTTAGATGTTTCAGGAAACACCATACACTTCTCCCGAGTGGTTGTTGGCAATTTACATCCCGCCCATCAGCATAACAAGGCTCCCAGTTCTCCATGGCCTGTCCTGCCTTTCTGGATTTTACACTTTTTTCAGATGGCCCTTTTGACCGGGGGGAAGTGAGACTTCATTGTAGTGCAGATTTCCTTTGCAAGCTTGCTTGGTTGGCCAAAAAGGGCGTATGCGTTTTTTCCTGAATATATTCAGGAAAAAACGCATACGCCCTTTTTGGCCAAGTGCATCATTGTGGACGTTCTGCCTCTTTTCCTATGCTTTCAATGCAATTCCAGTCTACCTCCTGAAATCGGTTTCCTGCAATTCTGCCCCGCTTTCAAGTCCTCTTGGCAGCCTTACTTCAGTATATTTTTGGACGATAGCTGTCATTTATAACTCTGCAGGTTTGTGAATTACAGTGCCCCTGAGCTCCTTTCTTCAACTCGGTGTCTTTTGAGCTGGCCACAACACCGCAGGATGGCTTCAGGCCCTAATCTGGTTCCGGTACAGCACGCTGAGCCTTTGGTTATTTCCTCTTCCTGTTGGGAAATGAGAGTTAAATTTGCCCGTCCAGACACCTCCAGCTAGCCTCTCATTGGTTCTCACTATTCCTGTTCATCTTCCGCAGAAATTGCAAACTGTGCCAAACAGGAGGTTAAAGGCGCTGACTCTCCAAGTGGGGAGAGTGTTAGTAAAGCGTCTGGAATGTTGCACCCGAGTACCAGGGAAGGAAAACTGAGACATATTTGAACACGTCTCCCGATCACATGGTTGATCATACTCTGGGTTCCACATGCATGTTTTAGCTGAAGGAAGAATACCTAAAACCTGGGTAGTTGAAACCCGTGGAATGGGTACCATGCCATATGACTTCAAAGGGTCTTCATTTGCTCACCGAACCTCTCCAATCCTATCACTGCTGCGTTTATGCCCCTGTAGACATGCTTGATTCTCTTTCGGAGACATAGCAATCCATAGGTTTTAAGATACTTACTAGTCAGGTACATTCTTAGGCGTTTAATATGCGGTGTTGAGTCCATTTCGTTGAGCAAGGAGTAGCTCTTGTCTATTCCATATTTGGCTTAAGGAACTTTATCTGCGCTCATTTCAATCTCTGGTTTTATGCAGCACCCCAACTCACCTTTCCCCTTAAGCAAGCATAAGTTGGTTTTCTAAATTTGAGACCCTGTTCTGTTTTGGAATGCAGTTCCTGTGTAGCCAAGTTTACATTCCGTGTATTAGTGATATCTTATGATGTTTCTTTTTCTGTGTGACTTATTTCAGTTAGAATCATCGTACCTGAATCCACTCATTATGCTGCTACGGGCCTGATGACATAGATTTCATTGCTGAGTGATACTGCATTGTACGTAAGTACCACAAGTTCTTTATCCATTTTTCACTTTCTGTGATATTGAACTTGTACGGTAAACGAGGTTCTTGTAAACGGAGGCGTCCCTAACTTTGGGGTGGCTGTGTCTTTTTGATTTTAATTTCCCTAAGCTATAGGACCATAAGTGGAAGTGCCCTAGGCTCTGTTGCTTTGTTTTTTAGATGTTTCAGGAAACACCATACACTTCTCCCGAGTGGTTGTTGGCAATTTACATCCCGCCCATCAGCATAACAAGGCTCCCAGTTCTCCATGGCCTGTCCTGCCTTTCTGGATTTTACACTTTTTTCAGATGGCCCTTTTGACCGGGGGGAAGTGAGACTTCATTGTAGTGCAGATTTCCTTTGCAAGCTTGCTTGGTTGGCCAAAAAGGGCGTATGCGTTTTTTCCTGAATATATTCAGGAAAAAACGCATACGCCCTTTTTGGCCAAGTGCATCATTGTGGACGTTCTGCCTCTTTTCATATGCTTTCAATGCAATTCCAGTCTACCTCCTGAAATCGGTTTCCTGCAATTCTGCCCCGCTTTCAAGTCCTCTTGGCAGCCTTACTTCAGTCTATTTTTGGACGATAGCTGTCATTTATAACTCTGCAGGTTTGTGAATTACAGTGCCCCTGAGCTCCTTTCTTCAACTCGCTTTCTTGTGACCTGGCCGCAACACCGCAGGATGGCTTCAGGCCCTAATCTGGTTCCGGCCCGGCATGCTGAGCCTTTGGTTAATTCCTCTTCCTGGTGGGAAATGAGAGTTAAATTTGCCCGTCCAGACACCTCCAGCTAGCCTCTCATTGGTTCTCGCTATTCCTGTTCATCTTCCGCAGAAATTGCAAACTGGGCCAAACAGGAGGTTAAAGGGACTGACTCTCCAAGTGGGGAGAGTGTTAGTAAAGCGTCTGGAATGTTGCACCCGAGTACCAGGGGAGGAAAACTGAGACATATTTGAACACGTCTCCCGTTCACATGGTTGATCATACTTGGGTTCCACATGCATGTTTTAGCTGAAGGAAGAATACCTTAAACCTGGAAAGTTAAGACCCGTGTAATGGGTACCATGCAATATGACTTCAAAGGGTCTTCATTTGCTCACCGAACCTCTCCAATCCTATCACTGCTGCGTTTATGCCCCTGTACACATGCTTGATTCTCTTTCGGAGACATAGCAATCCATAGGTTTTAAGATACTTACTAGTCAGGTACATTCTTAGGCGTTTAATATGCGATATTGAGTCCATTTCGTTGAGCAAGGAGTAGCTCTTGTCTATTCCATATTTGACTTAAGGAACTTTATCTGTGCTCATGTCAATCTCTGGTTTTATGCAGCACCCCAACTCACCTTTCCCCTTAAGCAAGCATAAGTTGGTTTTCTAAATTTGAGACCCTGTTCTGTTTTGGAATGCAGTTCCTGTGTAGCCAAGTTTACATTCCGTGTATTACTGATATCTTATGATGTTTCTTTTTCTGTGTGACTTACTTCAGTTAGAATCATCATACCTGAATCCACTCATTGTGCTTCTAAGGGCCTGATGACACAGATTTCATTGCTGAGTGATATTGCTTTGTAAGTAAATACCACAACTTCTTTATCCATTTTTCACTTTCTGCGATGTTGAACTTGTACTGTAAACGAGGTTCTTGTAAACAGAGCCGTTCCAAACTTTGGGGTGGCTGTGTCTTTTTGATTTTAATTTCCCTAAGCTATAGGACCATAAGTGGAAGTGCCCTAGGCTCTGTTGCTTTGTTTTTTAGATGTTTCAGGAAACACCATACACTTCTCCCGAGTGTCTGTTGGCAATTTACATCCCGCCCATCAGCATAACAAGGCTCCCAGTTCTCCATGGCCTGTCCTGCCTTTCTGGATTTTACACTTTTTTCAGATGGCCCTTTTGACCGGGGGGAAGTGAGACTTCATTGTAGTGCAGATTTCCTTTGCAAGCTTGCTTGGTTGGCCAAAAAGGGCGTATGCGTTTTTTCCTGAATATATTCAGGAAAAAACGCATACGCCCTTTTTGGCCAAGTGCATCATTGTGGACGTTCTGCCTCTTTTCCTATGCTTTCAATGCAATTCCAGTCTACCTCCTGAAATCGGTTTCCTGCAATTCTGCCCCGCTTTCAAGTCCTCTTGGCAGCCTTACTTCAGTCTATTTTTGGACGATAGCTGTCATTTATAACTCTGCAGGTTTGTGAATTACAGTGCCCCTGAGCTCCTTTCTTCAACTCGCTTTCTTTTGAGCTGGCCACAACACCGCAGGATGGCTTCAGGCCCTAATCTGGTTCCGGTACGGCACGCTGAGCCTTTGGTTATTTCCTCTTCCTGTTGGGAAATGAGAGTTAAATTTGCCCGTCCAGACACCTCCAGCTAGTCTCTCATTGGTTCTCGCTATTCCTGTTCATCTTCCGCAGAAATTGCAAACTGTGCCAAACAGGAGGTTAAAGGCGCTGACTCTCCAAGTGGGGAGAGTGTTAGTAAAGCGTCTGGAATGTTGCACCCGAGTACCAGGGGAGGAAAACTGAGACATATTTGAACACGTCTCCCGATCACATGGTTGATCATACTCTGGGTTCCACATGCATGTTTTAGCTGAAGGAAGAATACCTAAAACCTGGGTAGTTGAAACCCGTGGAATGGGTACCATGCAATATGACTTCAAAGGGTCTTCATTTGCTCACCGAACCTCTCCAATCCTATCACTGCTGCGTTTATGCCCCTGTACACATGCTTGATTCTCTTTCGGAGACATAGCAATCCATAGGTTTTAAGATACTTACTAGTCAGGTACATTCTTAGGCGTTTAATATGCGGTGTTGAGTCCATTTCGTTGAGCAAGGAGTAGCTCTTGTCTATTCCATATTTGGCTTAAGGAACTTTATCTGTGCTCATTTCAATCTCTGGTTTTATGCAGCACCCCAACTCACCTTTACCCTTAAGCAAGAATAAGTTGGTTTTCTAAATTTGAGACCCTGTTCTGTTCTGTAATTCAGTTCCTGTGTAGCCAAGTTTACATTCCGTGTATTACTGATATCTTATGATGTTTCTTTTTCTGTGTGACTTATTTCAGTTAGAATCATCATACCTGAATCCACTCATTGTGCTGCTAAGGGCCTGATGACACAGATTTCATTGCTGAGTGATATTGCTTTGTAAGTAAATACCACAACTTCTTTATCCATTTTTCACTTTCTGCGATGTTGAACTTGTACTGTAAACGAGGTTCTTGTAAACAGAGCCGTTCCAAACTTTGGGGTGGCTGTGTCTTTTTGATTTTAATTTCCCTAAGCTATAGGACCATAAGTGGAAGTGCCCTAGGCTCTGTTGCTTTGTTTTTTAGATGTTTCAGGAAACACCATACACTTCTCCCGAGTGTCTGTTGGCAATTTACATCCCGCCCATCAGCATAACAAGGCTCCCAGTTCTCAATGGCCTGTTGCCTTTCTGGATTTTACACTTTTTTCAGATGGCCCTTTTGACCGGGGGGAAGTGAGACTTCATTGTAGTGCAGATTTCCTTTGCAAGCTTGCTTGGTTGGCCAAAAAGGGCGTATGCGTTTTTTCCTGAATATATTCAGGAAAAAACGCATACGCCCTTTTTGGCCAAGTGCATCATTGTGGACGTTCTGCCTCTTTTCCTATGCTTTCAATGCAATTCCAGTCTACCTCCTGAAATCGGTTTCCTGCAATTCTGCCCCGCTTTCAAGTCCTCTTGGCAGCCTTACTTCAGTCTATTTTTGGACGATAGCTGTCATTTATAACTCTGCAGGTTTGTGAATTACAGTGCCCCTGAGCTCCTTTCTTCAACTCGGTTTCTTTTGAGCTGGCCGCAACACCGCAGGATGGCTTCAGGCCCTAATCTGGTTCCGGTACGGCACGCTGAGCCTTTGGTTATTTACTCTTCCTGTTGGGAAATGAGAGTTAAATTTGCCCGTCCAGACACCTCCAGCTAGTCTCTCATTGGTTCTCCCTATTCCTGTTCATCTTCCGCAGAAATTGCAAACTGTGCCAAACAGGAGGTTAAAGGCGCTGACTCTCCAAGTGGGGAGAGTGTTAGTAAAGCGTCTGGAATGTTGCACCCGAGTACCAGAGGAGGAAAATTGAGACATATTTGAACACGTCTCCCGATCACATGGTTGATCATACTCTGGGTTCCACATGCATGTTTTAGCTGAAGGAAGAATACCTTAAACCTGGGTAGTTGAAACCCGTGGAATGGGTACCATGCAATATGACTTCAAAGGGTCTTCATTTGCTCACCGAACCTCTCCAATCCTATCACTGCTGCGTTTATGCCCCTGTACACATGCTTGATTCTCTTTCGGAGACATAGCAATCCATAGGTTTTAAGATACTTACTAGTCAGGTACATTCTTAGGCGTTTAATATGCGGTGTTGAGTCCATTTCGTTGAGCAAGGAGTAGCTCTTGTCTATTCCATATTTGGCTTAAGGAACTTTATCTGTGCTCATTTCAATCTCTGGTTTTATGCAGCAACCCAACTCACCTTTACCCTTAAGCAAGCATAAGTTGGTTTTCTAAATTTGAGACCCTGTTCTGTTCTGTAATTCAGTTCCTGTGTAGCCAAGTTTACATTCCGTGTATTACTGATATCTTATGATGTTTCTTTTTCTGTGTGACTTATTTCAGTTAGAATCATCATACCTGAATCCACTCATTGTGCTGCTAAGGGCCTGATGACACAGATTTCATTGCTGAGTGATATTGCTTTGTAAGTAAATACCACAACTTCTTTATCCATTTTTCACTTTCTGCGATGTTGAACTTGTACTGTAAACGAGGTTCTTGTAAACAGAGCCGTTCCAAACTTTGGGGTGGCTGTGTCTTTTTGATTTTAATTTCCCTAAGCTATAGGACCATAAGTGGAAGTGCCCTAGGCTCTGTTGCTTTGTTTTTTAGATGTTTCAGGAAACACCATACACTTCTCCTGAGTGTCTGTTGGCAATTTACATCCCGCCCATCAGCATAACAAGGCTCCCAGTTCTCCATGGCCTGTCCTGCCTTTCTGGATTTTACACTTTTTTCAGATGGCCCTTTTGACCGGGGGGAAGTGAGACTTCATTGTAGTGCAGATTTCCTCTGCAGGCTTGCTTGGTTGGCCAAAAAGGGCGTATGCGTTTTTTCCTGAATATATTCAGGAAAAAACGCATACGCCCTTTTTGGCCAAGTGCATCATTGTGGACGTTCTGCCTCTTTTCCTATGCTTTCAATGCAATTCCAGTCTACCTCCTGAAATCGGTTTCCTGCAATTCTGCCCCGCTTTCAAGTCCTCTTGGCAGCCTTACTTCAGTCTATTTTTGGACGATAGCTGTCATTTATAACTCTGCAGGTTTGTGAATTACAGTGCCCCTGAGCTCCTTTCTTCAACTCGGTTTCTTTTGAGCTGGCCACAACACCGCAGGATGGCTTCAGGCCCTAATCTGGTTCCGGTACGGCACGCTGAGCCTTTGGTTATTTACTCTTCCTGTTGGGAAATGAGAGTTAAATTTGCCCGTCCAGACACCTCCAGCTAGTCTCTCATTGGTTCTCCCTATTCCTGTTCATCTTCCGCAGAAATTGCAAACTGAGCCAAACAGGAGGTTAAAGGTGCTGACTCTCCAAGGGGGGAGAGTGTTAGTAAAGCGTCTGGAATGTTGCACCCGAGTACCAGGGGAGGAAAACTGAGACATATTTGAACACGTCTCCCGATCACATGGTTGATCATACTCTAGGTTCCACATGCATGTTTTAGCTGAAGGAAGAATACCTTAAACCTGGGTAGTTGAAACCCGTGGAATGGGTACCATGCAATATGACTTCAAAGGGTCTTCATTTGCTCACCGAACCTCTCCAATCCTATCACTGCTGCGTTTATGCCCCTGTACACATGCTTGATTCTCTTTCGGAGACATAGCAATCCATAGGTTTTAAGATACTTACAAGTCAGGTACATTCTTAGGCGTTTAATATGCGGTGTTGAGTCCATTTCGTTGAGCAAGGAGTAGCTCTTGTCTATTCCATATTTGGCTTAAGGAACTTTATCTGTGCTCATTTCAATCTCTGGTTTTATGCAGCACCCCAACTCACCTTCCCCTTAAGCAAGCATAAGTTGTTTTTCGAAATTTGAGACCCTGTTCTGTTCTGTAATTCAGTTCCTGTGTAGCCAAGTTTCCATTCCGTGTATTACTGATATCTTATGATGTTTCTTTTTCTGTGTGACTTATTTCAGTTAGAATCATCATACCTGAATCCACTCATTGTGCTGCTAAGGGCCTGATGACATAGATTTCATTGCTGAGTGATATTGCTTTGTAAGTGAATACCACAACTTCTTTATCCATTTTTCACTTTCTGCGATGTTGAACTTGTACTGTAAACGAGGTTCTTGTAAACAGAGCCGTTCCAAACTTTGGGGTGGCTGTGTCTTTTTGATTTTAATTTCCCTAAGCTATAGGACCATAAGTGGCAGTGCCCTAGGCTCTGTTGCTTTGTTTTTTAGATGTTTCAGGAAACACCATACACTTCTCCCAAGTGTCTGTTGGCAATTTACATCCCGCCCATCAGCATAACAAGGCTCCCAGTTCTCAATGGCCTGTTGCCTTTCTCGATTTTACACTTTTTTCAGATGGCCCTTTTGACCGGGGGGAAGTGAGACTTCATTGTAGTGCAGATTTCCTTTGCAAGCTTGCTTGGTTGGCCAAAAAGGGCGTATGCGTTTTTTCCTGAATATATTCAGGAAAAAACGCATACGCCCTTTTTGGCCAAGTGCATCATTGTGGACGTTCTGCCTCTTTTCATATGCTTTCAATGCAATTCCAGTCTACCTCCTGAAATCGGTTTCCTGCAATTGTGCCCCGCTTTCAAGTCCTCTTGGCAGCCTTACTTCAGTCTATTTTTGGACGATAGCTGTCATTTATAACTCTGCAGGTTTGTGAATTACAGTGCCCCTGAGCTCCTTTCTTCAACTCGGTTTCTTGTGACCTGGCCGCAACACCGCAGGATGGCTTCAGGCCCTAATCTGGTTCCGGCCCGGCATGCTGAGCCTTTGGTTAATTCCTCTTCCTGGTGGGAAATGAGAGTTAAATTTGCCCGTCCAGACACCTCCAGCTAGCCTCTCATTGGTTCTCGCTATTCCTGTTCATCTTCCGCAGAAATTGCAAACTGGGCCAAACAGGAGGTTAAAGGGACTGACTCTCCAAGTGGGGAGAGTGTTAGTAAAGCGTCTGGAATGTTGCACCCGAGTACCAGGGGAGGAAAACTGAGACATATTTGAACACGTCTCCCGATCACATGGTTGATCATACTCTAGGTTCCACATGCATGTTTTAGCTGAAGGAAGAATACCTTAAACCTGGGTAGTTGAAACCCGTGGAATGGGTACCATGCAATATGACTTCAAAGGGTCTTCATTTGCTCACCGAACCTCTCCAATCCTATCACTGCTGCGTTTATGCCCCTGTACACATGCTTGATTCTCCTTCGGAGACATAGCAATCCATAGGTTTTAAGATACTTACTAGTCAGGTACATTCTTAGGCGTTTAATATGCGGTGTTGAGTCCATTTCGTTGAGCAAGGAGTAGCTCTTGTCTATTCCATATTTGGCTTAAGGAACTTTATCTGTGCTCATTTCAATCTCTGGTTTTATGCAGCACCCCAACTCACCTTTCCCCTTAAGCAAGCATAAGTTGGTTTTCTAAATTTGAGACCCTGTTCTGTTCTGTAATTCAGTTCCTGTGTAGCCAAGCTTCCATTCCGTGTATTACTGATATCTTATGATGTTTCTTTTTCTGTGTGACTTATTTCAGTTAGAATCATCATACCTGAATCCACTCATTGTGCTGCTAAGGGCCTGATGACATAGATTTCATTGCTGAGTGATATTGCTTTGTAAGTGAATACCACAACTTCTTTATCCATTTTTCACTTTCTGCGATGTTGAACTTGTACTGTAAACGAGGTTCTTGTAAACGGAGGCGTCCCAAACTTTGGGGTGGCTGTGTCTTTTTGATTTTAATTTCCCTAAGCTATAGGACCATAAGTGGAAGTGCCCTAGGCTCTGTTGCTTTGTTTTTTAGATGTTTCAGGAAACACCATACACTTCTCCCAAGTGTCTGTTGGCAATTTACATCCCGCCCATGAGTATAACAAGGCTCCCAGTTCTCAATGGCCTTTTGCCTTTCTGGATTTTACACTTTTTTCAGATGGCCCTTTTGACCGGGGGGAAGTGAGACTTCATTGTAGTGCAGATTTCCTTTGCAAGCTTGCTTGGTTGGCCAAAAAGGGCGTATGCGTTTTTTCCTGAATATATTCAGGAAAAAACGCATACGCCCTTTTTGGCCAAGTGCATCATTGTGGACGTTCTGCCTCTTTTCCTATGCTTTCAATGCAATTCCAGTCTACCTCCTGAAATCGGTTTCCTGCAATTCTGCCCCGCTTTCAAGTCCTCTTGGCAGCCTTACTTCAGTCTATTTTTGGACGATAGCTGTCATTTATAACTCTGCTGGTTTGTGAAATGCAGTGCCCCTGAGCTCCTTTCTTCAACACGCTTTCTTGTGACCTGGCCGCAACACCGCAGGATGGCTTCAGGCCCTAATCTGGTTCCGGCCCGGCATGCTGAGCCTTTTGTTAATTCGTCTTCCTGGTGGGAAATGAGAGTTAAATTTGCCCGTCCAGACACCTCCAGCTAGCCTCTCATTGGTTCTCGCTATTCCTGTTCATCTTCCGCAGAAATTGCAAACTGGGCCAAACAGGAGGTTAAAGGGACTGACTCTCCAAGTGGGGAGAGTGTTAGTAAAGCGTCTGGAATGTTGCACCCGAGTACCAGGGGAGGAAAACTGAGACATATTTGAACACGTCTCCCATTCACATGGTTGATCATACTCTGGGTTCCACATGCATGTTTTAGCTGAAGGAAGAATACCTAAAACCTGGGTAGTTGAAACCCGTGGAATGGGTACCATGCAATATGACTTCAAAGGGTCTTCATTTGCTCACCGAACCTCTCCAATCCTATCACTGCTGCGTTTATGCCCCTGTACACATGCTTGATTCTCTTTCGGAGACATAGCAATCCATAGGTTTTAAGATACTTACTAGTCAGGTACATTCTTAGGCGTTTAATATGGGGTGTTGAGTCCATTTCGTTGAGCAAGGAGTAGCTCTTGTCTATTCCATATTTGGCTTAAGGAACTTTATCTGTGCTCATTTCAATCTCTGGTTTTATGCAGCTCCCCAACTCACCTTTCCCCTTAAGCAAGCATAAGTTGGTTTTCTAAATTTGAGACCCTGTTCTGTTCTGTAATTCAGTTCCTGTGTAGCCAAGTTTATATTCCGTGTATTACTGATATCTTATGATGTTTCTTTTTCTGTGTGACTTATTTCAGTTAGAATCATCATACCTGAATCCACTCATTGTGCTGCTAAGGGCCTGATGACACAGATTTCTTTGCTGAGTGATATTGCTTTGTAAGTAAATACCACAACTTCTTTATCCATTTTTCAATTTCTGCAATGTTGAACTTGTACTGTAAACGAGGTTCTTGTAAACAGAGGCGTCCCAAACTTTGGGGTGGCTGTGTCTTTTTGATTTTAATTTCCCTAAGCTATAGGACCATAAGTGGCAGTGCCCTAGGCTCTGTTGCTTTGTTTTTTAGATTTTTCAGGAAACACCATACACTTCTCCTGAGTGTCTGTTGGTAATTTACATCCCGCCCATCAGCATAACAAGGCTCCCAGTTCTCCATGGCCTGTCCTGCCTTTCTGGATTTTACACTTTTTTCAGATGGCCCTTTTGACCGGGGGGAAGTGAGACTTCATTGTAGTGCAGATTTCCTTTGCAAGCTTGCTTGGTTGGCCAAAAAGGGCGTATGCGTTTTTTCCTGAATATATTCAGGAAAAAACGCATATGCCCTTTTTGGCCAAGTGCATCATTGTGGACGTTCTGCCTCTTTTCCTATGCTTTCAATGCAATTCCAGTCTACCTCCTGAAATCGGTTTCCTGCAATTCTGCCCCGCTTTCAAGTCCTCTTGGCAGCCTTACTTCAGTCTATTTTTGGACGATAGCTGTCATTTATAACTCTGCAGGTTTGTGAATTACAGTGCCCCTGAGCTCCTTTCTTCAACTCGCTTTCTTGTGAGCTGGCCGCAACACCGCAGGATGGCTTCAGGCCCTAATCTGGTTCCGGCATGGCACGCTGAGCCTTTGGTTATTTCCTCTTCCTGGTGGGAAATGAGAGTTAAATTTGCCCGTCCAGACACCTCCAGCTAGCCTCTCATTGGTTCTCGCTATTCCTGTTCATCTTCCAAGAAATTGCAAACTGGGCCAAACAGGAGGTTAAAGGCGCTGACTCTCCAAGTGGGGAGAGTGTTAGTAAAGCGTCTGGAATGTTGCACCCGAGTACCAGGGGAGGAAACCTGAGACATATTTGAACACGTCTCCCGATCACATGGTTGATCATACTCTAGGTTCCACATGCATGTTTTAGCTGAAGGAAGAATACCTTAAACCTGGGTATTTGAAACCCGTGGAATGGGTACCATGCAATATGACTTCAAAGGGTCTTCATTTGCTCACCGAACCTCTCCAATCCTATCACTGCTGCGTTTATGCCCCTGTACACATGCTTGATTCTCTTTCGGAGACATAGCAATCCATAGGTTTTAAGATACTTACTAGTCAGGTACATTCTTAGGCGTTTAATATGCGGTGTTGAGTCCATTTCGTTGAGCAAGGAGTAGCTCTTGTCTATTCCATATTTGGCTTAAGGAACTTTATCTGTGCTCATTTCAATCTCTGGTTTTATGCAGCACCCCAACTCACCTTTCCCCTTAAGCAAGCATAAGTTGGTTTTCTAAATTTGAGACCCTGTTCTGTTCTGTAATTCAGTTCCTGTGTAGCCAAGTTTACATTCCGTGTATTACTGATATCTTATGATGTTTCTTTTTCTGTGTGACTTATTTCAGTTAGAATCATCATACCTGAATCCACTCATTGTGCTGCTAAGGGCCTGATGACACAGATTTCATTGCTGAGTGATATTGCTTTGTAAGTAAATACCACAACTTCTTTCTCCATTTTTCAATTTCTGCGATGTTGAACTTGTACTGTAAACGAGGTTCTTGTAAACAGAGCCGTTCCAAACTTTGGGGTGGCTGTGTCTTTTTGATTTTAATTTCCCTAAGCTATAGGACCATAAGTGGCAGTGCCCTAGGCTCTGTTGCTTTGTTTTTTAGATGTTTCAGGAAACACCATACACTTCTCCCGAGTGTCTGTTGGCAATTTACATCCCGCCCATCAGCATAACAAGGCTCCCAGTTCTCAATGGCCTGTTGCCTTTCTCGATTTTACACTTTTTTCAGATGGCCCTTTTGACCGGGGGGAAGTGAGACTTCATTGTAGTGCAGATTTCCTTTGCAAGCTTGCTTGGTTGGCCAAAAAGGGCGTATGCGTTTTTTCCTGAATATATTCAGGAAAAAACGCATACGCCCTTTTTGGCCAAGTGCATCATTGTGGACGTTCTGCCTCTTTTCATATGCTTTCAATGCAATTCCAGTCTACCTCCTGAAATCGGTTTCCTGCAATTGTGCCCCGCTTTCAAGTCCTCTTGGCAGCCTTACTTCAGTCTATTTTTGGACGATAGCTGTCATTTATAACTCTGCAGGTTTGTGAATTACAGTGCCCCTGAGCTCCTTTCTTCAACTCGGTTTCTTGTGACCTGGCCGCAACACCGCAGGATGGCTTCAGGCCCTAATCTGGTTCCGGCCCGGCATGCTGAGCCTTTGGTTAATTCCTCTTCCTGGTGGGAAATGAGAGTTAAATTTGCCCGTCCAGACACCTCCAGCTAGCCTCTCATTGGTTCTCGCTATTCCTGTTCATCTTCCGCAGAAATTGCAAACTGGGCCAAACAGGAGGTTAAAGGGACTGACTCTCCAAGTGGGGAGAGTGTTAGTAAAGCGTCTGGAATGTTGCACCCGAGTACCAGGGGAGGAAAACTGAGACATATTTGAACACGTCTCCCGATCACATGGTTGATCATACTCTAGGTTCCACATGCATGTTTTAGCTGAAGGAAGAATACCTTAAACCTGGGTAGTTGAAACCCGTGGAATGGGTACCATGCAATATGACTTCAAAGGGTCTTCATTTGCTCACCGAACCTCTCCAATCCTATCACTGCTGCGTTTATGCCCCTGTACACATGCTTGATTCTCCTTCGGAGACATAGCAATCCATAGGTTTTAAGATACTTACTAGTCAGGTACATTCTTAGGCGTTTAATATGCGGTGTTGAGTCCATTTCGTTGAGCAAGGAGTAGCTCTTGTCTATTCCATATTTGGCTTAAGGAACTTTATCTGTGCTCATTTCAATCTCTGGTTTTATGCAGCACCCCAACTCACCTTTCCCCTTAAGCAAGCATAAGTTGGTTTTCTAAATTTGAGACCCTGTTCTGTTCTGTAATTCAGTTCCTGTGTAGCCAAGCTTCCATTCCGTGTATTACTGATATCTTATGATGTTTCTTTTTCTGTGTGACTTATTTCAGTTAGAATCATCATACCTGAATCCACTCATTGTGCTGCTAAGGGCCTGATGACATAGATTTCATTGCTGAGTGATATTGCTTTGTAAGTGAATACCACAACTTCTTTATCCATTTTTCACTTTCTGCGATGTTGAACTTGTACTGTAAACGAGGTTCTTGTAAACGGAGGCGTCCCAAACTTTGGGGTGGCTGTGTCTTTTTGATTTTAATTTCCCTAAGCTATAGGACCATAAGTGGAAGTGCCCTAGGCTCTGTTGCTTTGTTTTTTAGATGTTTCAGGAAACACCATACACTTCTCCCAAGTGTCTGTTGGCAATTTACATCCCGCCCATGAGTATAACAAGGCTCCCAGTTCTCAATGGCCTTTTGCCTTTCTGGATTTTACACTTTTTTCAGATGGCCCTTTTGACCGGGGGGAAGTGAGACTTCATTGTAGTGCAGATTTCCTTTGCAAGCTTGCTTGGTTGGCCAAAAAGGGCGTATGCGTTTTTTCCTGAATATATTCAGGAAAAAACGCATACGCCCTTTTTGGCCAAGTGCATCATTGTGGACGTTCTGCCTCTTTTCCTATGCTTTCAATGCAATTCCAGTCTACCTCCTGAAATCGGTTTCCTGCAATTCTGCCCCGCTTTCAAGTCCTCTTGGCAGCCTTACTTCAGTCTATTTTTGGACGATAGCTGTCATTTATAACTCTGCTGGTTTGTGAAATGCAGTGCCCCTGAGCTCCTTTCTTCAACACGCTTTCTTGTGACCTGGCCGCAACACCGCAGGATGGCTTCAGGCCCTAATCTGGTTCCGGCCCGGCATGCTGAGCCTTTTGTTAATTCGTCTTCC
Source organism: Stenella coeruleoalba (assembly GCF_951394435.1). Lineage (NCBI taxonomy): Eukaryota > Metazoa > Chordata > Mammalia > Artiodactyla > Delphinidae > Stenella > Stenella coeruleoalba. Next base: position 88,887 of record NW_027646000.1, on the reverse strand, counting down.
TGGTGGGAAATGAGAGTTAAATTTGCCCGTCCAGACACCTCCAGCTAGCCTCTCATTGGTTCTCGCTATTCCTGTTCATCTTCCGCAGAAATTGCAAACTGGGCCAAACAGGAGGTTAAAGGGACTGACTCTCCAAGTGGGGAGAGTGTTAGTAAAGCGTCTGGAATGTTGCACCCGAGTACCAGGGGAGGAAAACTGAGACATATTTGAACACGTCTCCCATTCACATGGTTGATCATACTCTGGGTTCCACATGCATGTTTTAGCTGAAGGAAGAATACCTAAAACCTGGGTAGTTGAAACCCGTGGAATGGGTACCATGCAATATGACTTCAAAGGGTCTTCATTTGCTCACCGAACCTCTCCAATCCTATCACTGCTGCGTTTATGCCCCTGTACACATGCTTGATTCTCTTTCGGAGACATAGCAATCCATAGGTTTTAAGATACTTACTAGTCAGGTACATTCTTAGGCGTTTAATATGGGGTGTTGAGTCCATTTCGTTGAGCAAGGAGTAGCTCTTGTCTATTCCATATTTGGCTTAAGGAACTTTATCTGTGCTCATTTCAATCTCTGGTTTTATGCAGCTCCCCAACTCACCTTTCCCCTTAAGCAAGCATAAGTTGGTTTTCTAAATTTGAGACCCTGTTCTGTTCTGTAATTCAGTTCCTGTGTAGCCAAGTTTATATTCCGTGTATTACTGATATCTTATGATGTTTCTTTTTCTGTGTGACTTATTTCAGTTAGAATCATCATACCTGAATCCACTCATTGTGCTGCTAAGGGCCTGATGACACAGATTTCTTTGCTGAGTGATATTGCTTTGTAAGTAAATACCACAACTTCTTTATCCATTTTTCAATTTCTGCAATGTTGAACTTGTACTGTAAACGAGGTTCTTGTAAACAGAGGCGTCCCAAACTTTGGGGTGGCTGTGTCTTTTTGATTTTAATTTCCCTAAGCTATAGGACCATAAGTGGCAGTGCCCTAGGCTCTGTTGCTTTGTTTTTTAGATTTTTCAGGAAACACCATACACTTCTCCTGAGTGTCTGTTGGTAATTTACATCCCGCCCATCAGCATAACAAGGCTCCCAGTTCTCCATGGCCTGTCCTGCCTTTCTGGATTTTACACTTTTTTCAGATGGCCCTTTTGACCGGGGGGAAGTGAGACTTCATTGTAGTGCAGATTTCCTTTGCAAGCTTGCTTGGTTGGCCAAAAAGGGCGTATGCGTTTTTTCCTGAATATATTCAGGAAAAAACGCATATGCCCTTTTTGGCCAAGTGCATCATTGTGGACGTTCTGCCTCTTTTCCTATGCTTTCAATGCAATTCCAGTCTACCTCCTGAAATCGGTTTCCTGCAATTCTGCCCCGCTTTCAAGTCCTCTTGGCAGCCTTACTTCAGTCTATTTTTGGACGATAGCTGTCATTTATAACTCTGCAGGTTTGTGAATTACAGTGCCCCTGAGCTCCTTTCTTCAACTCGCTTTCTTGTGAGCTGGCCGCAACACCGCAGGATGGCTTCAGGCCCTAATCTGGTTCCGGCATGGCACGCTGAGCCTTTGGTTATTTCCTCTTCCTGGTGGGAAATGAGAGTTAAATTTGCCCGTCCAGACACCTCCAGCTAGCCTCTCATTGGTTCTCGCTATTCCTGTTCATCTTCCAAGAAATTGCAAACTGGGCCAAACAGGAGGTTAAAGGCGCTGACTCTCCAAGTGGGGAGAGTGTTAGTAAAGCGTCTGGAATGTTGCACCCGAGTACCAGGGGAGGAAACCTGAGACATATTTGAACACGTCTCCCGATCACATGGTTGATCATACTCTAGGTTCCACATGCATGTTTTAGCTGAAGGAAGAATACCTTAAACCTGGGTATTTGAAACCCGTGGAATGGGTACCATGCAATATGACTTCAAAGGGTCTTCATTTGCTCACCGAACCTCTCCAATCCTATCACTGCTGCGTTTATGCCCCTGTACACATGCTTGATTCTCTTTCGGAGACATAGCAATCCATAGGTTTTAAGATACTTACTAGTCAGGTACATTCTTAGGCGTTTAATATGCGGTGTTGAGTCCATTTCGTTGAGCAAGGAGTAGCTCTTGTCTATTCCATATTTGGCTTAAGGAACTTTATCTGTGCTCATTTCAATCTCTGGTTTTATGCAGCACCCCAACTCACCTTTCCCCTTAAGCAAGCATAAGTTGGTTTTCTAAATTTGAGACCCTGTTCTGTTCTGTAATTCAGTTCCTGTGTAGCCAAGTTTACATTCCGTGTATTACTGATATCTTATGATGTTTCTTTTTCTGTGTGACTTATTTCAGTTAGAATCATCATACCTGAATCCACTCATTGTGCTGCTAAGGGCCTGATGACACAGATTTCATTGCTGAGTGATATTGCTTTGTAAGTAAATACCACAACTTCTTTCTCCATTTTTCAATTTCTGCGATGTTGAACTTGTACTGTAAACGAGGTTCTTGTAAACAGAGCCGTTCCAAACTTTGGGGTGGCTGTGTCTTTTTGATTTTAATTTTCCTAAGCTATAGGACCATAAGTGGAAGTGCCCTAGGTTCTGTTGCTTTGTTTTTTAGATGTTTCAGGAAACACCATACACTTCTCCTGAGTGTCTGTTGGCAATTTCCATCCCGCCCATCAGCATAACAAGGCTCCCAGTTCTCAATGGCCTGTTGCCTTTCTGGATTTTACACTTTTTTCAGATGGCCCTTTTGACCGGGGGGAAGTGAGACTTCATTGTAGTGCAGATTTCCTTTGCAAGCTTGCTTGGTTGGCCAAAAAGGGCGTATGCGTTTTTTCCTGAATATATTCAGGAAAAAACGCATACGCCCTTTTTGGCCAAGTGCATCATTGTGGACGTTCTACCTCTTTTCCTATGCTTTCAATGCAATTCCAGTCTACCTCCTGAAATCGGTTTCCTGCAATTCTGCCCCGCTTTCAAGTCCTCTTGGCAGCCTTACTTCAGTCTATTTTTGGACGATAGCTGTCATTTATAACTCTGCAGGTTTGTGAATTACAGTGCCCCTGAGCTCCTTTCTTCAACTCGCTTTCTTTTGAGCTGGCCGCAACACCGCAGGATGGCTTCAGGCCCTAATCTGGTTCCGGCCCGGCATGCTGAGCCTTTGGTTAATTCCTCTTCCTGGTGGGAAATGAGAGTTAAATTTGCCCTTCCAGACACCTCCTGCTAGCCTCTCATTGGTTCTCGCTATTCCTGTTCATCTTCCGCAGAAATTGCAAACTGGGCCAAACAGGAGGTTAAAGGGACTGACTCTCCAAGTAGGGAGAGTGTTAGTAAAGCGTCTGGAATGTTGCACCCTAGTACCAGGGGAGGAAAACTGAGACATATTTGAATACGTCTCCCGTTCACATGGTTGATCATACTCTGGGATCCACATGCATGTTTTAACTGAAGGAAGAATACCATAAACCTGGAGAGTTGAGACCCGTGTAATGGGTACCATGCAATATGACTTCAAAGGGTCTTCATATGCTCACCGAACCTCTCCAATCCTATCACTGCTGCGTTTATGCCCCTGTACACATGCTTGATTCTCTTTCGGAGACATAGCAATCCATAGGTTTTAAGATACTTACAAGTCAGGTACATTCTTAGGCGTTTAATATGGGGTGTTGAGTCCATTTCGTTGAGCAAGGAGTAGCTCTTGTCTATTCCATATTTGGCTTAAGGAACTTTATCTGTGCTCATTTCAATCTCTGGTTTTATGCAGCACCCCAACTCACCTTTCCCCTTAAGCAAGCATAAGTTGGTTTTCTAAATTTGAGACCCTGTTCTGTTCTGTAATTCAGTTCCTGTGTAGCCAAGTTTACATTCCGTGTATTACTGATATCTTATGATGTTTCTTTTTCTGTGTGACTTATTTCAGTTAGAATCATCATACCTGAATCCACTCATTGTGCTGCTAAGGGCCTGATGACACAGATTTCATTGCTGAGTGATATTGCTTTGTAAGTAAATACCACAACTTCTTTCTCCATTTTTCAATTTCTGCGATGTTGAACTTGTACTGTAAACGAGGTTCTTGTAAACAGAGCTGTTCCAAACTTTGGGGTGGCTGTGTCTTTTTGATTTTAATTTCCCTAAGCTATAGGACCATAAGTGGAAGTGCCCTAGGTTCTGTTGCTTTGTTTTTTAGATGTTTCAGGAAACACCATACACTTCTCCTGAGTGTCTGTTGGCAATTTCCATCCCGCCCATCAGCATAACAAGGCTCCCAGTTCTCAATGGCCTGTTGCCTTTCTGGATTTTACACTTTTTTCAGATGGCCCTTTTGACCGGGGGGAAGTGAGACTTCATTGTAGTGCAGATTTCCTTTGCAAGCTTGCTTGGTTGGCCAAAAAGGGCGTATGCGTTTTTTCCTGAATATATTCAGGAGAAAATGCATACGCCCTTTTTGGCCAAGTGCATCATTGTGGACGTTCTACCTCTTTTCCTATGCTTTCAATGCAATTCCAGTCTACCTCCTGAAATCGGTTTCCTGCAATTCTGCCCCGCTTTCAAGTCCTCTTGGCAGCCTTACTTCAGTCTATTTTTGGACGATAGCTGTCATTTATAACTCTGCAGGTTTGTGAATTACAGTGCCCCTGAGCTCCTTTCTTCAACTCGCTTTCTTTTGAGCTGGCCGCAACACCGCAGGATGGCTTCAGGCCCTAATCTGGTTCCGGCCCGGCATGCTGAGCCTTTGGTTAATTCCTCTTCCTGGTGGGAAATGAGAGTTAAATTTGCCCTTCCAGACACCTCCTGCTAGCCTCTCATTGGTTCTCGCTATTCCTGTTCATCTTCCGCAGAAATTGCAAACTGGGCCAAACAGGAGGTTAAAGGGACTGACTCTCCAAGTCGGGAGAGTGTGAGTAAAGCGTCTGGAATGTTGCACCCGAGTACCAGGGGAGGAAAACTGAGACATATTTGAACACGTCTCCCGATCACATGGTTGATCATACTCTGGGTTCCACATGCATGTTTTAGCTGAAGGAAGAATACCTAAAATCTGCGTAGTTGAAACCCGTGGAATGGGTACCATGCAATATGACTTCAAAGGGTCTTCATTTGCTCACTGAACCTCTCCAATCCTATCACTGCTGCGTTTATGCCCCTGTACACATGCTTGATTCTCTTTCGGAGACATAGCAATCTATAGGTTTTAAGATACTTACTAGTCAGGTACATTCTTAGGCATTTAATATGCGGTGTTGAGTCCATTTCGTTGAGCAAGGAATAGCTATTGTATATTCCATATTTGGGTTAAGGAACTTTGTGCTCATTTCAATCTCTGGTTTTATGCAACACCCCAACTCACCTTTCTCCTTAAGCAAGCATAAGTTGGTTTTCTAAATTTGAGACCCTGTTCTGTTCTGTAATTCAGTTCCTGTGTAGCCAAGTTTACAGTCCGTGTATTACTGATATCTTATGATGTTTCTTTTTCTGTGTGACTTATTTGAGTTAGAATCATCATACCTGAATCCACTCATTGTGCTGCTAAGGGCCTGATGACACAGATTTCATTGCTGAGTGATATTGCTTTGTAAGTAAATACCACAACTTCTTTATCCATTTTTCACTTTCTGCGATGTTGAACTTGTACTGTAAACGAGGTACTTGTAAACAGAGGCGTTCCAAACTTTGGGGTGGCTGTGTCTTTTTTATTTTAATTTCCCTAAGCTATAGGACCATAAGTGGCAGTGCCCTAGCCTCTGTTGCTTTGTTTTTTAGATGTTTCAGGAAACACCATACACTTCTCCCAAGTGTCTGTTGGCAATTTACATCCCGCCCATCAGCATAACAAGGCTCCCAGTTCTCCATGGCCTGTCCTGCCTTTCTGGATTTTACACTATTTTCAGATGGCCCTTTTGACCGGGGGGAAGTGAGACTTCATTGTAGTGCAGATTTCCTTTGCAAGCTTGCTTGGTTGGCCAAAAAGGGCGTATGCGTTTTTTCCTGAATATATTCAGGAAAAAACGCATACGCACTTTTTGGCCAAGTGCATCATTGTGGACGTTCTGCCTCTTTTCCTATGCTTTCAATGCAATTCCAGTCTACCTCCTGAAATCGGTTTCCTGCAATTCTGCCCCGCTTTCAAGTCCTCTTGGCAGCCTTACTTCAGTCTATTTTTGGACGATAGCTGTCATTTATAACTCTGCAGGTTTGTGAATTACAGTGCCCCTGAGCTCCTTTCTTCAACTCGCTTTCTTGTGACCTGGCCGCAACACCGCAGGATGGCTTCAGGCCCTAATCTGGTTCCGGTACGGCACGCTGAGCCTTTGGTTATTTCCTCTTCCTGGTGTGAAATGAGAGTTAAATTTGCCCGTCCAGACACCTCCAGCTAGTCTCTCATTGGTTCTCGCTATTCCTGTTCATCTTCCGCAGAAATTGCAAACTGGGCCAAACAGGAGGTTAAAGGCGCTGACTCTCCAAGTGGGGAGAGTGTTAGTAAAGCGTCTGGAATGTTGCACCCGAGTACCAGGGGCGGAAAACTGAGACATATTTGAACACGTCTCCCGATCACATGGTTGATCATACTCTGGGTTCCACATGCATGTTTTAGCTGAAGGAAGAATACCTAAAATCTGGGTAGTTGAAACCCGTGGAATGGGTACCATGCAATATGATTTCAAAGGGTCTTCATTTGCTCACCGAACCTCTCCATTCCTATCACTGCTGCGTTTATGCCCCTGTACACATGCTTGATTCTCTTTTGGAGACATAGCAATCCATAGGTTTTAAGATACTTACTAGTCAGGTACATTCTTAGGCGTTTAATATGCGGTGTTGAGTCCATTTTGTTGAGCAAGGAGTAGCTCTTGTCTATTCCATATTTGGCTTAAGGAACTTTATCTGTGCTCATTTCAATCTCTGGTTTTATGCAGCACCCCAACTCACCTTTCCCCTTAAGCAAACATAAGTTGGTTTTCTAAATTTGAGACTCTGTTCTGTTCTGTAATTCAGTTCCTGTGTAGCCAAGTTTACATTCCGTGTATTACTGATATCTTATGATGTTTCTTTTTCTGTGTGACTTATTTCAGTTAGAATCATCATACCTGAATCCACTCATTGTGCTGCTAAGGACCTGATGACACAGATTTCATTGCTGAGTGATATTGCTTTGTAAGTAAATACCACAACTTTTTTATCCATTTTTGACTTTCTGCGATGTTGAACTTGTATTGTAAACGAGGTTCTTGTAAACAGAGCCATTCGAAACATTGGGGTGGCTGTGTCTTTTTGATTTTAAATTCCCTAAACTATAGGACCATAAGTGGAAGTGCCCTAGGCTCTGTTGCTTTGTTTTTTAGATGTTTCAGGAAACACCATACACTTCTCCCGAGTGTTTGTTGGCAATTTACATCCCGCCCTTCAGCATAACAAGGCTCCCAGTTCTCCATGGCCTGTCCTGCCTTTCTGGATTTTACACTTTTTTCAGATGGCCCTTTTGACCGGGGGGAAGTGAGACTTCATTGTAGTGCAGATTTCCTTTGCAAGCTTGCTTGGTTGGCCAAAAAGGGCGTATGCGTTTTTTCCTGAATATATTCAGGAAAAAACGCATACGCCCTTTTTGGCCAAGTGCATCATTGTGGACGTTCTGCCTCTTTTCCTATGCTTTCAATGCAATTCCAGTCTACCTCCTGAAATCGGTTTCCTGCAATTCTGTCCCGCTTTCAAGTCCTCTTGGCAGCCTTACTTCAGTCTATTTTTGGACGATAGCTGTCATTTATAACTCTGCAGGTTTGTGAATTACAGTGCCCCTGAGCTCCTTTCTTCAACTCGCTTTCTTGTGACCTGGCCGCAACACCGCAGGATGGCTTCAGGCCCTAATCTGGTTCCGGTACGTCACACTGAGCCTTTGGTTATTTCCTCTTCCTGGTGGGAAATGAGAGTTAAATTTGCCCGTCCAGACACCTCCAGCTAGCCTCTCATTGGTTCTCGCTATTCCTGTTCATCTTCCGCAGAAATTGCAAACTGGGCCAAACAGGAGGTTAAAGGCACTGACTCTCCAAGTGGGGAGAGTGTTAGTAAATCTTCTGGAATGTTGCACCCGAGTACCAGGGGAGGAAAACTGAGACATATTTGAACACGTCTCCCGTTCACATGGTTGATCATACTTGGGTTCCACATGCATCTTTTAGCTGAAGGAAGAACCTTAAACCTGGGTATTTGAAACCCGTGGAATGGGTACCATGCAATATGACTTCAAAGGGTCTTCATTTGCTCACCGAACCTCTCCAATCCTATCACTGCTGCGTTTATGCCCCTGTACACATGCCTGATTCTCTTTCGGAGACATAGCAATCCATAGGTTTTAAGATACTTACTAATCAGGTACATTCTTAGGCGTTTCATATGCGGTGTTGAGTCCATTTCGTTGAGCAAGGAGTAGCTCTTGTCTATTCCATATTTGGCTTAAGGAACTTTATCTGTGCTCATTTCAATCTCTGGTTTTATGCAGCACCCCAACTCACCTTTCCCCTTAAGCAAGCATAAGTTGGTTTTCTAAATTTGAGACCTTGTTCTGTTCTGTAATTCAGTTCCTGTGTAGCCAAGTTTACATTCCGTGTATTACTGATATCTTATGATGTTTCTTTTTCTGTGTGACTTATTTCAGTTAGAATCATCATACCTGAATCCACTCATTGTGCTGCTAAGGGCCTGATGACACAGATTTCATTGCTGAGTGATATTGCTTTGTAAGTAAATACCACAACTTCTTTCTCCATTTTTCAATTTCTGCGATGTTGAACTTGTACTGTAAACGAGGTTCTTTTAAACAGAGGCGTCCCAAACTTTGGGGTGGCTGTGTCTTTTTGATTTTAATTTCCCTAAGCTATAGGACCATAAGTGGCAGTGCCCTAGGCTCTGTTGCTTTGTTTTTTAGATGTTTCAGGAAACACCATACACTTCTCCTGAGTGTCTGTTGGTAATTTACATTCCGCCCATCAGCATAACAAGGCTCCCAGTTCTCCATGGCCTGTCCTGCCTGTCTGGATTTTACACTTTTTTCAGATGGCCCTTTTGACCGGGGGGAAGTGAGACTTCATTGTAGTGCAGATTTCCTTTGCAAGCTTGCTTGGTTGGCCAAAAAGGGCGTATGCGTTTTTTCCTGAATATATTCAGGAAAAAACGCATACGCCCTTTTTGGCCAAGTGCATCATTGTGGACGTTCTGCCTCTTTTCCTATGCTTTCAATGCAATTCCAGTCTACCTCCTGAAATCGGTTTCCTGCAGTTCTGCCCCGCTTTCAAGTCCTCTTGTCAGCCTTACTTCAGTCTATTTTTGGACGATAGCTGTCATTTATAACTCTGCAGGTTTGTGAATTACAGTGCCCCTGAGCTCCTTTCTTCAACTCGGTTTCTTGTGACCTGGCCGCAACACCGCAGGATGGCTTCAGGCCCTAATATGGTTCCGGCACGGCACACTGAGCCTTTGGTTATTTCCTCTTCCTGGTGGGAAATGAGAGTTAAATTTGCCCGTCCAGACACCTCCAGCTAGCCTCTCATTGGTTCTTGCTATTCCTGTTCATCTTCCGCAGAAATTGCAAACTGGGCCAAACAGGAGGTTAAAGGCGCTGACTCTCCAAGTGGGGAGAGTGTTAGTAAAGCGTCTGGAATGTTGCACCCGAGTACCAGGGGAGGAAAACTTAGACATATTTGAACACGTCTCCCGTTCACATGGTTGATCATACTTGGGTTCCACATGCATCTTTTAGCTGAAGGAAGAATACCTTAAACCTGGGTATTTGAAACCCGTGGAATGGGTACCATGCAATATGACTTCAAAGGGTCTTCATTTGCTCACCGAACCTCTCCAATCCTATCACTGCTGCGTTTATGCCCCTGTACACATGCCTGATTCTCTTTCAGAGACATAGCAATCCATAGGTTTTAAGATACTTACTAATCAGGTACATTCTTAGGCGTTTCATATGCGGTGTTGAGTCCATTTCGTTGAGCAAGGAGTAGCTCTTGTCTATTCCATATTTGGCTTAAGGAACTTTATCTGTGCTCATTTCAATCTCTGGTTTTATGCAGCACCCCAACTCACCTTTACCCTTAAGCAAGCATAAGTTGGTTTTCTAAATTTGAGACCCTGTTCTGTTCTGTAATTCAGTTCCTGTGTAGACAAGTTTACATTCCGTGTATTACTGATATCTTATGATGTTTCTTTTTCTGTGTGACTTATTTCAGTTAGAATCATCATACCTGAATCCACTCATTGTGCTGCTAAGGGCCTGATGACACAGATTTCATTGCTGAGTGATATTGCTTTGTAAGTAAATACCACAAATTTTTTATCCATTTTTCACTTTCTGCGATGTTGAACTTGTACTGTAAACGAGGTTCTTGTAAACAGAGCCGTTCGAAACTTTGGGGTGGCTGTGTCTTTTTGATTTTAAATTCCCTAAGCTATAGGACCATAAGTGGAAGTGCCCTAGGCTCTGTTGCTTTGTTTTTTAGATGTTTCAGGAAACAGCATACTCTTCTCCCGAGTGTTTGTTGGCAATTTACATCCCACCCTTCAGCATAACAAGGCTCCCAGTTCTCCATGTCCTGTCCTGCCTTTCTGGATTTTACACTTTTTTCAGATGGCCCTTTTGACCGGGGGGAAGTGAGACTTCATTGTAGTGCAGATTTCCTTTGCAAGCTTGCTTGGTTGGCCAAAAAGGGCGTATGCGTTTTTTCCTGAATATATTCAGGAAAAAACGCATACGCCCTTTTTGGCCAAGTGCATCATTGTGGACGTTCTGCCTCTTTTCCTATGCTTTCAATGCAATTCCAGTCTACCTCCTGAAATCGGTTTCCTGCAATTCTGCCCCGCTTTCAAGTCCTCTTGGCAGCCTTACTTCAGTCTATTTTTGGACGATAGCTGTCATTTATAACTCTGCAGGTTTGTGAATTACAGTGCCCCTGAGCTCCTTTCTTCAACTCGCTTTCTTGTGACCTGGCCGAAACACCGCAGGATGGCTTCAGGCCCTAATCTGGTTCCGGCCCGGCATGCTGAGCCTTTGGTTAATTCCTCTTCCTGGTGGGAAATGAGAGTTAAATTTGCCCGTCCAGACACCTCCAGCTATCCTCTCATTGGTTCTCGCTATTCCTGTTCATCTTCCGCAGAAATTGCAAACTGGGCCAAACAGGAGGTTAAAGGCGCTGACTTTCCAAGTTGGGAGAGTGTTAGTAAAGCGTCTGGAATGTTGCACCCGAGTACCAGGGGAGGAAAACTGAGACATATTTGAACACGTCTCCCATTCACATGGTTGATCATACTTGGGTTCCACATGCATGTTTTAGCTGAAGGAAGAATACCTAAAACCTGGGTATTTGAAACCCGTGGAATGGGTACCATGCAATATGACTTCAAAGGGTCTTCATTTGCTCACCGAACCTCTCCAATCCTATCACTGCTGCGTTTATGCCCCTGTACACATGCTTGATTCTCTTTCGGAGACATAGCAATCCATAGGTTTTAAGATACTTACTAGTTAGGTACATTCTTAGGCGTTTAATATGGGGTGTTGAGTCCATTTCGTTGAGCAAGGAGTAGCTCTTGTCTATTCCATATTTGGCTTAAGGAACTTTATCTGTGCTCATTTCAATCTCTGGTTTTATGCAGCACCCCAACTCACCTTTACCCTTAAGCAAGCATAAGTTGGTTTTCTAAATTTGAGACCCTGTTCTGTTCTGTAATTCAGTTCCTGTGTAGCCAAGTTTACATTCCGTGTATTACTGATATCTTATGATGTTTCTTTTTCTGTGTGACTTATTTCAGTTAGAATCATCGTACCTGAATCCACTCATTATGCTGCTACGGGCCTGATGACGTAGATTTCATTGCTGAGTGATACTGCATTGTACGTAAGTACCACAAGTTCTTTATCCATTTTTCACTTTCTGCGATATTGAACTTGTACGGTAAACGAGGTTCTTGTAAACGGAGGCGTCCCAAACTTTGGGTGGCTGTGTCTTTTTGAATTTAATTTCCCTAAGCTATAGGACCATAAGTGGAAGTGCCCTAGGTTCTGTTGCTTTGTTTTTTAGATGTTTCAGGAAACACCATACACTTCTCCCGAGTGGTTGTTGGCAATTTACATCCCGCCCATCAGCATAACAAGGCTCCCAGTTCTCCATGGCCTGTCCTGCCTTTCTGGATTTTACACTTTTTTCAGATGTCCCTTTTGACCGGGGGGAAGTGACACTTCATTGTAGTGCAGATTTCCTTTGCAAGCTTGCTTGGTTGGCCAAAAAGGGCGTATGCGTTTTTTCCTGAATATATTCAGGAAAAAGCGCATACGCCCTTTTTGGCCAAGTGCATCATTGTGGACGTTCTGCCTCTTTTCCTATGCTTTCAATGCAATTCCAGTCTACCTCCTGAAATCGGTTTCCTGCAATTCTGCCCCGCTTTCAAGTCCTCTTGGCAGCCTTACTTCAGTCTATTTTTGGACGATAGCTGTCATTTATAACTCTGCAGGTTTGTGAATTACAGTGCCCCTGAGCTCCTTTCTTCAACTCGCTTTCTTGTGACCTGGCCGAAACACCGCAGGATGGCTTCAGGCCCTAATCTGGTTCCGGCACGGCACGCTGAGCCTTTGGTTAATTCCTCTTCCTGGTGGGAAATGAGAGTTAAATTTGCCCGTCCAGACACCTCCAGGTAGTCTCCATTGGTTCTCGCTATTCCTGTTCATCTTCCGCAGAAATTGCAAACTGGACCAAACAGGAGGTTAAAGGTGCTGACTTTCCAAGTGGGGAGAATGTTAGTAAAGCGTCTGGAATGTTGCACCCGAGTACCAGGGGAGGAAATCTGAGACGTATTTGAACACGTCTCCCGATCACATGGTTGATCATACTCTAGGTTCCACATGCATGTTTTAGCTGAAGGAAGAATACCTTAAACCTGGGTATTTGAAACCCGTGGAATGGGTACCATGCAATATGACTTCAACGGGTCTTCATTTGCTCACCGAACCTCTCCAATCCTATCACTGCTGCGTTTATGCCCCTGTACACATGCTTGATTCTCTTTCGGAGACATAGCAATCCATAGGTTTTAAGATACTTACTAGTCAGGTACATTCTTAGGCGTTTAATATGCGGTGTTGAGTCCATTTCGTTGAGCAAGGAGTAGCTCTTGTCTATTCCATATTTGGCTTAAGGAACTTTATCTGTGCTCATTTCAATCTCTGGTTTTATGCAGCACCCCAACTCACCTTTCCCCTTAAGCAAGCATAAGTTGGTTTTCTAAATTTGAGACCCTGTTCTGTTCTGTAATTCAGTTCCTGTGTAGCCAAGTTTACATTCCGTGTATTACTGATATCTTATGATGTTTCTTTTTCTGTGCGACTTATTTCAGTTAGAATCATCATACCTGAATCCACTCATTGTGCTGCTAAGGGCCTGATGACACAGATTTCATTGCTGAGTGATATTGCTTTGTAAGTAAATACCACAAGTTCTTTATCCATTTTTCACTTTCTGCGATGTTGAACTTGTACTGTAAACGAGGTTCTTGTAAACAGAGCCGTTCCAAACTTTGGGGTGGCTGTGTCTTTTTGATTTTAAATTCCCTAAGCTATAGGACCATAAGTGGAAGTGCCCTAGGCTCTGTTGCTTTGTTTTTTAGATGTTTCAGGAAACACCATACACTTCTCCAGAGTGGTTGTTGGCAATTTACATCCCGCCCATCAGCATAACAAGGCTCCCAGTTCTCCATGGCCTGTCCTGCCTTTCTGGATTTTACACTTTTTTCAGATGGCCCTTTTGACCGGGGGGAAGTGAGACTTCATTGTAGTGCAGATTTCCTTTGCAAGCTTGCTTGGTTGGCCAAAAAGGGCGTATGCGTTTTTTCCTGAATATATTCAGGAAAAAACGCATACGCCCTTTTTGGCCAAGTGCATCATTGTGGACGTTCTGCCTCTTTTCCTATGCTTTCAATGCAATTCCAGTCTACCTCCTGAAATCGGTTTCCTGCAATTCTGCCCCGCTTTCAAGTCCTCTTGGCAGCCTTACTTCAGTCTATTTTTGGACGATAGCTGTCATTTATAACTCTGCAGGTTTGTGAATTACAGTGCCCCTGAGCTCCTTTCTTCAACTCGCTTTCTTTTGAGCTGGCCGCAACACCGCAGGATGGCTTCAGGCCCTAATCTGGTTCCGGCACGGCACACTGAGCCTTTGGGTATTTCCTCTTCCTGGTGGGAAATGAGAGTTAAATTTGCCCGTCCAGACACCTCCAGCTAGCCTCTCATTGGTTCTCGCTATTCCTGTTCATCTTCCGCAGAAATTGCAAACTGAGCCAAACAGGAGGTTAAAGGCGCTGACTCTCCAAGTGGGGAGAGTGTTAGTAAATCATCTGGAATGTTGCACCTGAGTACCAGGGGAGGAAAACTGAGACATATTTGAACACGTCTCCCGTTCACATGGTTGATCATACTTGGGTTCCACATGCATGTTTTAGCTGAAGGAAGAATACCTTAAACCTGGAGAGTTGAGACCCGTGGAATGGGTACCATGCATTATGACTTCAAAGGGTGTTCATTTGCTCACCGAACCTCTCCAATCCTATCACTGCTGCGTTTATGCCCCTGTACACACGCTTGATTCTCTTTTGGAGACATAGCAATCCATAGGTTTTACGATACTTACTAGTCAGGTACATTCTTAGGCGTTTAATATGCGGTGTTGAGTCCATTTCGTTGAGCAAGGAGTAGCTCTTGTCTATTCCATATTTGACTTAAGGAACTTTAACTGTGCTCATTTCAATCTCTGGTTTTATGCAGCACCCCAACTCACCTTTCCCCTTAAGCAAGCATAAGTTGGTTTTCTAAATTTGAGACCCTGTTCTGTTTTGGAATGCAGTTCCTGTGTAGCCAAGTTTACATTCCGTGTATTACTGATATCTTATGATGTTTCTTTTTCTGTGTGACTTATTTCAGTTAGAATCATCGTACCTGAATCCACTCATTATGCTGCTACTGGCCTGATGACATAGATTTCATTGCTGAGTGATACTGCGTTGTAAGTAAATACCACAAGTTCTTTATCCATTTTTCACTTTCTGTGATGTTGAACTTGTACTGTAAACGAGGTTCTTGTAAACAGAGGCGTCCGAAACTTTGGGGTGGCTGTGTCTTTTTGATTTTAATTTCCCTAAGCTATAGGACCATAAGTGGAAGTGCCCTAGGCTCTGTTGCTTTGTTTTTTAGATGTTTCAGGAAACACCATACACTTCTCCCGAGTGGTTGTTGGCAATTTACATCCCGCCCATCAGCATAACAAGGCTCCCAGTTCTCCATGGCCTGTCCTGCCTTTCTGGATTTTACACTTTTTTCAGATGGCCCTTTTGACCGGGGGGAAGTGAGACTTCATTGTAGTGCAGATTTCCTTTGCAATCTTGCTTGGTTGGCCAAAAAGGGCGTATGCGTTTTTTCCTGAATATATTCAAGAAAAAACGCATACGCCCTTTTTGGCCAAGTGCATCATTGTGGACGTTCTGCCTCTTTTCCTATGCTTTCAATGCAATTCCAGTCTACCTCCTGAAATCGGTTTCCTGCAATTCTGCCCCGCTTTCAAGTCCTCTTGGCAGCCTTACTTCAGTCTATTTTTGGACGATAGCTGTCATTTATAACTCTGCAGGTTTGTGAATTACAGTGCCCCTGAGCTCCTTTCTTCAACTCGCTTTCTTGTGACCTGGCCGCAACACCGCAGGATGGCTTCAGGCCCTAATCTGGTTCCGGCACGGCATGCTGAGCCTTTGGTTATTTCCTCTTCCTGGTGGGAAATGAGAGTTAAATTTGCCCGTCCAGACACCTCCAGCTAGTCTCTCATTGGTTCTCGCTATTCCTGTTCATCTTCCGCAGAAATTGCAAACTGGGCCAAACAGGAGGTTAAAGGCGCTGACTCTCCAAGTGGGGAGAGTGTTAGTAAAGCGTCTGGAATGTTGCACCCGAGTACCAGGGGAGGAAAACTGAGCCATATTTGAACACGTCTCCCGTTCACACGGTTGATCATACTCTGGGTTCCACCTGCATGTTTTAGCTGAAGGAAGAATACTTTAAACCTGCAGAGTTGAGACCCGTGGAATGGGTCCCATGCAATATGACTTCAAAGGGTCTTCATTTGCTCACCGAACCTCTCCAATCCTATCACTGCTGCGTTTATGCCCCTGTACACACGCTTGATTCTCTTTTGGAGACATAGCAATCCATAGGTTTTAAGATACTTACTAGTCAGGTACATTCTTAGGCGTTTAATATGGGGTGTTGAGTCCATTTCGTTGAGCAAGGAGTAGCTCTTGTCTATTCCATATTTGGCTTAAGGAACTTTATCTGTGCTCATTTCAATCTCTGGTTTTATGCAGCACCCCAACTCACCTTTCCCCTTAAGCAAGCATAAGTTGGTTTTCTAAATTTGAGACCCTGTTCTGTTTTGGAATTCAGTTCCTGTGTAGCCAAGTTTACATTCTGTGTATTAGTGATATCTTATGATATTTCTTTTTCTGTGTGACTTATTTCAGTTAGAATCATCGTACCTGAATCCACTCATTATGCTGAGACGGGCCTGATGTCATAGATTTCATTGCTGAGTGATACTGCATTGTACGTAAGTACCACAAGTTCTTTATCCATTTTTCACTTTCTGTGATATTGAACTTGTACGGTAAACGAGGTTCTTGTAAACAGAGGCGTCCCAAACATTGGGGTGGCTGTGTCTTTTTTATTTTAATTTCCCTAAGCTATAGGACCATAAGTGGCAGTGCCCTAGGCTCTGTTGTTTTGTTTTTTAGATGTTTCAGGAAACACCATACACTTCTCCCGAGTGTCTGTTGGCAATTTATATCCCGCCCATCAGCATAACAAGGCTCCCAGTTCTCCATGGCCTGTCCTGCCTTTCTGGATTTTACACTTTTTTCAGATGGCCCTTTTGACCGGGGGGAAGTGAGACTTCATTGTAGTGCAGATTTCCTTTGCAAGCTTGCTTGGTTGGCCAAAAAGGGCGTATGCGTTTTTTCCTGAATATATTCAGGAAAAAACGCATACGCCCTTTTTGGCCAAGTGCATCATTGTGGACGTTCTGCCTCTTTTCCTATGCTTTCAATGCAATTCCAGTCTACCTCCTGAAATCGGTTTCCTGCAATTCTGCCCCGCTTTCAAGTCCTCTTGGCAGCCTTACTTCAGTCTATTTTTGGACGATAGCTGTCATTTATAACTCTGCAGGTTTGTGAATTACAGTGCCCCTGAGCTCCTTTCTTCAACTCGCTTTCTTTTGAGCTGGCCGCAACACCGCAGGATGGCTTCAGGCCCTAATCTGGTTCCGGCACGGCACACTGAGCCTTTGGGTATTTCCTCTTCCTGGTGGGAAATGAGAGTTAAATTTGCCCGTCCAGACACCTCCAGCTAGCCTCTCATTGGTTCTCGCTATTCCTGTTCATCTTCCGCAGAAATTGCAAACTGAGCCAAACAGGAGGTTAAAGGCGCTGACTCTCCAAGTGGGGAGAGTGTTAGTAAAGCGTCTGGAATGTTGCACCCGAGTACCAGGGGAGGAAAACTGAGACATATTTGAACACGTCTCCCGTTCACATGGTTGATCATACTTGGGTTCCACATGCATGTTTTAGCTGAAGGAAGAATACCTTAAACCTGGAGAGTTGAGACCCGTGGAATGGGTACCATGCAATATGACTTCAAAGGGTCTTCATTTGCTCACCGAACCTCTCCAATCCTATCACTGCTGCGTTTATGCCCCTGTACACATGCTTGATTCTCTTTTGGAGACATAGCAATCCATAGATTTTACGATACTTACTAGTCAGGTACATTCTTAGGCGTTTAATATGCGGTGTTGAGTCCATTTCGTTGAGCAAGGAGTAGCTCTTGTCTATTCCATATTTGGCTTAATGAACTTTAACTGTGCTCATTTGAATCTCTGGTTTTATGCAGCACCCCAACTCACCTTTACCCTTAAGCAAGCATAAGTTGTTTTTCTAAATTTGAGACCCTGTTCTGTTCTGTAATTCAGTTCCTGTGTAGCCAAGTTTACATTCCGTGTATTACTGATATCTTATGATGTTTCTTTTTCTGTGTGACTTATTTCAGTTAGAATCATCATACCTGAATCCACTCATTGTGCTGCTAAGGGCCTGATGACACAGATTTCATTGCTGAGTGATATTTCTTTGTAAGTAAATACCACAACTTCTTTATCCATTTTTCACTTTCTGCGATGTTGAACTTGTACTGTAAACGAGGTTCTTGTAAACAGAGGCATCCCAAACTTTGGGGTGGCTGTGTCTTTTTGATTTTAAATTCCCTAAGCTATAGGACCATAAGTGGAAGTGCCCTAGGCTCTGTTGCTTTGTTTTTTAGATGTTTCAGGAAACACCATACACTTCTCCCGAGTGGTTGTTGGCAATTTACATCCCGCCCATCAGCATAACAAGGCTCCCAGTTCTCCATGGCCTGTCCTGCCTTTCTGGATTTTACACTTTATTCAGATGGCCCTTTTGACCGGGGGGAAGTGAGACTTCATTGTAGTGCAGATTTCCTTTGCAAGCTTGCTTGGTTGGCCAAAAAGGGCGTATGCGTTTTTTCCTGAATATATTCAGGAAAAAACGCATACGCCCTTTTTGGCCAAGTGCATCATTGTGGACGTTCTGCCTCTTTTCCTATGCTTTCAATGCAATTCCAGTCTACCTCCTGAAATCGGTTTCCTGCAATTCTGCCCCGCTTTCAAGTCCTCTTGGCAGCCTTACTTCAGTCTATTTTTGGACGATAGCAGTCATTTATAACTCTGCAGGTTTGTGAATTACAGTGCCCCTGAGCTCCTTTCTTCAACTCGCTTTCTTGTGAGCTGGCCGCAACACCGCAGGATGGCTTCAGGCCCTAATCTGGTTCCGGCACGGCACGCTGAGCCTTTGGTTAATTCCTCTTCCTGGTGGGAAATGAGAGTTAAATTTGCCCGTCCAGACACCTCCAGCTAGTCTCTCATTGGTTCTCGCTATTCCTGTTCATCTTCCGCAGAAATTGCAAACTGGGGAAAACAGGAGGTTAAAGGCACTGACTCTCCAAGTAGGGAGAGTGTTAGTAAAGCGTCTGGAATGTTGCACCCGAGTACCAGGGGAGGAAAACTGAGACATATTTGAACACGTCTCCCGTTCACACGGTTGATCATACTCTGGGTTCCACCTGCATGTTTTAGCTGAAGGAAGAATACTTTAAACCTGCAGAGTTGAGACCCGTGGAATTTGTCCCATGCAATATGACTTCAAAGGGTCTTCATTTGCTCATCGAACCTCTCCAATCCTATCACTGCTGCGTTTATGCCCCTGTACACATGCTTGATTCTCTTTTGGAGACATAGCAATCCATAGGTTTTAAGATACTTACTAGTCACGTACATTCTTAGACGTTTAATATGCGGTGTTGAGTCCATTTCGTTGAGCAAGGAGTAGCTCTTGTCTATTCCATATTTGGCTTAAGGAACTTTATCTGTGCTCATTTCAATCTCTGGTTTTATGCAGCACCCCAACTCACCTTTCCCCTTAAGCAAGCATAAGTTGCTTTTCTAAATTTGAGACCCTGTTCTGTTTTGGAATTCAGTTCCTGTGTAGCCAAGTTTACATTCTGTGTATTAGTGATATCTTATGATGTTTCTTTTTCTGTGTGACTTATTTCAGTTAGAATTATCGTACCTGAATCCACTCATTATGCTGCTACGGGCCTGATGACATAGATTTCATTGCTGAGTGATACTGCATTGTACGTAAGTACCACAAGTTCTTTATCCATTTTTCACTTTCTGTGATATTGAACTTGTACGGTAAACGAGGTTCTTGTAAACAGAGGCGTCCCAAACTTTGGGGTGGCTGTGTCTTTTTTATTTTAATTTCCGTAAGCTATAGGACCATAAGTGGCAGTGCCCTAGGCTCTGTTGCTTTGTTTTTTAGATGTTTCAGGAAACACCATACACTTCTCCCGAGTGTCTGTTGGCAATTTACATCCCGCCCATCAGCATAACAAGGCTCCCAGTTCTCCATGGCCTGTCCTGCCTTTCTGGATTTTACACTTTTTTCAGATGGCCCTTTTGACCGGGAGGAAGTGAGACTTCATTGTAGTGCAGATTTCCTTTGCAAGCTTGCTTGGTTGGCCAAAAAGGGCGTATGCGTTTTTTCCTGAATATATTCAGGAAAAAACGCATACGCCCTTTTTGGCCAAGTGCATCATTGTGGACGTTCTGCCTCTTTTCCTATGCTTTCAATGCAATTCCAGTCTACCTCCTGAAATCGGTTTCCTGCAATTGTGCCCCGCTTTCAAGTCCTCTTGGCAGCCTTACTTCAGTCTATTTTTGGACGATAGCTGTCATTTATAACTCTGCAGGTTTGTGAATTACAGTGCCCCTGAGCTCCTTTCTTCAACTCGCTTTCTTGTGACCTGGCCGCAACACCGCAGGATGGCTTCAGGCCCTAATCTGGTTCTGGCACGGCACGCTGAACCTTTGGTTATTTCCTCCTCCTGGTGGGAAATGAGAGTTAAATTTGCCCGTCTAGACACCTCCAGCTAGCCTCTCATTGGTTCTCGCTATTCCTGTTCATCTTCCGCAGAAATTGCAAACTGTGCCAAACAGGAGGTTAAAGGCGCTGACTCTCCAAGTGGGGAGAGTGTTAGTAAAGCGTCTGGAATGTTGCACCCGAGTACCAGGGGAGGGAAACTGAGACATATTTGAACACGTCTCCCGATCACATGGTTGATCATACTCTGGGTTCCACATGCATGTTTTAGCTGAAGGAAGAATACCTAAAACCTGGGTAGTTGAAACCCGTGGAATGGGTACCATGCAATATGACTTCAAAGGGTCTTCATTTGCTCACCGAACCTCTCCAATCCTATCACTGCTGCGTTTATGCCCCTGTACACATGCTTGATTCTCTTTCGGGGACATAGCAATCTATAGGTTTTAAGATACTTACTAGTCAGGTACATTCTTAGGCGTTTAATATGCGGTGTTGAGTCCATTTCGTTGAGCAAGGAGTAGCTCTTGTCTATTCCATATTTGGCTTAAGGAACTTTATCTGTGCTCATTTCAATCTCTGGTTTTATGCAGCACCCCAACTCACCTTTCCCATTAAGCAAGCATAAGTTGGTTTTCTAAATTTGAGACCCTGTTCTGTTCTGTAATTCAGTTCCTGTGTAGCCAAGTTTACATTCCGTGTATTACTGATATCTTATGATGTTTCTTTTTCTGTGTGACTTATTTCAGTTAGAATCATCATACCTGAATCCACTCATTGTGCTGCTAAGGGCCTGATGACACAGATTTCATTGCTGAGTGATATTGCTTTGTAAGTAAATACCACAACTTCTTTATCCATTTTTCACTTTCTGCGATGTTGAACTTGTACTGTAAACGAGGTTCTTGTAAACAGAGCCGTTCCAAACTTTGGGGTGGCTGTGTCTTTTTGATTTTAATTTCCCTAAGCTATAGGACCATAAGTGGAAGTGCCCTAGGTTCTGTTGCTTTGTTTTTTAGATGTTTCAGGAAACACCATACACTTCTCCCGAGTGGTTGTTGGCAATTTACATCCCGCCCATCAGCATAACAAGGCTCCCAGTTCTCCATGGCCTGTCCTGCCTTTCTGGATTTTACACTTTTTTCAGATGGCCCTTTTGACCGGGGGGAAGTGAGACTTCATTGTAGTGCAGATTTCCTTTGCAATCTTGCTTGGTTGGCCAAAAAGGGCGTATGCGTTTTTTCCTGAATATATTCAGGAAAAAACGCATACGCCCTTTTTGGCCAAGTGCATCATTGTGGACGTTCTGCCTCTTTTCCTATGCTTTCAATGCAATTCCAGTCTACCTCCTGAAATCGGTTTCCTGCAATTCTGCCCCGCTTTCAAGTCCTCTTGGCAGCCTTACTTCAGTCTATTTTTGGACGATAGCTGTCGTTTATAACTCTGCAGGTTTGTGAATTACAGTGCCCCTGAGCTCCTTTCTTCAACTCGGTTTCTTTTGAGCTGGCCGCAACACCGCAGGATGGCTTCAGGCCCTAATCTGGTTCCGGTACGGCACGCTGAGCCTTTGGTTATTTCCTCTTCCTGTTGGGAAATGAGAGTTAAATTTGCCCGTCCAGACACCTCCAGCTAGCCTCTCATTGGGTCTCGCTATTCCTGTTCATCTTCCGCAGAAATTGCAAACTGTGCCAAACAGGAGGTTAAAGGCGCTGACTCTCCAAGTGGGGAGAGTGTTAGTAAAGCGTCTGGAATGTTGCACCCGAGTACCAGGGGAGGAAAACTGAGACATATTTGAACACGTCTCCCGATCACATGGTTGATCATACTCTGGGTTCCACATGCATGTTTTAGCTGAAGGAAGAATACCTAAAACCTGGGTAGTTGAAACCCGTGGAATGGGTACCATGCAATATGACTTCAAAGGGTCTTCATTTGCTCACCGAACCTCTCCAATCCTATCACTGCTGCGTTTATGCCCCTGTACACATGCTTGATTCTCTTTCGGAGACATAGCAATCCATAGGTTTTAAGATACTTACTAGTCAGGTACATTCTTAGGCGTTTAATATGCGGTGTTGAGTCCATTTCGTTGAACAAGGAGTAGCTCTTGTCTATTCCATATTTGGCTTAAGGAACTTTATCTGTGCTCATTTCAATCTCTGGTTTTATGCAGCACCCCAACTCACCTTTCCCCTTAAGCAAGCATAAGTTCGTTTTCTAAATTTGAGACCCTGTTCTGTTCTGTAATTCAGTTCCTGTGTAGCCAAGTTTACATTCCGTGTATTACTGGTATCTTATGATGTTTCTTTTTCTGTGTGACTTATTTCAGTTAGAATCATCATACCTGAATCCACTCATTGTGCTGCTAAGGGCCTGGTGACACAGATTTCATTGCTGAGTGATATTGCTTTGTAAGTAAATACCACAACTTCTTTATCTATTTTTCACTTTCTGTGATGTTGAACTTCTACTGTAAACGAGGTTCTTGTAAACAGAGCCGTTCCAAACTTTGGGGTGGCTGTGTCTTTTTGATTTTAATTTCCCTAAGCTATAGGACCATAAGTGGAAGTGCCCTAGGTTCTGTTGCTTTGTTTTTTAGATGTTTCAGGAAACACCATACACTTCTCCCGAGTGGTTGTTGGCAATTTACATCCCGCCCATCAGCATAACAAGGCTCCCAGTTCTCCATGGCCTGTCCTGCCTTTCTGGATTTTACACTTTTTTCAGATGGCCCTTTTGACCGGGGGGAAGTGAGACTTCATTGTAGTGCAGATTTCCTTTGCAAGCTTGCTTGGTTGGCCAAAAAGGGCGTATGCGTTTTTTCCTGAATATATTCAGGAAAAAACGCATACGCCCTTTTTGGCCAAGTGCATCATTGTGGACGTTCTGCCTCTTTTCCTATGCTTTCAATGCAATTCCAGTCTACCTCCTGAAATCGGTTTCCTGCAATTCTGTCCCGCTTTCAAGTCCTCTTGGCAGCCTTACTTCAGTCTATTTTTGGACGATAGCTGTCATTTATAACTCTGCAGGTTTGTGAATTACAGTGCCCCTGAGCTCCTTTCTTCAACTCGCTTTCTTGTGACCTGGCCGCAACACCGCAGGATGGCTTCAGGCCCTAATCTGGTTCCAGCCCGGCACGCTGAGCCTTTGGTTAATTCCTCTTCCTGGTGGGAAATGAGAGTTAAATTTGCCCGTCCAGACACCTCCAGCTAGCCTCTCATTGGTTCTCGCTATTCCTGTTCATCTTCCGCAGAAATTGCAAACTGGGCCAAACAGGAGGTTAAAGGGACTGACTCTCCAAGTGGGGAGAGTGTTAGTAAAGCGTCTGGAATGTTGCACCCGAGTACCAGGGGAGGAAAACTGAGACATATTTGAACACGTCTCCCGATCACATGGTTGATCATACTCTAGGTTCCACATGCATGTTTTAGCTGAAGGAAGAATACCTTAAACCTGGGTAGTTGAAACCCGTGGAATGGGTACCATGCAATATGACTTCAAAGGGTCTTCATTTGCTCACCGAACCTCTCCAATCCTATCACTGCTGCGTTTATGCCCCTGTACACATGCTTGATTCTCTTTCGGAGACATAGCAATCCATAGGTTTTAAGATACTTACTAGTCAGGTACATTCTTAGGCGTTTAATATGGGGTGTTGAGTCCATTTCGTTGAGCAAGGAGTAGCTCTTGTCTATTCCATATTTGGCTTAAGGAACTTTATCTGTGCTCATTTCAATCTCTGGTTTTATGCAGCACCCCAACTCACCTTTACCCTTAAGCAAGCATAAGTTGGTTTTCTAAATTTGAGACCCTGTTCTGTTCTGTAATTCAGTTCCTGTGTAGCCAAGTTTACATTCCGTGTATTAGTGATATGTTATGATGTTTCTTTTTCTGTGTGACTTATTTCAGTTAGAATCATCATACCTGAATCCACTCATTGTGCTACTAAGGGCCTGATGACACAGATTTCATTGCTGAGTGATATTGCTTTGTAAGTAAATACCACAACTTCTTTATCCATTTTTCACTTTCTGCGATGTTGAACTTGTACTGTAAACGAGGTTCTTGTAAACAGAGCCGTTCCAAACTTTGGGGTGGCTGTGTCTTTTTGATTTTAATTTCCCTAAGCTATAGGACCATAAGTGGAAGTGCCCTAGGTTCTGTTGCTTTGTTTTTTAGATGTTTCAGGAAACACCATACACTTCTCCCGAGTGGTTTTTGGCAATTTACATCCCGCCCATCAGCATAACAAGGCTCCCAGTTCTCCATGGCCTGTCCTGCCTTTCTGGATTTTACACTTTTTTCAGATGGCCCTTTTGACCGGGGGGAAGTGAGACTTCATTGTAGTGCAGATTTCCTTTGCAAGCTTGCTTGGTTGGCCAAAAAGGGCGTATGCGTTTTTTCCTGAATATATTCAGGAAAAAACACATACGCCCTTTTTGGCCAAGTGCATCATTGTGGACGTTCTGCCTCTTTTCCTATGCTTTCAATGCAATTCCAGTCTACCTCCTGAAATCGGTTTCCTGCAATTCTGCCCCGCTTTCAAGTCCTCTTGGCAGCCTTACTTCAGTCTATTTTTGGACGATAGCTGTCATTTATAACTCTGCAGGTTTGTGAATTACAGTGCCCCTGAGCTCCTTTCTTCAACTCGGTTTCTTTTGAGCTGGCCGCAACACCGCAGGATGGCTTCAGGCCCTAATCTGGTTCCGGTACGGCACGCTGAGCCTTTGGTTATTTCCTCTTCCTGTTGGGAAATGAGAGTTAAATTTGCCCGTCCAGACACCTCCAGCTAGCCTCTCATTGGTTCTCGCTATTCCTGTTCATCTTCCGCAGAAATTGCAAACTGTGCCAAACAGGAGGTTAAAGGCGCTGACTCTCCAAGTGGGGAGAGTGTTAGTAAAGCGTCTGGAATGTTGCACCCGAGTACCAGGGGAGGAAAACTGAGACATATTTGAACACGTCTCCCGATCACATGGTTGATCATACTCTGGGTTCCACATGCATGTTTTAGCTGAAGGAAGAATACCTAAAACCTGGGTAGTTGAAACCCGTGGAATGGGTACCATGCAATATGACTTCAAAGGGTCTTCATTTGCTCACCGAACCTCTCCAATCCTATCACTGCTGCGTTTATGCCCTTGTACACATGCTTGATTCTCTTTCGGAGACATAGCAATCCATAGGTTTTAAGATACTTACTAGTCAGGTACATTCTTAGGCGTTTAATATGCGGTGTTGAGTCCATTTCGTTGAGCAAGGAGTAGCTCTTGTCTATTCCATATTTGGCTTAAGGAACTTTATCTGTGCTCATTTCAATCTCTGGTTTTATGGAGCACCCCAACTCACCTTTACCCTTAAGCAAGCATAAGTTGGTTTTCTAAATTTGAGACCCTGTTCTGTTCTGTAATTCAGTTCCTGTGTAGCCAAGTTTACATTCCGTGTATTACTGATATCTTATGATGTTTCTTTTTCTGTGTGACTTATTTCAGTTAGAATCATCATACCTGAATCCACTCATTGTGCTACTAAGGGCCTGATGACACAGATTTCATTGCTGAGTGATATTGCTTTGTAAGTAAATACCACAACTTCTTTATCCATTTTTCACTTTCTGCGATGTTGAACTTGTACTGTAAACGAGGTTCTTGTAAACAGAGCCGTTCCAAACTTTGGGGTGGCTGTGTCTTTTTGATTTTAATTTCCCTAAGCTATAGGACCATAAGTGGAAGTGCCCTAGGCTCTGTTGCTTTGTTTTTTAGATGTTTCAGGAAACACCATACACTTCTCCCGAGTGGTTGTTGGCAATTTACATCCCGCCCATCAGCATAACAAGGCTCCCAGTTCTCCATGGCCTGTCCTGCCTTTCTGGATTTTACACTTTTTTCAGATGGCCCTTTTGACCGGGGGGAAGTGAGACTTCATTGTAGTGCAGATTTCCTTTGCAAGCTTGCTTGGTTGGCCAAAAAGGGCGTATGCGTTTTTTCCTGAATATATTCAGGAAAAAACGCATACGCCCTTTTTGGCCAAGTGCATCATTGTGGACGTTCTGCCTCTTTTCCTATGCTTTCAATACAATTCCAGTCTACCTCCTGAAATCGGTTTCCTGCAATTCTGCCCCGCTTCTAAGTCCTCTTGGCAGCCTTACTTCAGTCTATTTTTGGACGATAGCTGTCATTTATAACTCTGCAGGTTTGTGAATTACAGTGCCCCTGAGCTCCTTTCTTCAACTCGCTTTCTTGTGACCTGGCCGCAACACCGCAGGATGGCTTCAGGCCCTTATCTGGTTCTGGCACGGCACGCTGAACCTTTGGTTATTTCCTCCTCCTGGTGGGAAATGAGAGCTAAATTTGCCCGTCCAGACACCTCCAGCTAGCCTCTCATTTGTTCTCGCTATTCCTGTTCATGTTCCGCAGAAATTGCAAACTGTGCCAAACAGGAGGTTAAAGGCGCTGACTCTCCAAGTGGGGAGAGTGTTAGTAAAGCGTCTGGAATGTTGCACCCGAGTACCAGGGGAGGAAAACTGAGACATATTTGAACACGTCTCCCGATCACATGGTTGATCATACTCTGGGTTCCACATGCATGTTTTAGCTGAAGGAAGAATACCTAAAACCTGGGTAGTTGAAACCCGTGGAATGGGTACCATGCAATATGACTTCAAAGGGTCTTCATTTGCTCACCGAACCTCTCCAATCCTATCACTGCTGCGTTTATGCCCCTGTACACATGCTTTATTCTCTTTCAGGGACATAGCAATCTATAGGTTTTAAGATACTTACTAGTCAGGTACATTCTTAGGCGTTTAATATGCGGTGTTGAGTCCATTTCGTTGAGCAAGGAGTAGCTCTTGTCTATTCCATATTTGGCTTAAGGAACTTTATCTGTGCTCATTTCAATCTCTGGTTTTATGCAGCACCCCAACTCACCTTTCCCCTTAAGGAAAAATAAGTTGGTTTTCTAAATTTGAGACCCTGTTCTGTTCTGTAATTCAGTTCCTGTGTAGCCAAGTTTACATTCCGTGTATTACTGGTATCTTATGATGTTTCTTTTTCTGTGTGACTTATTTCAGTTAGAATCATCATACCTGAATCCACTCATTGTGCTGCTAAGGGCCTGATGACACAGATTTCATTGCTGAGTGATATTGCTTTGTAAGTAAATACCACAACTTCTTTATCCATTTTTCACTTTCTGCGATGTTGAACTTGTACTGTAAACGAGGTTCTTGTAAACAGAGCCGTTCCAAACTTTGGGGTGGCTGTGTCTTTTTGATTTTAACTTCCCTAAGCTATAGGACCATAAGTGGAAGTGCCCTAGGCTCTGTTGCTTTGTTTTTTAGATGTTTCAGGAAACACCATACACTTCTCCCGAGTGGTTGTTGGCAATTTACATCCCGCCCATCAGCATAACAAGGCTCCCAGTTCTCAATGGCCTGTTGCCTTTCGGGATTTTACACTTTTTTCAGATGGCCCTTTTGACCGGGGGGAAGTGAGACTTCATTGTAGTGCAGATTTCCTTTGCAAGCTTGCTTGGTTGGCCAAAAAGGGCGTATGCGTTTTTTCCTGAATATATTCAGGAAAAAACGCATACGCCCTTTTTGGCCAAGTGCATCATTGTGGACGTTCTGCCTCTTTTCCTATGCTTTCAATGCAATTCCAGTCTACCTCCTGAAATCGGTTTCCTGCAATTCTGCCCCGCTTTCAAGTCCTCTTGGCAGCCTTACTTCAGTCTATTTTTGGATGATAGCTGTCATTTATAACTCTGCAGGTTTGTGAATTACAGTGCCCCTGAGCTCCTTTCTTCAACTCGCTTTCTTGTGAGCTGGCCGCAACACCGCAGGATGGCTTCAGGCCCTAATCTGGTTCCGGCCCGGCATGCTGAGCCTTTGGTTAATTCCTCTTCCTGGTGGGAAAAGAGTTAAATTTGCCCGTCCAGACACCTCCAGCTAGCCTCTCATTGGTTCTCGCTATTCCTGTTCATCTTCCGCAGAAATTGCAAACTGGGCCAAACAGGAGGTTAAAGGGACTGACTCTCCAAGTGGGGAGAGTGTTAGTAAAGCGTCTGGAATGTTGCACCCGAGTACCAGGGGAGGAAAACTGAGACATATTTGAACACGTCTCCCGATCACATGGTTGATCATACTCTAGATTCCACATGCATGTTTTAGCTTAAGGAAGAATACCTTAAACCTGGGTAGTTGAAACCCGTGGAATGGGTACCATGCAATATGACTTCAAAGGGTCTTCATTTGCTCACCGAACCTCTCCAATCCTATCACTGCTGCGTTTATGCCCCTGTACACATGCTTGATTCTCTTTCGGAGACATAGCAATCCATAGGTTTTAAGATACTTACTAGTCAGGTACATTCTTAGGCGTTTAATATGGGGTGTTGAGTCCATTTCGTTGAGCAAGGAGTAGCTCTTGTCTATTACATATTTGGCTTAAGGAACTTTATCTGTGCTCATTTCAATCTCTGGTTTTATGCAGCACCCCAACTCACCTTTACCCTTAAGAAAGAATAAGTTGGTTTTCTAAATTTGAGACACTGTTCTGTTCTGTAATTCAGTTCCTGTGTAGCCAAGTTTACATTCCGTGTATTACTGATATCTTATGATGTTTCTTTTTCTGTGTGACTTATTTCAGTTAGAATCATCATACCTGAATCCACTCATTGTGCTACTAAGGGCCTGATGACACAGATTTCATTGCTGAGTGATATTGCTTTATAAGTAAATACCACAACTTCTTTATCCATTTTTCACTTTCTGCGATGTTGAACTTGTACTGTAAACGAGGTTCTTGTAAACAGAGCCGTTCCAAACTTTGGGGTGGCTGTGTCTTTTTGATTTTAATTTCCCTAAGCTATAGGACCATAAGTGGAAGTGCCCTAGGTTCTGTTGCTTTGTTTTTTAGATGTTTCAGGAAACACCATACACTTCTCCCGAGTGGTTGTTGGCAATTTACATCCCGCCCATCAGCATAACAAGGCTCCCAGTTCTCCATGGCCTGTCCTGCCTTTCTGGATTTTACACTTTTTTCAGATGGCCCTTTTGACCGGGGGGAAGTGAGACTTCATTGTAGTGCAGATTTCCTTTGCAAGCTTGCTTGGTTGGCCAAAAAGGGCGTATGCGTTTTTTCCTGAATATATTCAGGAAAAAACGCATACGCCCTTTTTGGCCAAGTGCATCATTGTGGACGTTCTGCCTCTTTTCCTATGCTTTCAATGCAATTCCAGTCTACCTCCTGAAATCGGTTTCCTGCAATTCTGCCCCGCTTTCAAGTCCTCTTGGCAGCCTTACTTCAGTCTATTTTTGGACGATAGCTGTCATTTATAACTCTGCAGGTTTGTGAATTACAGTGCCCCTGAGCTCCTTTCTTCAACTCGGTTTCTTTTGAGCTGGCCGCAACACCGCAGGATGGCTTCAGGCCCTAATCTGGTTCCGGTACGGCACGCTGAGCAATTGGTTATTTCCTCTTCCTGTTGGGAAATGAGAGTTAAATTTGCCCGTCCAGACACCTCCAGCTAGCCTCTCATTGGTTCTCGCTATTCCTGTTCATCTTCCGCAGAAATTGCAAACTGTGCCAAACAGGAGGTTAAAGGCGCTGACTCTCCAAGTGGGGAGAGTGTTAGTAAAGCGTCTGGAATGTTGCACCCGAGTACCAGGGGAGGAAAACTGAGACATATTTGAACACGTCTCCCGATCACATGGTTGATCATACTCTGGGTTCCACATGCATGTTTTAGCTGAAGGAAGAATACCTAAAACCTGGGTAGTTGAAACCCGTGGAATGGGTACCATGCAATATGACTTCAAAGGGTCTTCATTTGCTCACCGAACCTCTCCAATCCTATCACTGCTGCGTTTATGCCCCTGTACACATGCTTGATTCTCTTTCGGAGACATAGCAATCCATAGGTTTTAAGATACTTACTAGTCAGGTACATTCTTAGGCGTTTAATATGGGGTGTTGAGTCCATTTCGTTGAGCAAGGAGTAGCTCTTGTCTATTCCATATTTGGCTTAAGGAACTTTATCTGTGCTCATTTCAATCTCTGGTTTTATGCAGCACCCCAACTCACCTTTACCCTTAAGCAAGAATAAGTTGGTTTTCTAAATTTGAGACGCTGTTCTGTTCTGTAATTCAGTTCCTGTGTAGCCAAGTTTACATTCCGTGTATTACTGATATGTTATGATGTTTCTTTTTCTGTGTGACTTATTTCAGTTAGAATCATCATACCTGAATCCACTCATTGTGCTACTAAGGGCCTGATGACACAGATTTCATTGCTGAGTGATATTGCTTTGTAAGTAAATACCACAACTTCTTTATCCATTTTTCACTTTCTGCGATGTTGAACTTGTACTGTAAACGAGGTTCTTGTAAACAGAGCCGTTCCAAACTTTGGGGTGGCTGTGTCTTTTTGATTTTAATTTCCCTAAGCTATAGGACCATAAGTGGAAGTGCCCTAGGTTCTGTTGCTTTGTTTTTTAGATGTTTCAGGAAACACCATACACTTCTCCCGAGTGGTTGTTGGCAATTTACATCCCGCCCATCAGCATAACAAGGCTCCCAGTTCTCCATGGCCTGTCCTGCCTTTCTGGATTTTACACTTTTTTCAGATGGCCCTTTTGACCGGGGGGAAGTGAGACTTCATTGTAGTGCAGATTTCCTTTGCAAGCTTGCTTGGTTGGCCAAAAAGGGCGTATGCGTTTTTTCCTGAATATATTCAGGAAAAAACGCATACGCCCTTTTTGGCCAAGTGCATCATTGTGGACGTTCTGCCTCTTTTCCTATGCTTTCAATGCAATTCCAGTCTACCTCCTGAAATCGGTTTCCTGCAATTCTGCCCCGCTTTCAAGTCCTCTTGGCAGCCTTACTTCAGTCTATTTTTGGACGATAGCTGTCATTTATAACTCTGCAGGTTTGTGAATTACAGTGCCCCTGAGCTCCTTTCTTCAACTCGGTTTCTTTTGAGCTGGCCGCAACACCGCAGGATGGCTTCAGGCCCTAATCTGGTTCCGGTACGGCACGCTGAGCCTTTGGTTATTTCCTCTTCCTGTTGGGAAATGAGAGTTAAATTTGCCCGTCCAGACACCTCCAGCTAGCCTCTCATTGGTTCTCGCTATTCCTGTTCATCTTCCGCAGAAATTGCAAACTGTGCCAAACAGGAGGTTAAAGGCGCTGACTCTCCAAGTGGGGAGAGTGTTAGTAAAGCGTCTGGAATGTTGCACCCGAGTACCAGGGGAGGAAAACTGAGACATATTTGAACACGTCTCCCGATCACATGGTTGATCATACTCTGGGTTCCACATGCATGTTTTAGCTGAAGGAAGAATACCTAAAACCTGGGTAGTTGAAACCCGTGGAATGGGTACCATGCAATATGACTTCAAAGGGTCTTCATTTGCTCACCGAACCTCTCCAATCCTATCACTGCTGCGTTTATGCCCCTGTACACATGCTTGATTCTCTTTCGGAGACATAGCAATCCATAGGTTTTAAGATACTTACTAGTCAGGTACATTCTTAGGCGTTTAATATGCGGTGTTGAGTCCATTTCGTTGAGCAAGGAGTAGCTCTTGTCTATTCCATATTTGGCTTAAGGAACTTTATCTGTGCTCATTTCAATCTCTGGTTTTATGCAGCACCCCAACTCACCTTTACCCTTAAGCAAGAATAAGTTGGTTTTCTAAATTTGAGACCCTGTTCTGTTCTGTAATTCAGTTCCTGTGTTGCCAAGTTTACATTCCGTGTATTACTGATATCTTATGATGTTTCTTTTTCTGTGTGACTTATTTCAGTTAGAATCATCATACCTGAATCCACTCATTGTGCTACTAAGGGCCTGATGACACAGATTTCATTGCTGAGTGATATTGCTTTGTAAGTAAATACAACAACTTCTTTATCCATTTTTCACTTTCTGCGATGTTGAACTTGTACTGTAAACGAGGTTCTTGTAAACAGAGCCGTTCCAAACTTTGGGGTGGCTGTGTCTTTTTGATTTTAATTTCCCTAAGCTATAGGACCATAAGTGGAAGTGCCCTAGGTTCTGTTGCTTTGTTTTTTAGATGTTTCAGGAAACACCATACACTTCTCCCGAGTGGTTGTTGGCAATTTACATCCCGCCCATCAGCATAACAAGGCTCCCAGTTCTCCATGGCCTGTCCTGCCTTTCTGGATTTTACACTTTTTTCAGATGGCCCTTTTGACCGGGGGGAAGTGAGACTTCATTGTAGTGCAGATTTCCTTTGCAAGCTTGCTTGGTTGGCCAAAAAGGGCGTATGCGTTTTTTCCTGAATATATTCAGGAAAAAACGCATACGCCCTTTTTGGCCAAGTGCATCATTGTGGACGTTCTGCCTCTTTTCCTATGCTTTCAATGCAATTCCAGTCTACCTCCTGAAATCGGTTTCCTGCAATTCTGCCCCGCTTTCAAGTCCTCTTGGCAGCCTTACTTCAGTCTATTTTTGGACGATAGCTGTCATTTATAACTCTGCAGGTTTGTGAATTACAGTGCCCCTGAGCTCCTTTCTTCAACTCGGTTTCTTTTGAGCTGGCCGCAACACCGCAGGATGGCTTCAGGCCCTAATCTGGTTCCGGTACGGCACGCTGAGCCTTTGGTTATTTCCTCTTCCTGTTGGGAAATGAGAGTTAAATTTGCCCGTCCAGACACCTCCAGCTAGCCTCTCATTGGTTCTCGCTATTCCTGTTCATCTTCCGCAGAAATTGCAAACTGTGCCAAACAGGAGGTTAAAGGCGCTGACTCTCCAAGTGGGGAGAGTGTTAGTAAAGCGTCTGGAATGTTGCACCCGAGTACCAGGGGAGGAAAACTGAGACATATTTGAACACGTCTCCCGATCACATGGTTGATCATACTCTGGGTTCCACATGCATGTTTTAGCTGAAGGAAGAATACCTAAAACCTGGGTAGTTGAAACCCGTGGAATGGGTACCATGCAATATGACTTCAAAGGGTCTTCATTTGCTCACCGAACCTCTCCAATCCTATCACTGCTGCGTTTATGCCCCTGTACACATGCTTGATTCTCTTTCGGAGACATAGCAATCCATAGGTTTTAAGATACTTACTAGTCAGGTACATTCTTAGGCGTTTAATATGCGGTGTTGAGTCCATTTCGTTGAGCAAGGAGTAGCTCTTGTCTATTCCATATTTGGCTTAAGGAACTTTATCTGTGCTCATTTCAATCTCTGGTTTTATGCAGCACCCCAACTCACCTTTCCCCTTAAGCAAGCATAAGTTGGTTTTCTAAATTTGAGACCCTGTTCTGTTCTGTAATTCAGTTCCTGTGTAGCCAAGTTTACATTCCGTGTATTACTGGTATCTTATGATGTTTCTTTTTCTGTGTGACTTATTTCAGTTAGAATCATCATACCTGAATCCACTCATTGTGCTGCTAAGGGCCTGATGACACAGATTTCATTGCTGAGTGATATTGCTTTGTAAGTAAATACCACAACTTCTTTATCCATTTTTCACTTTCTGCGATGTTGAACTTGTACTGTAAACGAGGTTCTTGTAAACAGAGCCGTTCCAAACTTTGGGGTGGCTGTGTCTTTTTGATTTTAATTTCCCTAAGCTATAGGACCATAAGTGGAAGTGCCCTAGGTTCTGTTGCTTTGTTTTTTAGATGTTTCAGGAAACACCATACACTTCTCCCGAGTGGTTGTTGGCAATTTACATCCCGCCCATCAGCATAACAAGGCTCCCAGTTCTCCATGGCCTGTCCTGCCTTTCTGGATTTTACACTTTTTTCAGATGGCCCTTTTGACCGGGGGGAAGTGAGACTTCATTGTAGTGCAGATTTCCTTTGCAAGCTTGCTTGGTTGGCCAAAAAGGGCGTATGCGTTTTTTCCTGAATATATTCATTAAAAAACGCATATGCCCTTTTTGGCCAAGTGCATCATTGTGGACGTTCTGCCTCTTTTCCTATGCTTTCAATGCAATTCCAGTCTACCTCCTGAAATCGGTTTCCTGCAATTCTGCCCCGCTTTCACGTCCTCTTGGCAGCCTTACTTCAGTCTATTTTTGGACGATAGCTGTCATTTATAACTCTGCAGGTTTGTGAATTACAGTGCCCCTGAGCTCCTTTCTTCAACTCGGTTTCTTGTGACCTGTCCGCAACACCGCAGGATGGCTTCAGGCCCTAATCTGGTTCCGGCCCGGCATGCTGAGCCTTTGGTTAATTCCTCTTCCTGGTGGGAAATGAGAGTTAAATTTGCCCATTCAGAAACCTCCAGCTAGTCTCTCATTGGTTCTCGCTATTCCTGTTCATCTTCCGCAGAAATTGCAAACTGGGCCAAACAGGAGGTTAAAGGGACTGACTCTCCAAGTGGGGAGAGTGTTAGTAAAGCGTCTGGAATGTTGCACCCGAGTACCAGGGGAGGAAAACTGAGACATATTTGAACACGTCTCCCGATCACATGGTTGATCATACTCTGGGTTCCACATGCATGTTTTAGCTGAAGGAAGAATACCTTAAACCTGGAGACTTGAGACCCGTGGAATGGGTCCCATGCAATATGACTTCAAAGGGTCTTCATTTGCTCACCGAACCTCTCCAATCCTATCACTGCTGCGTTTATCCCCCTGTACACACGCTTGATTCTCTTTCGGAGACATAGCAATCCATAGGTTTTAAGATACTTACCAGTCAGGTACATTCTTAGGCGTTTAATATGGGGTGTTGAGTCCATTTCGTTGAGCAAGGAGTAGCTCTTGTCTATTCCATATTTGGCTTAAGGAACTTTATCTGTGCTCATTTCAATCTCTGGTTTTATGCAGCACCCCAAGTCACCTTTCCCCTTCAGCAAGCATAAGTTGGTTTTCTAAATTTGAGACCCTGTTCTGTTCTGTAATTCAGTTCCTGTGTAGCCAAGTTTACATTCCGTGTATTAGTGATATCTTATGATGTTTCTTTTTCTGTGTGACTTATTTCAGTTAGAATCATCGTACCTGAATCCACTCATTATGCTGCTACGGGCCTGATGACATAGATTTCATTGCTGAGTGATACTGCATTGTAAGTAAATACCACAACTTCTTTATCCATTTTTCACTTTCTGCGTTGTTGAACTTGTACTGTAAACGAGGTTCTTGTAAACGGAGGCGTCCCAAACTTTGGGGTGGCTGTGTCTTTTTGATTTTAATTTCCCTAAGCTATAGGACCATAAGTGGAAGTGGCCTAGGTTCTGTTGCTTTGTTTTTTAGATGTTTCAGGAAACACCATACACTTCTCCTGAGTGGTTTTTGGCAATTTACATCCCGCCCATCAGCATAACAAGGCTCCCAGTTCTCCATGGCCTGTCCTGCCTTTCTGGATTTTACACTTTTTTCAGATGGCCCTTTTGACCGGGGGGAAGTGAGACTTCATTGTAGTGCAGATTTCCTTTGCAAGCTTGCTTGGTTGGCCAAAAAGTGCGTATGCGTTTTTTCCTGAATATATTCAGGAAAAAACGCATATGCCCTTTTTGGCCAAGTGCATCATTGTGGACGTTCTGCCTCTTTTCCTATGCTTTCAATGCAATTCCAGTCTACCTCCTGAAATCGGTTTCCTGCAATTCTGCCCCGCTTTCAAGTCCTCTTGTCAGCCTTACTTCAGTCTATTTTTGGACGATAGCTGTCATTTATAACTCTGCAGGTTTGTGAATTACAGTGCCCCTGAGCTCCTTTCTTCAACTCGCTTTCTTTTGAGGTGGCCGCAACACCGCAGGATGGCTTCAGGCCCTAATCTGCTACCGGCACGGCACGCTGAGCCTTTGGTTATTTCCTCTTCCTGGTGGGAAATGAGAGTTAAATTTGCCCGTCCAGACACCATCAGCTAGTCTCTCATTGGTTCTCCCTATTCCTGTTCATCTTCCGCAGAAATTGCAAACTGGGCCAAACAGGAGGTTAAAGGGACTGACTCTCCAAGTGGGGAGAGTGTTAGTAAAGCGTCTGGAATGTTGCACCCGAGTACCAGGGGAGGAAAACTGAGACATATTTGAACACGTCTCCAGATCACATGGTTGATCATACTCTAGGTTCTACATGCATATTTTAGCTGAAGGAAGAATACCTTAAACCTGGGTACTAGAAACCCGTGGAATGGGTACCATGCAATATGACTTCAAAGGGTCTACATTTGCTCACCGAACCTCTCCAATCCTATCACTGCTGCGTTTATGCCCCTGTACACACGCTTGATTCTCTTTTGGAGACATAGCAATCCATAGGTTTTAAGATACTTACTAGTCAGGTACATTCTTAGGCGTTTAATATGGGGTGTTGAGTCCATTTCGTTGAGCAAGGAGTAGCTCTTGTCTATTCCATATTTGGCTTAAGGAACTTTATCTGTGCTCATTTCAATCTCTGGTTTTATGCAGCACCCCAACTCACCTTTACCCTTAAGCAAGAATAAGTTGGTTTTCTAAATTTGAGACCCTGTTCTGTTCTGTAATTCAGTTCCTGTGTAGCCAAGTTTACATTCCGTGTATTACTGATATCTTATGATGTTTCTTTTTCTGTGTGACTTATTTCAGTTAGAATCATCATACCTGAATCCACTCATTGTGCTGCTAAGTTCCTGATGACACAGATTTCATTGCTGAGTGATATTGCTTTGTAAGTAAATACCACAACTTCTTTATCCATTTTTCACTTTCTGCAATGTTGAACTTGTACTGTAAACGAGGTTCTTGTAAACAGAGCCATTCCAAACTTTGGGGTGGCTGTGTCTTTTTGATTTTAATTTCCCTAAGCTATAGGACCATAAGTGGAAGTGCCCTAGGTTCTGTTGCTTTGCTTTTTAGATGTTTCAGGAAACACCATACACTTCTCCCGAGTGGTTGTTGGCAATTTACATCCCGCCCATCAGCATAACAAGGCTCCCAGTTCTCCATGGCCTGTCCTGCCTTTCTGGATTTTACACTTTTTTCAGATAGCCCTTTTGACCGGGGGGAAGTGAGACTTCATTGTAGTGCAGATTTCCTTTGCAAGCTTGCTTGGTTGGCCAAAAAGGGCGTATGCGTTTTTTCCTGAATATATTCAGGAAAAAACGCATACGCCCTTTTTGGCCAAGTGCATCATTGTGGACGTTCTGCCTCTTTTCCTATGCTTTCAATGCAATTCCAGTCTACCTCCTGAAATCGGTTTCCTGCAATTCTGCCCCGCTTTCAAGTCCTCTTGGCAGCCTTACTTCAGTCTATTTTTGGACGATAGCTGTCATTTATAACTCTGCAGGTTTGTGAATTACAGTGCCCCTGAGCTCCTTTCTTCAACTCGCTTTCTTTTGAGCTGGCCGCAACACCGCAGGATGGCTTCAGGCCCTAATCTGGTTCCGGCCCGGCATGCTGAGCCTTTGGTTAATTCCTCTTCCTGGTGGGAAATGAGAGTTAAATTTGCCCGTTCAGACACCTCCAGCTAGTCTCTCATTGGTTCTCGCTATTCCTGTTCATCTTCCGCAGAAATTGCAAACTGGGCCAAACAGGAGGTTAAAGGGACTGACTCTCCAAGTGGGGAGAGTGTTAGTAAGGCGTCTGGAATGTTGCACCCGAGTACCAGGGGAGGAAAACTGAGACATATTTGAACACGTCTCCCGTTCACATGGTTGATCATACTCTGGGTTCCACATGCATGTTTTAGCTGAAGGAAGAATACCTTAAACCTGGAGACTTGAGACCCGTGGAATGGGTACCATGCAATATGACTTCAAAGGGTCTTCATTTGCTCACCGAACCTCTCCAATCCTATCACTGCTGCGTTTATGCCCCTGTACACACGCTTGATTCTCTTTTGGAGACATAGCAATCCATAGGTTTTAAGATACTTACTAGTCAGGTACATTCTTAGGCGTTTAATATGGGCTGTTGAGTCCATTTCGTTGAGCAAGGAGTAGCTCTTGTCTATTCCATATTTGGCTTAAGGAACTTTATCTGTGCTCATTTCAATCTCTGGTTTTATGCAGCACCCCAACTCACCTTTCCCCTTAAGCAAGCATAAGTTGGTTTTCTAAATTTGAGACCCTGTTCTGTTTTGGAATGCAGTTCCTGTGTAGCCAAGTTTACATTCCGTGTATTAGTGATATCTTATGATGTTTCTTTTTCTGTGTGACTTATTTCAGTTAGAATCATCGTACCTGAATCCACTCATTATGCTGCTACGGGCCTGATGACATAGATTTCATTGCTGAGTGATACTGCATTGTACGTAAGTACCACAAGTTCTTTATCCATTTTTCACTTTCTGTGATATTGAACCTGTACTGTAAACGAGCTTCTTGTAAACAGAGGCGTCCCAAATTTTGGGGTGGCTGTGTCTTTTTGATTTTAATTTCCCTAAGCTATAGGACCATAAGTGGAAGTGCCCTAGGCTCTGTTGCTTTGTTTTTTAGATGTTTCAGGAAACACCATACACTTCTCCCGAGTGGTTGTTGGCAATTTACATCCCGCCCATCAGCATAACAAGGCTCCCAGTTCTCCATGGCCTGTCCTGCCTTTCTGGATTTTACACTTTTTTCAGATGGCCCTTTTGACCGGGGGGAAGTGAGACTTCATTGTAGTGCAGATTTCCTTTGCAAGCTTGCTTGGTTGGCCAAAAAGGGCGTATGCGTTTTTTCCTGAATATATTCAGGAAAAAACGCATACGCCCTTTTTGGCCAAGTGCATCATTGTGGACGTTCTGCCTCTTTTCCTATGCTTTCAATGCAATTCCAGTCTACCTCCTGAAATCGGTTTCCTGCAATTCTGCCCCGCTTTCAAGTCCTCTTGGCAGCCTTACTTCAGTCTATTTTTGGACGATAGCTGTCATTTATAACTCTGCAGGTTTGTGAATTACAGTGCCCCTGAGCTCCTTTCTTCAACTCGCTTTCTTGTGAGCTGGCCGCAACACCGCAGGATGGCTTCAGGCCCTAATCTGGTTCCGGCCCGGCATGCTGAGCCTTTTGTTAATTCCTCTTCCTGGTGGGAAATGAGAGTTAAATTTGCCCGTCCAGACACCTCCAGCTAGCCTCTCATTGGTTCTCGCTATTCCTGTTCATCTTCCACAGAAATTGCAAACTGGGCCAAACAGGAGGTTAAAGGGACTGACTCTCCAAGTGGGGAGAGTGTTAGTAAAGCGTCTGGAATGTTGCACCCGAGTACCAGGGGAGGGAAACTGAGACATATTT
This sequence comes from Stenella coeruleoalba, assembly GCF_951394435.1. NCBI lineage: Eukaryota > Metazoa > Chordata > Mammalia > Artiodactyla > Delphinidae > Stenella > Stenella coeruleoalba. Next base: position 49,201 of record NW_027646000.1, on the reverse strand, counting down.
GAACACGTCTCCCGATCACATGGTTGATCATACTCTAGGTTCCACATGCATGTTTTAGCTGAAGGAAGAATACCTTAAACCTGGGTAGTTGAAACCCGTGGAATGGGTACCATGCAATATGACTTCAAAGGGTCTTCATTTGCTCACCGAACCTCTCCAATCCTATCACTGCTGCGTTTATGCCCCTGTACACATGCTTGATTCTCTTTCGGAGACATAACAATCCATGGGTTTTAAGATACTTACTAGTCAGGTACATTCTTAGGCGTTTAATATGGGGTGTTGAGTCCATTTCGTTGAGCAAGGAGTAGCTCTTGTCTATTCCATATTTGGCTTAAGGAACTTTATCTGTGCTCATTTCAATCTCTGGTTTTATGCAGCACCCCAACTCACCTTTACCCTTAAGCAAGAATAAGTTGGTTTTCTAAATTTGAGACCCTGTTCTGTTCTGTAATTCAGTTCCTGTGTAGCCAAGTTTCCATTCCGTGTATTACTGATATCTTATGATGTTTCTTTTTCTGTGTGACTTATTTCAGTTAGAATCATCATACCTGAATCCACTCATTGTGCTGCTAAGTTCCTGATGACACAGATTTCATTGCTGAGTGATATTGCTTTGTAAGTAAATACCACAACTTCTTTATCCATTTTTCACTTTCTGCGATGTTGAACTTGTACTGTAAACGAGGTTCTTGTAAACAGAGCCATTCCAAACTTTGGGGTGGCTGTGTCTTTTTGATTTTAATTTCCCTAAGCTATAGGACCATAAGTGGAAGTGCCCTAGGTTCTGTTGCTTTGCTTTTTAGATGTTTCAGGAAACACCATACACTTCTCCCGAGTGGTTGTTGGCAATTTACATCCCGCCCATCAGCATAACAAGGCTCCCAGTTCTCCATGGCCTGTCCTGCCTTTCTGGATTTTACACTTTTTTCAGATGGCCCTTTTGACCGGGGGGAAGTGAGACTTCATTGTAGTGCAGATTTCCTTTGCAAGCTTGCTTGGTTGGCCAAAAAGGGCGTATGCGTTTTTTCCTGAATATATTCAGGAAAAAACGCATACGCCCTTTTTGGCCAAGTGCATCATTGTGGACGTTCTGCCTCTTTTCCTATGCTTTCAATGCAATTCCAGTCTACCTCCTGAAATCGGTTTCCTGCAATTCTGCCCCGCTTTCAAGTCCTCTTGGCAGCCTTACTTCAGTCTATTTTTGGACGATACCTGTCATTTATAACTCTGCAGGTTTGTGAATTACAGTGCCCCTGAGCTCCTTTCTTCAACTCGCTTTCTTTTGAGGTGGCCGCAACACCGCAGGATGGCTTCAGGCCCTAATCTGGTTCTTGTACGGCATGCTGAGCCTTTGGTTAATTCCTCTTCCTGGTGGGAAATGAGAGTTAAATTTGCCCGTCCAGACACCTCCAGCTAGCCTCTCATTGGTTCTCGCTATTCCTGTTCATCTTCCGAAGAAATTGCAAGCTGGGCCAAACAGGAGGTTAAAGGGACTGACTCTCCAAGTGGGGAGAGTGTTAGTAAAGCGTCTGGAATGTTGCACCCGAGTACCAGGGTACGAAAACTGAGACATATTTGAACACATCTCCCGTTCACATGGTTGATCATATTCTAGGTTCCACATGCATGTTTTAGCTGAAGGAAGAATACCTTAAACCTGGAGAGCTGAGACCCGAGTAATGCGTACCATGCAATATGACTTCAAAGGGTCTTCATTTGCTCACCGAACCTCTCCAATCCTATCACTGCTGCGTTTATGCCCCTGTACACATGCTTGATTCTCTTTTGGAGACATAGCAATCCATAGGTTTTAAGATACTTACTAGTCAGGTACATTCTTAGGCGTTTAATATGGGGTTTTGAGTCCATTTCGTTGAGCAAGGAGTAGCTCTTGTCTATTCCATATTTGGCTTAAGGAACTTTATCTGTGCTCATTTCAATCTCTGGTTCTATGCAGCACCCCAACTCACCTTTCCCCCTTAAGCAAGCATAAGTTGGTTTTCTAAATTTGAGACCCTGTTCTGTTTTGGAATGCAGTTCCTGTGTATCCACGTTTACATTCCGTGTATTACTGATATCTTATGATGTTTCTTTTTCTGTGTGACTTATTTCAGTTAGAATCATCGTACCTGAATCCACTCATTATGCTGCTACGGGCCTGATGACATAGATTTCATTGCTGAGTGATACTGCACTGTACGTAAGTACCACAAGTTCTTTATCCATTTTTCACTTTCTGTGATATTGAACTTGTACGGTAAACGAGGTTCTTGTAAACAGAGCCGTTCCAAACTTTGGGGTGGCTGTGTCTTTTTGATTTTAATTTCCCTAAGCTATAGGACCATAAGTGGAAGTGCCCTAGGCTCTGTTGCTTTGTTTTTTAGATGTTTCAGGAAACACCATACACTTCTCCTGAGTGGTTGTTGGCAATTTACATCCCGCCCATCAGCATAACAAGGCTCCCAGTTCTCCATGGCCTGTCCTGCCTTTCTGGATTTTACACTTTTTTCAGATGGCCCTTTTGACCGGGGGGAAGTGAGACTTCATTGTAGTGCAGATTTCCTTTGCAAGCTTGCTTGGTTGGCCAAAAAGGGCGTATGCGTTTTTTCCTGAATATATTCAGGAAAAAACGCATACGCCCTTTTTGGCCAAGTGCATCATTGTGGACGTTCTGCCTCTTTTCCTATGCTTTCAATGCAATTCCAGTCTACCTCCTGAAATCGGTTTCCTGCAATTCTGCCCCGCTTTCAAGTCCTCTTGGCAGCCTTACTTCAGTCTATTTTTGGACGATAGCTGTCATTTATAACTCTGCAGGTTTGTGAATTACAGTGCCCCTGAGCTCCTTTCTTCAACTCGCTTTCTTGTGAGCTGGCCGCAACACCGCAGGATGGCTTCAGGCCCTAATCTGGTTCCGGCCCGGCATGCTGAGCCTTTGGTTAATTCCTCTTCCTGGTGGGAAATGAGAGTTAAATTTGCCCGTCCAGACACCTCCAGCTAGCCTCTCATTGGTTCTCGCTATTCCTGTTCATCTTCCGCAGAAATTGCAAACTGGGCCAAACAGGAGGTTAAAGGGACTGACTCTCCAAGTGGGGAGAGTGTTAGTAAAGCGTCTGGAATGTTGCACCCGAGTACCAGGGGAGGAAAACTGAGACATATTTGAACACGTCTCCCGTTCACATGGTTGATCATACTCTGGGTTCCACATGCATGTTTTAGCTGAAGGAAGAATACCTTAAACCTGGAGACTTGAGACCCGTGGAATGGGTACCATGCAATATGACTTCAAAGGGTCTTCATTTGCTCACCGAACCTCTCCAATCCTATCACTGCTGCGTTTATGCCCCTGTACACACGCTTGATTCTCTTTTGGAGACATAGCAATCCATAGGTTTTAAGATACTTACTAGTCAGGTACATTCTTAGGCGTTTAATATGGGGTGTTGAGTCCATTTCGTTGAGCAAGGAGTAGCTCTTGTCTATTCCATATTTGGCTTAAGGAACTTTATCTGTGCTCATTTCAATCTCTGGTTTTATGCAGCACCCCAACTCACCTTTCCCCTTAAGCAAGCATAAGTTGGTTTTCTAAATTTGAGACCCTGTTCTGTTTTGGAATGCAGTTCCTGTGTAGCCAAGTTTACATTCCGTGTATTAGTGATATCTTATGATGTTTCTTTTTCTGTGTGACTTATTTCAGTTAGAATCATCATACCTGAATCCACTCATTGTGCTGCTAAGGGACTGATGACACAGATTTCATTGCTGAGTGATATTGCTTTGTAAGTAAATGCCACAACTTCTTTATCCATTTTTCACTTTCTGCGATGTTGAACTTGTACTGTAAACGAGGTTCTTGTAAACAGAGCCGTTCCAAACTTTGGGGTGGCTGTGTCTTTTTGATTTTAATTTCCCTAAGCTATAGGACCATAAGTGGAAGTGCCCTAGGTTCTGTTGCTTTGTTTTTTAGTTGTTTCAGGAAACACCATACACTTCTCCCAAGTGGTTCTTGGCAATTTACATCCCGCCCATCAGCATAACAAGGCTCCCAGTTCTCCATGGCCTGTCCTGCCTTTCTGGATTTTACACTTTTTTCAGATGGCCCTTTTGACCGGGGGAAGTGAGACTTCATTGTAGTGCAGATTTCATTTGCAAGCTTGCTTGGTTGGCCAAAAAGGGCGTATGCGTTTTTTCCTGAATATATTCAGGAAAAAACGCATACGCCCTTTTTGGCCAAGTGCATCATTGTGGACGTTCTGCCTCTTTTCCTATGATTTCAATGCAATTCCAGTCTACCTCCTGAAATCGGTTTCCTGCAATTCTGCCCCGCTTTCAAGTCCTCTTGTAAGCCTTACTTCAGTCTATTTTTGGACGATAGCTGTCATTTATAACTCTGCAGGTTTGTGAATTACAGTGCCCCTGAGCTCCTTTCTTCACCTCGCTTTCTTGTGACCTGGCCGCAACACCGCAGGATGGCTTCAGGCCCTAATCTGGTTCTGCAATGGCACGCTGAGCCTTTGGTTAATTCCTCTTCCTGGTAGGAAATGAGAGTTAAATTTGCCAGTCCAGAAACCTCCAGCTAGTCTCCATTGGTTCTCGCTATTCCTGTTCATCTTCCGCAGAAATTGCAAACTGGGCCAAACAGGAGGTTAAATGGACTGACTCTCCAAGTAGGGAGAGTGTTAGTAAAGCGTCTGGAATGTTGCACCCGAGTACCAGGGTACGAAAACTGAGACATATTTGAACACGTCTCCCGATCACATGGTTGATCATACTCTAGGTTCCACATGCATGTTTTAGCTGAAGGAAGAATACCTTAAACCTGGGTAGTTGAAACCCGTGGAATGGGTACCATGAAATATGACTTCAAAGGGTCTTCATTTGCTCACCGAACCTCTCCAATCCTATCACTGCTGCGTTTATGCCCCTGTACGCATGCTTGATTCTCTTTTGGAGACATAGCAATCCATAGGTTTTAAGATACTTACAAGTCAGGTACATTCTTAGGCGTTTAATATGCGGTGTTGAGTCCATTTCGTTGAGCAAGGAGTAGCTCTTGTCTATTCCATATTTGGCTTAAGGAACTTTATCTGTGCTCATTTCAATCTCTGGTTTTATGCAGCACCCCAACTCACCTTTACCCTTAAGCAAGCATAAGTTGTTTTTCTAAATTTGAGACCCTGTTCTGTTCTGTAATTCAGTTCCTGTGTAGCCAAGTTTACATTCCGTGTATTGCTGATATCTTATGATGTTTCTTTTTCTGTGTGACTTATTTCAGTTAGAATCATCATACCTGAATCCACTCATTGTGCTGCTAAGGGCCTGATGACACAGATTTCATTGCTGAGTGATATTGCTTTGTAAGTAAATACCACAACTTCTTTATCCATTTTTCACTTTCTGTGATATTGAACTTGTACGGTAAATGAGGTTCTTGTAAACAGAGCCGTTTGAAAATTTGGGGTGGCTGTGTCTTTTTGATTTTAAATTCCCTAAGCTATAGGACCATAAGTGGAAGTGCCCTAGGCTCTGTTGCTTTGTTTTTTAGATGTTTCAGGAAACACCATACACTTCTCCCGAGTGGTTGTTGGCAATTTACATCCCGCCCATCAGCATAACAAGGCTCCCAGTTCTCCATGGCCTGTCCTGCCTTTCTGGATTTTACACTTTTTTCAGATGGCCCTTTTGACCGGGGGGAAGTGAGACTTCATTGTAGTGCAGATTTCCTTTGCAAGCTTGCTTGGTTGGCCAAAAAGGGCGTATGCGTTTTTTCCTGAATATATTCAGGAAAAAACGCATACGCCCTTTTTGGCCAAGTGCATCATTGTGGACGTTCTGCCTCTTTTCCTATGCTTTCAATGCAATTCCAGTCTACCTCCTGAAATCGGTTTCCTGCAATTCTGCCCCGCTTTCAAGTCCTCTTGGCAGCCTTACTTCAGTCTATTTTTGGACGATAGCTGTCATTTATAACTCTGCAGGTTTGTGAATTACAGTGCCCCTGAGCTCCTTTCTTCAACTCGGTTTCTTTTGAGCTGGCCGCAACACCGCAGGATGGCTTCAGGTCCTAATCTGGTTCCGGTACGGCATGCTGAGCCTTTGGTTATTTCCTCTTCCTGTTGGGAAATGAGAGTTAAATTTGCCCGTCCAGACACCTCCAGCTAGCCTCTCATTGGTACTCGCTATTCCTGTTCATCTTCCGCAGAAATTGCAAACTGTGCCAAACAGGAGGTTAAAGGCGCTGACTCTCCAAGTGGGGAGAGTGTTAGTAAAGCGTCTGGAATGTTGCACCCAAGTACCAGGGGAGGAAAACTGAGACATATTTGAACACGTCTCCCGATCACATGGTTGATCATACTCTGGGTTCCACATGCATGTTTTAGCTGAAGGAAGAATACCTAAAACCTGGGTAGTTGAAACCCGTGGAATGGGTACCATGCAATATGACTTCAAAGGGTCTTCATTTGCTCACCGAACCTCTCCAATCCTATCACTGCTGCGTTTATGCCCCTGTACACATGCTTGATTCTCTTTCGGAGACATAGCAATCCATAGGTTTTAAGATACTTACTAGTCAGGTACATTCTTAGGCGTTTAATATGCGGTGTTGAGTCCATTTCGTTGAGCAAGGAGTAGCTCTTGTCTATTCCATATTTGGCTTAAGGAACTTTATCTGTGCTCATTTCAATCTCTGGTTTTATGCAGCACCCCAACTCACCTTTACCCTTAAGCAAAAATAAGTTGGTTTTCTAAATTTGAGACCCTGTTCTGTTCTGTAATTCAGTTCCTGTGTAGCCAAGTTTACATTCCGTGTATTACTGATATCTTATGATGTTTCTTTTTCTGTGTGACTTATTTCAGTTAGAATCATCATACCTGAATCCACTCATTGTGCTACTAAGGGCCTGATGACACAGATTTCATTGCTGAGTGATATTGCTTTGTAAGTAAATACCACAACTTCTTTATCCATTTTTCACTTTCTGCGATGTTGAACTTGTACTGTAAACGAGGTTCTTGTAAACAGAGCCGTTCCAAACTTTGGGGTGGCTGTGTCTTTTTGATTTTAATTTCCCTAAGCTATAGGACCATAAGTGGAAGTGCCCTAGGTTCTGTTGCTTTGTTTTTTAGATGTTTCAGGAAACACCATACACTTCTCCCGAGTGGTTGTTGGCAATTTACATCCCGCCCATCAGCATAACAAGGCTCCCAGTTCTCCATGGCCTGTCCTGCCTTTCTGGATTTTACACTTTTTTCAGATGGCCCTTTTGACCGGGGGGAAGTGAGACTTCATTGTAGTGCAGATTTCCTTTGCAAGCTTGCTTGGTTGGCCAAAAAGGGCGTATGCGTTTTTTCCTGAATATATTCAGGAAAAAACGCATACGCCCTTTTTGGCCAAGTGCATCATTGTGGACGTTCTGCCTCTTTTCCTATGCTTTCAATGCAATTCCAGTCTACCTCCTGAAATCGGTTTCCTGCAATTCTGCCCCACTTTCAAGTCCTCTTGGCAGCCTTACTTCAGTCTATTTTTCGACGATAGCTGTCATTTATAACTCTGCAGGTTTGTGAATTGCAGTGCCCCTGAGCTCCTTTCTTCACCTCGCTTTCTTGTGACCTGGCCGCAACACCGCAGGATGGCTTCAGGCCCTAATCTGGTTCCGGCCCGGCATGCTGAGCCTTTGGTTAATTCCTCTTCCTGGTGGGAAATGAGAGTTAAATTTGCCCATTCAGAAACCTCCAGCTAGTCTCTCATTGGTTCTCGCTATTCCTGTTCATCTTCCGCAGAAATTGCAAACTGGGCCAAACAGGAGGTTAAAGGGACTGACTCTCCAAGTGGGGAGAGTGTTAGTAAAGCGTCTGGAATGTTGCACCCGAGTACCAGGGGAGGAAAACTGAGACATATTTGAACATGTCTCCCGATCACATGGTTGATCATACTCTGGGTTCCACATGCATGTTTTAGCTGAAGGAAGAATACCTTAAACCTGGGTAGTTGAAACCCGTGGAATGGGTACCATGCAATATGACTTCAAAGGGTCTTCATTTGCTCACCGAACCTCTCCAATCCTATCACTGCTGCATTTATGCCCCTGTACACATGCTTGATTCTCTTTCGGAGACATAGCAATCCATAGGTTTTATGATACTTACTAGTCAGGTACATTCTTAGGCGTTTAATATGCGGTGTTGAGTCCATTTCGTTGAGCAAGGAGTAGCTCTTGTCTATTCCATATTTGGCTTAAGGAACTTTATCTGTGCTCATTTCAATCTCTGGTTTTATGCAGCACCCCAACTCACCTTTACCCTTAAGCAAGCATAAGTTGGTTTTCTAAATTTGAGACCCTCTTCTGTTCTGTAATTCAGTTCCTGTGTAGCCAAGTTTACATTCCGTGTATTACTGATATCTTATGATGTTTCTTTTTCTGTGTGACTTATTTCAGTTAGAATCATCATACCTGAATCCACTCATTGTGCTGCTAAGGGCCTGATGACACAGATTTCATTGCTGAGTGATATTGCTTTGTAAGTAAATACCACAACTTCTTTATCCATTTTTCACTTTCTGCGATGTTGAACTTGTACTGTAAACGAGGTTCTTGTAAACAGAGGCGTTCCAAACTTTGGGGTGGCTGTGTCTTTTTGATTTTAATTTCCCTAAGCTATAGGACCATAAGTGGAACTGCCCTAGGTTCTGTTGCTTTGTTTTTTAGATGTTTCAGGAAACACCATACACTTCTCCCGAGTGGTTGTTGGCAATTTACATCCCGCCCATCAGCATAACAAGGCTCCCAGTTCTCCATGGCCTGTCCTGCCTTTCTGGATTTTACACTTTTTTCAGATGGCCCTTTTGACCGGGGGGAAGTGAGACTTCATTGTAGTGCAGATTTCCTTTGCAAGCTTGCTTGGTTGGCCAAAAAGGGCGTATGCGTTTTTTCCTGAATATATTCAGGAAAAAACGCATACGCCCTTTTTGGCCAAGTGCATCATTGTGGACGTTCTGCCTCTTTTCCTATGCTTTCAATGCAATTCCAGTCTACCTCCTGAAATCGGTTTCCTGCAATTCTGCCCCACTTTCAAGTCCTCTTGGCAGCCTTACTTCAGTCTATTTTTCGACGATAGCTGTCATTTATAACTCTGCAGGTTTGTGAATTGCAGTGCCCCTGAGCTCCTTTCTTCACCTCGCTTTCTTGTGACCTGGCCGCAACACCGCAGGATGGCTTCAGGCCCTAATCTGGTTCCGGCCCGGCATGCTGAGCCTTTGGTTAATTCCTCTTCCTGGTGGGAAATGAGAGTTAAATTTGCCCATTCGGAAACCTCCAGCTAGTCTCTCATTGGTTCTCGCTATTCCTGTTCATCTTCCGCAGAAATTGCAAACTGGGCCAAACAGGAGGTTAAAGGGACTGACTCTCCAAGTGGGGAGAGTGTTAGTAAAGCGTCTGGAATGTTGCACCCGAGTACCAGGGGAGGAAAACTGAGACATATTTGAACATGTCTCCCGATCACATGGTTGATCATACTCTGGGTTCCACATGCATGTTTTAGCTGAAGGAAGAATACCTTAAACCTGGGTAGTTGAAACCCGTGGAATGGGTACCATGCAATATGACTTCAAAGGGTCTTCATTTGCTCACCGAACCTCTCCAATCCTATCACTGCTGCATTTATGCCCCTGTACACATGCTTGATTCTCTTTCGGAGACATAGCAATCCATAGGTTTTATGATACTTACTAGTCAGGTACATTCTTAGGCGTTTAATATGCGGTGTTGAGTCCATTTCGTTGAGCAAGGAGTAGCTCTTGTCTATTCCATATTTGGCTTAAGGAACTTTATCTGTGCTCATTTCAATCTCTGGTTTTATGCAGCACCCCAACTCACCTTTACCCTTAAGCAAGCATAAGTTGGTTTTCTAAATTTGAGACCCTGTTCTGTTCTGTAATTCAGTTCCTGTGTAGCCAAGTTTACATTCCGTGTATTACTGATATCTTATGATGTTTCTTTTTCTGTGTGACTTATTTCAGTTAGAATCATCATACCTGAATCCACTCATTGTGCTGCTAAGGGCCTGATGACACAGATTTCATTGCTGAGTGATATTGCTTTGTAAGTAAATACCACAACTTCTTTATCCATTTTTCACTTTCTGCGATGTTGAACTTGTACTGTAAACGAGGTTCTTGTAAACAGAGGCGTCCCAAACTTTGGGGTGGCTGTGTCTTTTTGATTTTAATTTCCCTAAGCTATAGGACCATAAGTGGAACTGCCCTAGGTTCTGTTGCTTTGTTTTTTAGATGTTTCAGGAAACACCATACACTTCTCCCGAGTGGTTGTTGGCAATTTACATCCCGCCCATCAGCATAACAAGGCTCCCAGTTCTCCATGGCCTGTCCTGCCTTTCTGGATTTTACACTTTTTTCAGATGGCCCTTTTGACCGGGGGGAAGTGAGACTTCATTGTAGTGCAGATTTCCTTTGCAAGCTTGCTTGGTTGGCCAAAAAGGGCGTATGCGTTTTTTCCTGAATATATTCAGGAAAAAACGCATACGCCCTTTTTGGCCAAGTGCATCATTGTGGACGTTCTGCCTCTTTTCCTATGCTTTCAATGCAATTCCAGTCTACCTCCTGAAATCGGTTTCCTGCAATTCTGCCCCGCTTTCAAGTCCTCTTGGCAGCCTTACTTCAGTCTATTTTTGGACGATAGCTGTCATTTATAACTCTGCAGGTTTGTGAATTACAGTGCCCCTGAGCTCCTTTCTTCAACTCGCTTTCTTTTGAGCTGGCCGCAACACCGCAGGATGGCTTCAGGCCCTAATCTGGTTCTGGCATGGCACGCTGAGCCTTTGGTTAATTCCTCTTCCTGGTAGGAAATGAGAGTTAAATTTGCCCGTCCAGACACCTCCAGCTAGTCTCCATTGGTTCTCGCTATTCCTGTTCATCTTCCGCAGAAATTGCAAACTGGGCCAAACAGGAGGTTAAATGGACTGACTCTCCAAGTGGGCAGAGTGTTAGTAAAGCGTCTGGAATGTTGCACCCGAGTACCAGGGTAGAAAAACTGAGACATATTTGAACATGTCTCCCGATCACATGGTTGATCATACTCTAGGTTCCACATGCATGTTTTAGCTGAAGGAAGAATACCTTAAACCTGGGTAGTTGATACCCGTGGAATGGGTACCATGAAATATGACTTCAAAGGGTCTTCATTTGCTCACCGAACCTCTCCAATCCTATCACTGCTGCGTTTATGCCCCTGTACACATGCTTGATTCTCTTTTGGAGACATAGCAATCCATAGGTTTTAAGATACTTACAAGTCAGGTACATTCTTAGGCGTTTAATATGCGGTGTTGAGTCCATTTCGTTGAGCAAGGAGTAGCTCTTGTCTATTCCATATTTGGCTTAAGGAACTTTATCTGTGCTCATTTCAATCTCTGGTTTTATGCAGCACCCCAACTCACCTTTACCCTTAAGCAAGCATAAGTTGTTTTTCTAAATTTGAGACCCTGTTCTGTTCTGTAATTCAGTTCCTGTGTAGCCAAGTTTACATTCCGTGTATTACTGATATCTTATGATGTTTCTTTTTCTGTGTGACTTATTTCAGTTAGAATCATCATACCTGAATCCACTCATTGTGCTGCTAAGGGCCTGATGACACAGATTTCATTGCTGAGTGATATTGCTTTGTAAGTAAATACCACAACTTCTTTATCCATTTTTCACTTTCTGTGATATTGAACTTGTACGGTAAACGAGGTTCTTGTAAACAGAGCCGTTTGAAAATTTGGAGTGGCTGTGTCTTTTTGATTTTAAATTCCCTAAGCTATAGGACCATAAGTGGAAGTGCCCTAGGCTCTGTTGCTTTGTTTTTTAGATGTTTCAGGAAACACCATACACTTCTCCCGAGTGGTTGTTGGCAATTTACATCCCGCCCATCAGCATAACAAGGCTCCCAGTTCTCCATGGCCTGTCCTGCCTTTCTGGATTTTACACTTTTTTCAGATGGCCCTTTTGACCGGGGGGAAGTGAGACTTCATTGTAGTGCAGATTTCCTTTGCAAGCTTGCTTGGTTGGCCAAAAAGGGCGTATGCGTTTTTTCCTGAATATATTCAGGAAAAAACGCATACACCCTTTTTGGCCAAGTGCATCATTGTGGACGTTCTGCCTCTTTTCCTATGCTTTCAATGCAATTCCAGTCTACCTCCTGAAATCGGTTTCCTGCAATTCTGCCCCGGTTTCAAGTCCTCTTGGCAGCCTTACTTCAGTCTATTTTTGGACGATAGCTGTCATTTATAACTCTGCAGGTTTGTGAATTACAGTGCCCCTGAGCTCCTTTCTTAAACTCGCTTTATTTTGAGCTGGCCGCAACACCGCAGGATGGCTTCAGGCCCTAATCTGGTTCCGGCACGGCACACTGAGCCTTTGGTTATTTCCTCTTCCTGGTGGGAAATGAGAGTTAAATTTGCCCGTCCAGAAACCTCCAGCTAGTCTCTCATTGGTTCTCGCTATTCCTGTTCATCTTCCGCAGAAATTGCAAACTGGGCCAAACAGGAGGTTAAAGGCGCTGACTCTCCAAGTGGGGAGAGTGTTAGTAAAGCGTCTGGAATGTTGCACCCGAGTACCAGGGGAGAAAAACTGAGACATATTTGAACACGTCTCCCGTTCACACGGTTGATCATACTCTGGGTTCCACCTGCATGTTTTAGCTGAAGGAAGAATACTTTAAACCTGCAGAGTTGAGACCCGTGGAATGGGTACCATGCAATATGACTTCAAAGGGTCTTCATTTGCTCACCGAACCTCTCCAATCCTATCACTGCTGCGTTTATGCCCCTGTACACACGCTTGATTCTCTTTTGGATACATAGCAATCCATAGGTTTTAAGATACTTACTAGTCAGGTACATTCTTAGGCGTTTAATATGGGGTGTTGAGTCCATTTCGTTGAGCAAGGAGTAGCTCTTGTCTATTCCATATTTGGTTTAAGGAACTTTATCTGTGCTCATTTCAATCTCTGGTTTTATGCAGCACCCCAACTCACCTTTCCCCTTAAGCAAGCATAAGTTGCTTTTCTAAATTTGAGACCCTGTTCTGTTTTGGAATTCAGTTCCTGTGTAGCCAACTTTACATTCTGTGTATTAGTGGTACCTTATGATGTTTCTTTTTCTGTGTGACTTATTTCAGTTAGAATCATCGTACCTGAATCCTCTCATTATGCTGCTACGGGCCTGATGACATAGATTTCATTGCTGAGTGATACTGCATTGTACGTAAGTACCACAAGTTCTTTATCCATTTTTCACTTTCTGTGATATTGAACTTGTACGGTAAACGAGGTTCTTGTAAACAGAGGCGTCCCAAACTTTGGGGTGGCTGTGTCTTTTTGATTTTAATTTCCCTAATCTATAGGACCATAAGTGGCAGTGCCCTAGGCTTTGTTGCTTTGTTTTTTAGATGTTTCAGGAAACACCATACACTTCTCCTGAGTGTCTGTTGGCAATTTTCATCCCGCCCGTCAGCATAACAAGGCTCCCAGTTCTCCATGGCCTGTCCTGCCTTTCTGGATTTTACACTTTTTTCAGATGGCCCTTTTGACAGGGGGGAAGTGAGACTTCATTGTAGTGCAGATTTCCTTTGCAAGCTTGCTTGGTTGGCCAAAAAGGGCGTATGCGTTTTTTCCTGAATATATTCAGGAAAAAACGCATACGCCCTTTTTGGCCAAGTGCATCATTGTGGACGTTCTGCCTCTTTTCCTATGCTTTCAATGCAATTCCAGTCTACCTCCTGAAATCGGTTTCCTGCAATTCTGTCCCACTTTCAAGTCCTCTTGGCAGCCTTACTTCAGTCTATTTTTGGACGATAGCTGTCATTTATAACTCTGCAGGTTTGTGAATTACAGTGCCCCTGAGCTCCTTTCTTCAACTCGCTTTCTTGTGAGCTGGCCGCAACACCGCAGGATGGCTTCAGGCCCTAATCTGCTACCGGCACGGCACGCTGAGCCTTTGGTTATTTCCTCTTCCTGGTGGGAAATGAGAGTTAAATTTGCCCGTCCAGACACCTCCAGCTAGTCTCTCATTGGTTCTCCCTATTCCTGTTCATCTTCCGCAGAAATTGCAAACTGGGCCAAACAGGAGGTTAAAGGGTCTGACTCTCCAAGTGAGGAGAGTGTTAGTAAAGCGTCTGGAATGTTGCACCCGAGTACCAGGGTACGAAAACTGAGACATATTTGAACACGTCTCCTGATCACATGGTTGATCATACTCTAGGTTCTACATGCATGTTTTAGCTGAAGGAAGAATACCTTAAACCTGGGTAGTAGAAACCCGTGGAATGGGTACCATGCAATATGACTTCAAAGGGTCTACATTTGCTCACCGAACCTCTCCAATCCTATCACTGCTGCGTTTATGCCCCTGTACACATGCTTGATTCTCATTCGGAGACATAGCAATCCATAGGTTTTAAGATACTTACTAGTCAGGTACATTCTTAGGCATTTAACATGCGGTGTTGAGTCCATTTCGTTGAGCAAGGAGTAGCTCTTGTCTATTCCATATTTGGCTTAAGGACCTTTATCTGTGCTCATTTCAATCTCTGGTTTTATGCAGCACCCCAACTCACCTTTCCACTTAAGCAAGCATAAGTTGCTTTTCTAAATTTGAGACCCTGTTGTGTTTTGGAATTCAGTTCCTGTGTAGCCAAGTTTACATTCTGTGTATTAGTGATACCTTATGATGTTTCTTTTTCTGTGTGACTTATTTCAGTTAGAATCATCGTACCTGAATCCACTCATTATGTTGCTACGGGCCTGATGACATAGATTTCATTGCTGAGTGATACTGCATTGTACGTAAGTACCACAAGTTCTTTATCCATTTTTCACTTTCTGCGATGTTGAACTTGTACTGTAAACGAGGTTCTTGTAAACAGAGCCATTCCAAACTTTGGCGTGGCTGTGTCTTTTTGATTTTAATTTCCCTAAGCTATAGGACCATAAGTGGAAGTGCCCTAGGTTCTGTTGCTTTGTTTTTTAGATGTTTCAGGAAACACCATACACTTCTCCCGAGTGGTTGTTGGCAATTTACATCCCGCCCATCAGCATAACAAGGCTCCCAGTTCTCCATGGCCTGTCCTGCCTTTCTGGATTTTACACTTTTTTCAGATGGCCCTTTTGACCGGGGGGAAGTGAGACTTCATTTTAGTGCAGATTTCCTTTGCAAGCTTGCTTGGTTGGCCAAAAAGTGCGTATGCGTTTTTTCCTGAATATATTCAGGAAAAAACGCATACGCCCTTTTTGGCCAAGTGCATCATTGTGGACGTTCTGCCTCTTTTCCTATGCTTTCAATGCAATTCCAGTCTACCTCCTGAAATCGGTTTCCTGCAATTCTGCCCCGCTTTCAAGTCCTCTTGGCAGCCTTACTTCAGTATATTTTTGGACGATAGCTGTCATTTATAACTCTGCAGGTTTGTGAATTACAGTGACCCTGAGCTCCTTTCTTCAACTCGGTTTCTTTTGAGCTGGCCGCAACACCGCAGGATGGCTTCAGGCCCTAATCTGGTTCCGGCCCGGCATGCTGAGCCTTTGGTTAATTCCTCTTCCTGGTGGGAAATGAGAGTTAAATTTGCCGGTTCAGACACCTCCAGCTAGTCTCTCATTGGTTCTCGCTATTCCTGTTCATCTTCCGCAGAAATTGCAAACTGGGCCAAACAGGAGGTTAAAGGGACTGACTCTCCAAGTGGGGAGAGTGTTAGTAAAGCATCTGGAATGTTGCACCCGAGTACCAGGGGAGGAAAACTGAGACATATTTGAACACGTCTCCCGTTCACATGGTTGATCATACTCTGGGTTCCACATGCATGTTTTAGCTGAAGGAAGAATACCTTAAACCTGGAGAGTTGAGACCCGTGGAATGGGTACCATGCAATATGACTTCAAAGGGTCTTCATTTGCTCACCGAACCTCTCCAATCCTATCACTGCTGCGTTTGTGCCCCTGTACACATGCTTGATTCTCTTTTGGAGACATAGCAATCCATAGGTTTTAAGATACTTACTAGTCAGGTACATTCTTAGGCGTTTAATATGGGGTGTTGAGTCCATTTCGTTGAGCAAGGAGTAGCTCTTGTCTATTCCATATTTGGCTTAAGGAACTTTATCTGTGCTCATTTCAATCTCTGGTTTTATGCAGCACCCCAACTCACCTTTACCCTTAAGCAAGCATAAGTTGGTTTTCTAAATTTGAGACCCTGTTCTGTTTTGGAATGCAGTTCCTGTGTAGCCAAGTTTACATTCCGTGTATTAGTGATATCTTTTGATGTTTCTTTTTCTGTGTGACTTATTTCAGTTAGAATCATTGTACCTGAATCCACTCATTATGCTGCTACGGGCCTGATGACATAGATTTCATTGCTGAGTGATACTGCATTGTACGTAAGTACCACAAGTTCTTTATCCATTTTTCACTTTCTGTGATATTGAACTTGTACGGTAAACGAGGTTCTTGTAAACGGAGGCGTCCCAAACTTTGGGGTGGCTGTGTCTTTTTGATTTTAATTTCCCTAAGCTATAGGACCATAAGTGGAAGTGCCCTAGGCTCTGTTGCTTTGTTTTTTAGATGTTTCAGGAAACACCATACACTTCTCCCGAGTGGTTGTTGGCAATTTACATCCCGCCCATCAGCATAACAAGGCTCCCAGTTCTCCATGGCCTGTCCTGCCTTTCTGGATTTTACACTTTTTTCAGATGGCCCTTTTGACCGGGGGGAAGTGAGACTTCATTGTAGTGCAGATTTCCTTTGCAAGCTTGCTTGGTTGGCCAAAAAGGGCGTATGCGTTTTTTCCTGAATATATTCAGCAAAAAACGCATACGCCCTTTTAGGCCAAGTGCATCATTGTGGACGTTCTGCCTCTTTTCCTATGCTTTCAATGCAATTCCAGTCTACCTCCTGAAATCGGTTTCCTGCAATTCTGCCCTGCTTTCAAGTCCTCTTGGCAGCCTTACTTCAGTCTATTTTTGGACGATAGCTGTCATTTATAACTCTGCAGGTTTGTGAATTACAGTGCCCCTGAGCTCCTTTCTTCAACTCGCTTTCTTGTGAGCTGGCCGCAACACCGCAGGATGGCTTCAGGCCCTAATCTGGTTCCGGCCCGGCATGCTGAGCCTTTGGTTAATTCCTCTTCCTGGTGGGAAATGAGAGTTAAATTTGCCCGTCCAGACACCTCCAGCTAGCCTCTCATTGGTTCTCGCTATTCCTGTTCATCTTCCGCAGAAATTGCAAACTGGGCCAAACAGGAGGTTAAAGGGACTGACTCTCCAAGTGGGGAGAGTGTTAGTAAAGCGTCTGCAATGTTGCACCCGAGTACCAGGGGAGGAAAACTGAGACATATTTGAACACGTCTCCCGATCACATGGTTGATCATACTCTAGGTTCCACATGCATGTTTTAGCTGAAGGAAGAATACCTTAAACCTGGGTAGTTGAAACCCGTGGAATGGGTACCATGCAATATGACTTCAAAGGGTCTTCATTTGCTCACCGAACCTCTCCAATCCTATCACTGCTGCGTTTATGCCCCTGTACACATGCTTGATTCTCTTTCGGAGACATAGCAATCCATAGGTTTTAAGATACTTACAAGTCAGGTACATTCTTAGGCGTTTAATATGGGGGTGTTGAGTCCATTTCGTTGAGCAAGGAGTAGCTCTTTTCTATTCCATATTTGGCTTAAGGAACTTTATCTGTGCTCATTTCAATCTCTGGTTTTATGCAGCACCCCAACTCACCTTTACCCTTAAGCAAGCATAAGTTGTTTTTCTAAATTTGAGACACTCTTCTGTTCTGTAATTCAGTTCCTGTGTAGCCAAGTTTACATTCCGTGTATTACTGATATTTTATGATGTTTCTTTTTCTGTGTGACTTATTTCAGTTAGAATCATCATACCTGAATCCACTCATTGTGCTGCTAAGGGCCTGATGACATAGATTTCATTGCTGAGTGATATTGCTTTGTAAGTGAATACCACAACTTCTTTATCCATTTTTCACTTTCTGCGATGTTGAACTTGTACTGTAAACGAGGTTCTTGTAAACAGAGCCGTTCCAAACTTTGGGGTGGCTGTGTCTTTTTGATTTTAATTTCCCTAAGCTATAGGACCATAAGTGGCAGTGCCCTAGGCTCTGTTGCTTTGTTTTTTAGATGTTTAAGGAAACACCATACACTTCTCCGGAGTGTCTGTTGGCAATTTACATCCCGCCCATCAGCATAACAAGGCTCCCAGTTCTCAATGGCCTGTTGCCTTTTTGGATTTTACACTTTTTTCAGATGGCCCTTTTGACCGGGGGGAAGTGAGACTTCATTGTAGTGCAGATTTCCTTTGCAAGCTTGCTTGGTTGGCCAAAAAGGGCGTATGCGTTTTTTCCTGAATATATTCAGGAAAAAACACATACGCCCTTTTTGGCCAAGTGCATCATTGTGGACGTTCTGCCTCTTTTCCTATGCTTTCAATGCAATTCCAGTCTACCTCCTGAAATCGGTTTCCTGCAATTCTGCCCCGCTTTCAAGTCCTCTTGGCAGCCTTACTTCAGTCTATTTCTGGACGATAGCTGTCATTTATAACTCTGCAGGTTTGTGAATTACAGTGCCCCTGAGCTCCTTTCTTCAACTCGCTTTCTTGTGACCTGGCCGCAACACCGCAGGATGGCTTCAGGCCCTAATCTGGTTCCGGCACGGCACGCTGAGCCTTTGGTTATTTCCTCTTCCTGGTGGGAAATGAGAGTTAAATTTGCCCGTCCACACACCTCAAGCTAGTCTCTCATTGGTTCTCGCTATTCCTGTTCATCTTCCGCAGAAATTGCAAACTGGGCCAAACAGGAGGTTAAAGGCGCTGACTCTCCAAGTGGGGAGAGTGTTAGTAAAGCGTCTGGAATGTTGCACCCGAGTACCAGGGGAGGAAAACTGAGACATATTTGAACACGTCTCCCGTTCACATGGTTGATCATACTTGGGTTCCACATGCATGTTTTAGCTGAAGGAAGAATACCTTAAACCTGGAGAGTTAAGACCCATGTAATGGGTACCATGCAATATGACTTCAAAGGGTCTTCATTTGCTCACCGAACCTCTCCAATCCTATCACTGCTGCGTTTATGCCCCTGTACACATGCTTGATTCTCTTTCGGAGACATAGCAATCCATAGGTTTTAAGATACTTACTAGTCAGGTACATTCTTAGGCGTTTAATATGCGGTGTTGAGTCCATTTCGTTGAGCAAGGAGTAGCTCTTGTCTATTCCATATTTGGCTTAAGGAACTTTATCTGTGCTCATTTCAATCTCTGGTTTTATGCAGCAACCCAACTCACCTTTCCCCTTAAGCAGGCATAAGTTGGTTTTCTAAATTTGAGACCCTGTTCTGTTTTGGAATTCAGTTCCTGTGTAGCCAAGTTTACATTCCGTGTATTAGTGATATGTTATGATGTTTCTTTTTCTGTGTGACTTATTTCAGTTAGAATCATCGTACCTGAATCCACTCATTATGCTGCTAAGGGCCTGATGACATAGATTTCATTGCTGAGTGATACTGCATTGTACGTAAGTACCACAAGTTCTTTATCCATTTTTCACTTTCTACGATGTTGAACTTGTACTGTAAACGAGGTTCTTGTAAACAGAGGCGTCCCAAACTTTGGGGTGACTGTGTCTTTTTGATTTTAATTTCCCTAAGCTATAGGACCATAAGTGGAAGTGCCCTAGGCTCTGTTGCTTTGTTTTTTAGATGTTTCAGGAAACACCATACACTTCTCCCGAGTGGTTGTTGGCAATTTACATCCCGCCCATCAGCATAACAAGGCTGCCAGTTCTCCATGGCCTGTCCTGCCTTTCTGGATTTTACACTTTTTTCAGATGGCCCTTTTGACCGGGGGGAAGTGAGACTTCATTGTAGTGCAGATTTCCTTTGCAAGCTTGCTTGGTTGGCCAAAAAGGGCGTATGCGTTTTTTCCTGAATATATTCAGGAAAAAACGCATACGCCCTTTTTGGCCAAGTGCATCATTGTGGACGTTCTGCCTCTTTTCCTATGCTTTCAATGCAATTCCAGTCTACCTCCTGAAATCGGTTTCCTGCAATTCTGCCCCGCTTTCAAGTCCTCTTGGCAGCCTTACTTCAGTATAGTTTTGGACGATAGCTGTCATTTATAACTCTGCAGGTTTGTGAATTACAGTGCCCCTGAGCTCCTTTCTTCAACTCGCTTTCTTGTGACCTGGCCGCAACACCGCAGGATGGCTTCAGGCCCTAATCTGGTTCCGGCACGGCACGCTGAGCCTTTGGTTAATTCCTCTTCCTGGTGGGAAATGAGAGTTAAATTTGCCCGTCCAGACACCTCCAGCTAGCCTCTTATTGGTTCTCGCTATTCCTGTTCATCTTCCGCAGAAATTGCAAACTGGGCCAAACAGGAGGTTAAAGGGACTGACTCTCCAAGTGGGGAGAGTGTTAGTAAAGCGTCTGGAATGTTGCACCCGAGTACCAGGGTATGAAAACTGAGACATATTTGAACACGTCTCCCGATCACATGGTTGATCATACTCTAGGTTCCACATGCATGTTTTAGCTGAAGGAAGAATACCTTAAACCTGGAGAGTTGAGACCCGTGTAATGGGTACCATGCAATATGACTTCAAAGGGTCTTCATTTGCTCACCGAACCTCTCCAATCCTATCACTGCTGCGTTTATGCCCCTGTACACATGCTTGATTCTCTTTCGGAGACATAGCAATCCATAGGTTTTAAGATACTTACTAGTCAGGTACATTCTTAGGCGTTTAATATGCGGTGTTGAGTCCATTTCGTTGAGCAAGGAGTAGCTCTTGTCTATTCCATATTTGACTTAAGGAACTTTATCTGTGCTCATTTCAATCTCTGGTTTTATGCAGCACCCCAACTCACCTTTACCCTTAAGCAAGCATAAGTTGGTTTTCTAAATTTGAGACCCTGTTCTGTTCTGTAATTCAGTTCCTGTGTAGCCAAGTTTACATTCCGTGTATTACTGATATCTTATGATGTTTCTTTTTCTGTGTGACTTATTTCAGTTAGAATCATCATACCTGAATCCACTCATTGTGCTGCTAAGGGCCTGATGACACAGATTTCATTGCTGAGTGATATTGCTTTGTAAGTAAATACCACAAGTTCTTTATCCATTTTTCACTTTCTGCGATGTTGAACTTGTACTGTAAACGAGGTTCTTGTAAACAGAGGCGTACCAAACTTTGGGGTGGCTGTGTCTTTTTGATTTTAATTTCCCTAAGCTATAGGACCATAAGTGGCAGTGCCCTAGGCTCTGTTGCTTTGTTTTTTAGATGTTTCAGGAAACACCATACACTTCTCCCGAGTGTCTGTTGGCAATTTACATCCCGCCCATCAGCATAACAAGGCTCCCAGTTCTCCATGGCCTGTCCTGCCTTTCTGGATTTTACACTTTTTTCAGATGGCCCTTTTGACCGGGGGGAAGTGAGACTTCATTGTAGTGCAGATTTCCTTTGCAAGCTTGCTTGGTTGTCCAAAAAGGGCGTATGCGTTTTTTCCTCAATATATTCAGGAAAAAACCCATACGCCCTTTTTGGCCAAGTGCATCATTGTGGACGTTCTGCCTCTTTTCCTATGCTTTCAATGCAATTCCAGTCTACCTCCTGAAATCGGTTTCCTGCAATTCTGCCCCGCTTTCAAGTCCTCTTGGCAGCCTTACTTCAGTCTATTTTTGGACGATAGCTGTCATTTATAACTCTGCAGGTTTGTGAATTACAGTGCCCCTGAGCTCCTTTCTTCAACTCGCTTTCTTGTGAGCTGGCCGCAACACCGCAGGATGGCTTCAGGCCCTAATCTGGTTGCGGTACGGCGCGCTGAGCCTTTGGTTATTTCCTCTTCCTGGTGGGAAATGAGAGTTAAATTTGCCCGTCCAGACACCTCCAGCTAGCCTCTCATTGGTTCTCGCTATTCCTGTTCATCTTCCGCAGAAATTGCAAACTGGGCCAAACAGGAGGTTAAAGGCGCTGACTCTCCAAGTGGGGAGAGTGTTAGTAAAGCGTCTGGAATGTTGCACCCGAGTACCAGGGTACGAAAACTGAGACATATTTGAACACGTCTCCCGTTCACATGGTTGATCATACTTGGGTTCCACATGCATGTTTTAGCTGAAGGAAGAATACCTTAAACCTGGAGAGTTGAGACCCGTTTAATGGGTACCATGCAATATGACTTCAAAGGGTCTTCATTTGCTCACCGAACCTCTCCAATCCTATCACTGCTGCGTTTATGCCCCTGTACACATGCTTGATTCTCTTTTGGAGACATAGCAATCCATAGGTTTTAAGATACTTACTAGTCAGGTACATTTTTAGGTGTTTAATATGCGGTGTGGAGTCCATTTCGTTGAGCAAGGAGTAGCTCTTGTCTATTCCATATTTGACTTAAGGAACTTTATCTGTGCTCATTTCAATCTCTGGTTTTATGCAGCACCCCAACTCACCTTTACGCTTAAGCAAGCATAAGTTGGTTTTCTAAATTTGAGACCCTGTTCTGTTCTGTAATTCAGTTCCTGTGTAGCCAAGTTTACATTCCGTGTATTACTGATATCTTATGATGTTTCTTTTTCTGTGTGACTTACTTCACTTAGAATCATCATACCTGAATCCACTCATTGTGCTGCTAAGGGCCTGATGACACAGATTTCATTGCTGAGTGATATTGCTTTGTAAGTAAATACCACAAGTTCTTTATCCATTTTTCACTTTCTGCGATGTTGAACTAGTACTGTAAACGAGGTTCTTGTAAACAGAGCCATTCGAAACATTGGGGTGGCTGTGTCTTTTTGATTTTAAATTCCCTAAACTATAGGACCATAAGTGGAAGTGCCCTAGGCTCCCTTGCTTTGTTTTTTAGATGTTTCAGGAAACACCATACACTTCTCCCGAGTGTTTGTTGGCAATTTACATCCCGCCCTTCAGCATAACAAGGCTCCCAGTTCTCCATGGCCTGTCCTGCCTTTCTGGATTTTACACTTCTTTCAGATGGCCCTTTTGACCGGGGGGAAGTGAGACTTCATTGTAGTGCAGATTTCCTTTGCAAGCTTGCTTGGTTGGCCAAAAAGGGCGTATGCGTTTTTTCCTGAATATATTCAGGAAAAAACGCATACGCCCTTTTTGGCCAAGTGCATCATTGTGGACGTTCTGCCTCTTTTCCTATGCTTTCAATGCAATTCCAGTCTACCTCCTGAAATCGGTTTCCTGCAATTCTGCCCCGCTTTCAAGTCCTCTTGGCAGCCTTACTTCAGTCTATTTTTGGACGATAGCTGTCATTTATAACTCTGCAGGTTTGTGAATTACAGTGCCCCTGAGCTTCTTTCTTCAACTCGCTTTCTTTTGAGCTGGCCGCAACACCGCAGGATGGCTTCAGGCCCTAATCTGGTTCCGGCACGACACACTGAGCCTTTGGTTATTTCCTCTTCCTGGTGGGAAATGAGAGTTAAATTTGCCCGTCCAGACACCTCCAGCTAGCCTCTCATTGGTTCTCGCTATTCCTGTTCTTCTTCCGCAGAAATTGCAAACTGGGCCAAACAGGAGGTTAAAGGCGCTGACTTTCCAAGTGGGGAGAGTGTTAGTAAAGCGTCTGGAATGTTGCACCCGAGTACCAGGGGAGGAAAACTGAGACATATTTGAACACATCTCCCGTTCACATGGTTGATCATACTTGGGTTCCACATGCATGTTTTAGCTGAAGGAAGAATACCTAAAACCTCGGTAGTTGAAACCCGTGGAATGCGTACCATGCAATATGACTTCAAAGGGTCTTCATTTGCTCACCGAACCTCTCCAATCCTATCACTGCTGCGTTTATGCCCCTGTACACATGCTTGATTCTCTTTCGGAGACATAGCAATCCATAGGTTTTAAGATACTTACTAGTCAGGTACATTCTTAGGCGTTTAATATGCGGTGTTGAGTCCATTTCGTTGAGCAAGGAGTAGCTCTTGTCTATTCCATATTTGGCTTAAGGAACTTTATCTGTGCTCATTTCAATCTCTGGTTTTATGCAGCACCCCAACTCACCTTTACCCTTAAGCAAGCATAAGTTGGTTTTCTAAATTTGAGACCCTGTTCTGTTCTGTAATTCAGTTCCTGTGTAGCCAAGTTTACATTCCGTGTATTACTGATATCTTATGATGTTTCTTTTTCTGTGTGACTTATTTCAGTTAGAATCATCATACCTGAATCCACTCATTGTGCTGCTAAGGGCCTGATGACACAGATTTCATTGCTGAGTGATATTGCTTTGTAAGTAAATACCACAACTTCTTTATCCATTTTTCACTTTCTGCGATGTTGAACTTGTACTGTAAACGAGGTTCTTGTAAACAGAGGCGTCCCAAACTTTGGGGTGGCTGTGTCTTTTTGATTTTAATTTCCCTAAGCTATAGGACCATAAGTGGCAGTGCCCTAGGCTCTGTTGCTTTGTTTTTTAGATGTTTCAGGAAACACCATACACTTCTCCCCAGTGTCTGTTGGCTATTTACATCCCGCCCATCAGCATAACAAGGCTCCCAGTTCTCCATGGCCTGTCCTGCCTTTCTGGATTTTACACTTTTTTCAGATGGCCCTTTTGACCGGGGGGAAGTGAGACTTCATTGTAGTGCAGATTTCCTTTGCAAGCTTGCTTGGTTGGCCAAAAAGGGCGTATGGGTTTTTTCCTGAATATATTCAGGAAAAAACGCATACGCCCTTTTTGGCCAAGTGCATCATTGTGGACGTTCTGCCTCTTTTCCTATGCTTTCAATGCAATTCCAGTCTACCTCCTGAAATCGGTTTCCTGCAATTCTGCCCCGCTTTCAAGTCCTCTTGGCAGCCTTACTTCAGTCTATTTTTGGACGATAGCTGTCATTTATAACTCTGCAGGTTTGTGAATTACAGTGCCCCTGAGCTCCTTTCTTCACCTCGCTTTCTTGTGACCTGGCCGCAACACCGCAGGATGGCTTCAGGCCCTAATCTGGTTCCGGCACGGCACGCTGAGCCTTTGGTTAATTCCTCTTCCTGGTGGGAAATGAGAGTTAAATTTGCCCGTCCAGACACCTCCAGCTAGTCTCTCATTGGTTCTCGCTATTCCTGTTCATCTTCCGCAGAAATTGCAAACTGGGCCAAACAGGAGGTTAAAGGCGCTGACTCTCAAAGTGGGGAGAGTGTTAGTAAAGCGTCTGGAATGTTGCACCCGAGTACCAGGGGAGGAAAACTGAGACATATTTGAACACGTCTCCCGTTCACATGGTTGATCATACTTGGGTTCCACATGCATGTTTTAGCTGAAGGAAGAATACCTAAAACCTGGGTAGTTGAAACCCGTGGAATGGGTACCATGCAATATGACTTCAAAGGGTCTTCATTTGCTCACCGAACCTCTCCAATCCTATCACTGCTGCGTTTATGCCCCTGTACACATGCTTGATCCTCTTTCAGAGACATAGCAATCCATAGGTTTTAAGATACTTACTAGTCAGGTACATTCTTAGGCGTTTAATATGCGGTGTTGAGTCCATTTCGTTGAGCAAGGAGTAGCTCTTGTCTATTCCATATTTGGCTTAAGGAACTTTATCTGTGCTCATTTCAATCTCTGGTTTTATGCAGCACCCCAACTCACCTTTCCCCTTAAGCAAGCATAAGTTGGTTTTCGAAATTTGAGACCCTGTTCTGTTCTGTAATTCAGTTCCTGTGTAGCCAAGTTTACATTCCGTGTATTAGTGATATCTTATGATGTTTCTTTTTCTGTGTGACTTATTTCAGGTAGAATCATCATACATGAATCCACTCATTGTGCTGCTAAGGGCCTGATGACACAGATTTCATTGCTGAGTGATATTGCTTTGTAAGTAAATACCACAACTTCTTTATCCATTTTTCACTTTCTGCGATGTTGAACTTGTACTGTAAACGAGGTTCTTGTAAACAGAGGCGTCCCAAACTTTGGGGTGGCTGTGTCTTTTTGATTTTAATTTCCCTAAGCTATAGGACCATAAGTGGAAGTGCCCTAGGCTCTGTTGCTTTGTTTTTTAGATGTTTCAGGAAACACCATACACTTCTCCCGAGTGTCTGTTGGCAATTTACATCCCGCCCATCAGCATAACAAGGCTCCCAGTTCTCCATGGCCTGTCCTGCCTTTCTGGATTTTACACTTTTTTCAGATGGCCCTTTTGAGCGGGGGGGGGGGGGGGGGGGGAGTGAGACTTCATTGTAGTGCAGATTTCCTTTGCAAGCTTGCTTGGTTGGCCAAAAAGGGCGTATGCGTTTTTTCCTGAATATATTCAGGAAAAAACGCATACGCCCTTTTTGGCCAAGTGCATCATTGTGGATGTTCTGCCTCTTTTCCTATGCTTTCAATGCAATTCCAGTCTACCTCCTGAAATTGGTTTCCTGCAATTCTGCCCCGCTTTCAAGTCCTCTTGGCAGCCTTACTTCAGTCTATTTTTGGACGATAGCTGTCATTTATAACTCTGCGGGTTTGTGAATTACAGTGCCCCTGAGCTCGTTTCTTCAACTCGCTTTCTTGTGACCTGGCCGCAACACCGCAGGATGGCTTCAGGCCCTAATCTGGTTCTGGCACGGCACGCTGAGCCTTTGTTTATTTCCTCTTCCTGGTGGGAAATGAGAGTTAAATTTGCCCGTCCAGACACCTCCAGCTAGTCTCTCATTGGTTCTCGCTATTGCTGTTCATCTTCCGCAGAAATTGCAAACTGGGCCAAACAGGAGGTTAAAGGCGCTGACTCTCCAAGTGGGGAGAGTGTTAGTAAAGCGTCTGGAATGTTGCACCCGAGTACCAGGGTACGAAAACTGAGACATATTTGAACACGTCTCCCGTTCACATGGTTGATCATACTTGGGTTCCACATGCATGTTTTAGCTGAAGGAAGAATACCTAAAACCTGGGTAGTTGAAACCCGTGGAATGGGTACCATGCAATATGACTTCAAAGGGTCTTCATTTGCTCACCGAACCTCTCCAATCCTATCACTACTGCGTTTATGCCCCTGTAAACATGCTTGATTCTCTTTTGGAGACATAGCAATCCATAGGTTTTAAGATACTTACTAATCAGGTACATTCTTAGGCGTTTAATATGCGGTGTTGAGTCCATTTCGTTGAGCAAGGAGTAGCTCTTGTCTATTCCATATTTGGCTTAAGGAACTTTATCTGTGCTCATTTCAATCTCTGGTTTTATGCAGCACCCCAACTCACCTTTCCCCTTAAGCAAGCATAAGTTGGTTTTCTAAATTTGAGACCCTGTTCTGTTCTGTAATTCAGTTCCTGTGTAGCCAAGTTTACATTCCGTGTATTACTGATATCTTATGATGTTTCTTTTTCTGTGTGACTTATTTCAGTTAGAATGATCATACCTGAATCCACTCATTGTGCTGCTAAGGGCCTGATGACACAGATTTCATTGCTGAGTGATATTGCTTTGTAAGTAAATACCACAACTTCTTTATCCATTTTTCACTTTCTGCGATGTTGAACTTTTACTGTAAACGAGGTTCTTGTAAACAGAGCCGTTCCAAACTTTGGGGTGGCTGTATCTTTTTGATTTTAATTTCCCTAAGCTATAGGACCATAAGTGGAAGTGCCCTAGGTTCTGTTGCTTTGTTTTTTAGATGTTTCAGGAAACACCATACACTTCTCCCGAGTGTCTGTTGGCAATTTACATCCCGCCCATCAGCATAACAAGGCTCCCAGTTCTCCATGGCCTGTCCTGCCTTTCTGGATTTTACACTTTTTTCAGATGGCCCTTTTGACCGGGGGGAAGTGAGACTTCATTGTAGTGCAGATTTCCTTTGCAAGCTTGCTTGGTTGGCCAAAAAGGGCGTATGCGTTTTTTCCTGAATATATTCAGGAAAAAACGCTTACGCCCTTTTTGGCCAAGTGCATCATTGTGGAAGTTCTGCCTCTTTTCCTATGCTTTCAATGCAATTCCAGTCTACCTCCTGAAATCGGTTTCCTGCAATTCTGCCCCGCTTTCAAGTCCTCTTGGCAGCCTTACTTCAGTCTATTTTTGGACGATACCTGTCATTTATAACTCTGCAGGTTTGTGAATTACAGTGCCCCTGAGCTCCTTTCTTCAACTCGCTTTCTTGTGACCTGGCCGCAACACCGCAGGATGGCTTCAGGCCCTAATCTGGTTCCGGCACGGCACGCTGAGCCTTTGGTTAATTCCTCTTCCTGGTGGGAAATGAGAGTTAAATTTGCCCGTCCAGACACCTCCAGCTAGTCTCTCATTGGTTCTCGCTATTCCTGTTCATCTTCCGCAGAAATTGCAAACTGGGCCAAACAGGAGGTTAAAGGCGCTGACTCTCCAAGTGGGGAGAGTGTTAGTAAAGCGTCTGGAATGTTGCACCCGAGTACCAGGGGAGGAAAACTGAGACATATTTGAACACGTCTCCCGTTCACATGGTTGATCATACTTGGGTTCCACATGCATGTTTTAGCTGAAGGAAGAATACCTTAAACCTGGATAGTTGAGACCCGTGTAATGGGTACCATGCAATATGACTTCAAAGGGTCTTCATTTGCTCACCGAACCTCTCCAATCCTATCACTGCTGCGTTTATGCCCCTGTACACACGCTTGATTCTCTTTTGGAGACATAGCAATCCATAGGTTTTACGATACTTACTGGTCAGGTACATTCTTAGGCGTTTAATA
Source organism: Stenella coeruleoalba (assembly GCF_951394435.1). NCBI lineage: Eukaryota > Metazoa > Chordata > Mammalia > Artiodactyla > Delphinidae > Stenella > Stenella coeruleoalba. Next base: position 20,482 of record NW_027646000.1, on the reverse strand, counting down.
TGCGGTGTTCAGTCCATTTCGTTGAGCAAGGAGTAGCTCTTGTCTATTCCATATTTGACTTAAGGAACTTTATCTGTGCTCATTTCAATCTGTGGTTTTATGCAGCACCCCAACTCACCTTTACCCTTAAGCAAGCATAAGTTGGTTTTCTAAATTTGAGACCCTGTTCTGTTTTGGAATGCAGTTCCTGTGTAGCCAAGTTTACATTCCGTGTATTAGTGATATCTTATGAAGTTTCTTTTTCTGTGTGACTTATTTCAGGTAGAATCATCATACATGAATCCACTCATTATGCTGCTACGGGCCTGATGACATAGATTTCATTGCTGAGTGATACTGCGTTGTAAGTAAATACCACAAGTTCTTTATCCATTTTTCACTTTCTGCGATGTTTAACTTGTACTGTAAACGAGGTTCTTCTAAACAGAGGCTTCCCAAACTTTGGGGTGGCCTTGTCTTTTTGATTTTAATTTCCCTAAGCTATAGGACCATAAGTGGAAGTGCCCTAGGCTCTGTTGCTTTGTTTTTTAGATGTTTCAGGAAACACCATACACTTCTCCCGAGTGGTTGTTGGCAATTTACATCCCGCCCATCAGCATAACAAGGCTCCCAGTTCTCCATGGCCTGTCCTGCCTTTCTGGATTTTACACTTTTTTCAGATGGCCCTTTTGACGGGGGGAAGTGAGACTTCATTGTAGTGCAGATTTCCTTTGCAAGCTTGCTTGGTTGGCCAAAAAGGGCGTATGCGTTTTTTCCTGAATATATTCAGGAAAAAACGCATACGCCCTTTTTGGCCAAGTGCATCATTGTGGACGTTCTGCCTCTTTTCCTATGCTTTCAATGCAATTCCAGTCTACCTCCTGAAATCGGTTTTCTGCAATTCTGCCCCGCTTTCAAGTCCTCTTGGCAGCCTTACTTCAGTATATTTTTGGACGATAGCTGTCATTTATAACTCTGCAGGTTTGTGAATTACAGTGCCCCTGAGCTCCTTTCTTCAACTCGCTTTCTTGTGACCTGGCCGCAATACCGCAGGATGGCTTCAGGCCCTAATCTGGTTCCGGCACGGCACGCTGAGCCTTTGGTTATTTCCTCTTCCTGGTGGGAAATGAGAGTTAAATTTGCCCGTCCAGACACCTCCAGCTAGTCTCTCATTGGTTCTCGCTATTCCTGTTCATCTTCCGCAGAAATTGCAAACTGAGCCAAACAGGAGGTTAAAGGCGCTGACTCTCCAAGTGGGGAGAGTGTTAGTAAAGCGTCTGGAATGTTGCACCCGAGTACCAGGGGAGGAAAACTGAGACATATTTGAACACGTCTCCCGTTCACATGGTTGATCATACTTGGGTTCCACATGCATGTTTTAGCTGAAGGAAGAATACCTTAAACCTGGAGAGTTGAGACCCGTGTAATGGGTACCATGCAATATGACTTCAAAGGGTCTTCATTTGCTCACCGAACCTCTCCAATCCTATCACTGCTGCGTTTATGCCCCTGTACACACGCTTGATTCTCTTTTGGAGACATAGCAATCCATAGGTTTTACGATACTTACTAGTCAGGTACATTCTTAGGCGTTTAATATGCGGTGTTGAGTCCATTTCGTTGAGCAAGGAGTAGCTCTTGTCTATTCCATATTTGACTTAAGGAACTTTATCTGTGCTCATTTCAATCTCTGGTTTTATGCAGCACCCCAACTCACCTTTACCCTTAAGCAAGCATAAGTTGGTTTTCTAAATTTGAGACCCTGTTCTGTTTTGGAATGCAGTTCCTGTGTAGCCAAGTTTACATTCCGTGTATTAGTGATATCTTATGATGTTTCTTTTTCTGTGTGACTTATTTCAGTTAGAATCATCATACCTGAATCCACTCATTATGCTGCTACGGGCCTGATGACATAGATTTCATTTGCTGAGTGATACTGCGTTGTAAGTAAATACCACAAGTTCTTTATCCATTTTTCACTTTCTGCGATGTTGAACTTGTACTGTAAACGAGGTTCTTGTAAACAGAGGCGTCCCAAACTTTGGGGTGGCTGTGTCTTTTTGATTTTAATTTCCCTAAGCTATAGGACCATAAGTGGCAGTGCCCTAGGCTCTGTTGCTTTGTTTTTTAGATGTTTCAGGAAACACCATACACTTCTCCCGAGTGGTTGTTGGCAATTTACATCCCGCCCATCAGCATAACAAGGCTCCCAGTTCTCCATGGCCTGTCCTGCCTTTCTGGATTTTACACTCTTTTCACATGGCCCTTTTGACCGCGGGGAAGTGAGATTTCATTGTAGTGCAGATTTCCTTTGCAAGCTTGCTTGGTTGGCCAAAAAGGGCGTATGCGTTTTTTCCTGAATATATTCAGGAAAAAACGCATACGCCCTTTTTGGCCAAGTGCATCATTGTGGACGTTCTGCCTCTTTTCCTATGCTTTCAATGCAATTCCAGTCTACCTCCTGAAATCGGTTTCCTGCAATTCTGCCCCGCTTTCAAGTCCTCTTGGCAGCCTTACTTCAGTATATTTTTGGACGATACCTCTCATTTATAACTCTGCAGGTTTGTGAATTACAGTGCCCCTGAGCTCCTTTCTTCAACTCGCTTTCTTGTGACCTGGCCGCAACACCGCAGGATGGCTTCAGGCCCTAATCTGGTTCCGGTACGGCACGCTGAGCCTTTGGTTATTTCCTCTTCCTGGTGGGAAATGAGAGTTAAATTTGCCCGTCCAGACACCTCCAGCTAGCCTCTCATTGGTTCTCGCTATTCCTGTTCATCTTCCGCAGAAATTGCAAACTGGGCCAAAGAGGAGGTTAAAGGGACTGACTCTCCAAGTGGGGAGAGTGTTAGTAAAGCGTCTGGAATGTTACACCCGAGTACCAGGGTACGAAAACTGAGACATATTTGAACACGTCTCCCGATCACATGGTTGATCATACTCTAGGTTCCACATGCATGTTTTAGCGGAAGGAAGAATACCTTAAACCAGGGTAGTTGAAACCCGTGGAATGGGTACCATGCAATATGACTTCAAAGGGTCATCATTTGCTCACCGAACCTCTCCAATCCTATCACTGCTGCGTTTATGCCCCTGTACACATGCTTGATTCTCTTTTGGAGACATAGCAATCGATAGGTTTTAAGATACTTACAAGTCAGGTACATTCTTAGGCGTTTAATATGCGGTGTTGAGTCCATTTCGTTGAGCAAGGAGTAGCTCTTGTCTATTCCATATTTGGCTTAAGGAACTTTATCTGTGCTCATTTCAATCTCTGGTTTTATGCAGCACCCCAACTCACCTTTACCCTTAAGCAAGCATAAGTTGTTTTTCTAAATTTGAGACCCTGTTCTGTTCTGTAATTCAGTTCCTGTGTAGCCAAGTTTCCATTCCGTGTATTACTGATATCTTATGATGTTTCTTTTTCTGTGTGACTTATTTCAGTTAGAATCATCATACCTGAATCCACTCATTGTGCTGCTAAGGGCCTGATGACACAGATTTCATTGCTGAGTGATATTGCTTTGTAAGTAAATACCACAACTTCTTTATCCATTTTTCACTTTCTGCGATGTTGAACTTGTACTGTAAACGAGGTTCTTGTAAACAGAGCCGTTCCAAACTTTGGGGTGGCTGTGTCTTTTTGATTTTAAATTCCCTAAGCTATAGGACCATAAGTGGAAGTGCCCTAGGCTCTGTTGCTTTGTTTTTTAGATGTTTCAGGAAACACCATACACTTCTCCCGAGTGGTTGTTGGCAATTTACATCCCGCCCATCAGCATAACAAGGCTCCCAGTTCTCCATGGCCTGTCCTGCCTTTCTGGATTTTACACTTTTTTCAGATGGCCCTTTTGACCGGGGGGAAGTGAGACTTCATTGTAGTGCAGATTTCCTTTGCAAGCTTGCTTGGTTGGCCAAAAAGGGCGTATGCGTTTTTTCCTGAATATATTCAGGAAAAAACGCATACGCCCTTTTTGGCCAAGTGCATCATTGTGGACGTTCTGCCTCTTTTCCTATGCTTACAATGCAATTCCAGTCTACCTCCTGAAATCGGTTTCCTGCAATTCTGCCCCGCTTTCAAGTCCTCTTGGCAGCCTTACTTCAGTCTATTTTTGGATGATAGCTGTCATTTATAACTCTGCAGGTTTGTGAATTACAGTGCCCCTGAGCTCCTTTCTTCAACTCGCTTTCTTTTGAGCTGGCCGCAACACCGCAGGATGGCTTCAGGCCCTAATCTGGTTCCGGCACGGCACACTGAGAGTTTGGTTATTTCCTCTTCCTGGTGGGAAATGAGAGTTAAATTTGCCCGTCCAGACACCTCCAGCTAGCCTCTCATTGGTTCTCGCTATTCCTGTTCATCTTCCGCAGAAATTGCAAACTGAGCCAAACAGGAGGTTAAAGGCGCTGACTCTCCAAGTGGGGAGAGTGTTAGTAAAGCGTCTGGAATGTTGCACCCGAGTACCAGGGGAGGAAAACTGAGACATATTTGAACACGTCTCCCGTTCACATGGTTGATCATACTTGGGTTCCACATGCATGTTTTAGCTGAAGGAAGAATACCTTAAACCTGGAGAGTTGAGACCCGTGTAATGGGTACCATGCAATATGACTTCAAAGGGTCTTCATTTGCTCACCGAACCTCTCCAATCCTATCACTGCTGCGTTTATGACCCTGTACACACGCTTGATTCTCTTTTGGAGACATAGCAATCCATAGGTTTTACGATACTTACTAGTCAGGTACATTCTTAGGCGTTTAATATGCGGTGTTGAGTCCATTTCGTTGAGCAAGGAGTAGCTCTTGTCTATTCCATATTTGACTTAAGGAACTTTATCTGTGCTCATTTCAATCTCTGGTTTTATGCAGCACCCCAACTCACCTTTTCCCTTAAGCAAGCATAAGTTGGTTTTCTAAATTTGAGACCCTGTTCTGTTTTGGAATGCAGTTCCTGTGTAGCCAAGTTTACATTCCGTGTATTAGTGATATCTTTTGATGTTTCTTTTTCTGTGTGACTTATTTCAGTTAGAATCATCGTACCTGAATCCACTCATTATGCTGCTACGGGCCTGATGACATAGATTTCATTGCTGAGTGATACTGCGTTGTAAGTAAATACCACAAGTTCTTTATCCATTTTACACTTTCTGCGATGTTGAACTTGTACTGTAAACGAGGTTCTTGTAAACAGAGGCGTCCCAAACTTTGGGGTGGCTGTGTCTTTTTGATTTTAATTTCCCTAAGCTATAGGACCATAAGTGGCAGTGCCCTAGGCTCTCTTGCTTTGTTTTTTAGATGTTTCAGGAAACACCATACACTTCTCCCGAGTGGTTGTTGGCAATTTACATCCCGCCCATCAGCATAACAAGGCTCCCAGTTCTCCATGGCCTGTCCTGCCTTTCTGGATTTTACACTCTTTTCAGATGGCCCTTTTGACCGGGGGGAAGTGAGACTTCATTGTAGTGCAGATTTCCTTTGCAAGCTTGCTTGGTTGGCCAAAAAGGGCGTATGCGTTTTTTCCTGAATATATTCAGGAAAAAACGCATACGCCCTTTTTGGCCAAGTGCATCATTGTGGACGTTCTGCCTCTTTTCCTATGCTTACAATGCAATTCCAGTCTACCTCCTGAAATCGGTTTCCTGCAATTCTGCCCCGCTTTCAAGTCCTCTTGGCAGCCTTACTTCAGTCTATTTTTGGATGATAGCTGTCATTTATAACTCTGCAGGTTTGTGAATTACAGTGCCCCTGAGCTCCTTTCTTCAACTCGCTTTCTTTTGAGCTGGCCGCAACACCGCAGGATGGCTTCAGGCCCTAATCTGGTTCCGGCACGGCACACTGAGAGTTTGGTTATTTCCTCTTCCTGGTGGGAAATGAGAGTTAAATTTGCCCGTCCAGACACCTCCAGCTAGCCTCTCATTGGTTCTCGCTATTCCTGTTCATCTTCCGCAGAAATTGCAAACTGAGCCAAACAGGAGGTTAAAGGCGCTGACTCTCCAAGTGGGGAGAGTGTTAGTAAAGCGTCTGGAATGTTGCACCCGAGTACCAGGGGAGGAAAACTGAGACATATTTGAACACGTCTCCCGTTCACATGGTTGATCATACTTGGGTTCCACATGCATGTTTTAGCTGAAGGAAGAATACCTTAAACCTGGAGAGTTGAGACCCGTGTAATGGGTACCATGCAATATGACTTCAAAGGGTCTTCATTTGCTCACCGAACCTCTCCAATCCTATCACTGCTGCGTTTATGACCCTGTACACACGCTTGATTCTCTTTTGGAGACATAGCAATCCATAGGTTTTACGATACTTACTAGTCAGGTACATTCTTAGGCGTTTAATATGCGGTGTTGAGTCCATTTCGTTGAGCAAGGAGTAGCTCTTGTCTATTCCATATTTGACTTAAGGAACTTTATCTGTGCTCATTTCAATCTCTGGTTTTATGCAGCACCCCAACTCACCTTTTCCCTTAAGCAAGCATAAGTTGGTTTTCTAAATTTGAGACCCTGTTCTGTTTTGGAATGCAGTTCCTGTGTAGCCAAGTTTACATTCCGTGTATTAGTGATATCTTTTGATGTTTCTTTTTCTGTGTGACTTATTTCAGTTAGAATCATCGTACCTGAATCCACTCATTATGCTGCTACGGGCCTGATGACATAGATTTCATTGCTGAGTGATACTGCGTTGTAAGTAAATACCACAAGTTCTTTATCCATTTTACACTTTCTGCGATGTTGAACTTGTACTGTAAACGAGGTTCTTGTAAACAGAGGCGTCCCAAACTTTGGGGTGGCTGTGTCTTTTTGATTTTAATTTCCCTAAGCTATAGGACCATAAGTGGCAGTGCCCTAGGCTCTCTTGCTTTGTTTTTTAGATGTTTCAGGAAACACCATACACTTCTCCCGAGTGGTTGTTGGCAATTTACATCCCGCCCATCAGCATAACAAGGCTCCCAGTTCTCCATGGCCTGTCCTGCCTTTCTGGATTTTACACTCTTTTCAGATGGCCCTTTTGACCGGGGGGAAGTGAGACTTCATTGTAGTGCAGATTTCCTTTGCAAGCTTGCTTGGTTGGCCAAAAAGGGCGTATGCGTTTTTTCCTGAATATATTCAGGAAAAAACGCATACGCCCTTTTTGGCCAAGTGCATCATTGTGGACGTTCTGCCTCTTTTCCTATGCTTTCAATGCAATTCCAGTCTACCTCCTGAAATCGGTTTCCTGCAATTCTGCCCCGCTTTCAAGTCCTCTTGGCAGCCTTACTTCAGTATATTTTTGGACGATAGCTCTCATTTATAACTCTACAGGTTTGTGAATTACAGTGCCCCTGAGCTCCTTTCTTCAACTCGCTTTCTTGTGACCTGGCCGCAACACCGCAGGATGGCTTCAGGCCCTAATCTGGTTCCGGCACGGCATGCTGAGCCTTTGGTTATTTCCTCATCCTGGTGGGAAATGAGTGTTAAATTTGCCCGTCCAGACACCTCCAGCTAGTCTCTCATTGGTTCTCGCTATTCCTGTTCATCTTCCGCAGAAATTGCAAACTGTGCCAAACAGGAGGTTAAAGGCGCTGACTCTCCAAGTGGGGAGAGTGTTAGTAAAGTGTCTGGAATGTTGCACCCGAGTACCAGGGGAGGAAAACTGAGACATATTTGAACACGTCTCCCGTTCACACGGTTGATCATACTCTGGGTTCCACCTGCATGTTTTAGCTGAAGGAAGAATACTTTAAACCTGCAGAGTTGAGACCCGTGGAATGGGTCCCATGCAATATGACTTCAAAGGGTCTTCATTTGCTCACCGAACCTCTCCAATCCTATCACTGCTGCGTTTATGCCCCTGTACACACGCTTGATTCTCTTTTGGAGACATAGCAATCCATAGGTTTTAAGATACTTACTAGTCAGGTACATTCTTAGGCGTTTAATATGCGGTGTTGAGTCCATTTCGTTGAGCAAGGAGTAGCTCTTGTCTATTCCATATTTGGCTTAAGGAACTTTATCTGTGCTCATTTCAATCTCTGGTTTTATGCAGCACCCCAACTCACCTTTCCCCTTAAGCAAGCCTAAGTTGGTTTTCTAAATTTGAGACCCTGTTCTGTTCTGTAATTCAGTTCCTGTGTAGCCAAGTTTACATTCCGTGTATTACTGATATCTTATGATGTTTCTTTTTCTGTGTGACTTATTTCAGTTAGAATCATCATACCTGAATCCACTCATTGTGCTGCTAAGGGCCTGATGACACAGATTTCATTGCTGAGTGATATTGCTTTGTAAGTAAATACCACAACTTCTTTATCCATTTTTCAATTTCTGCGATGTTGAACTTGTACTGTAAACGAGGTTCTTGTAAACAGAGGCGTCCCAAACTTTGGGGTGGCTGTGTCTTTTTGATTTTAAATTCCCTAAGCTATAGGACCATAAGTGGAAGTGCCCTAGGCTCTGTTGCTTTGTATTTTAGATGTTTCAGGAAACACCATACACTTCTCCCGAGTGGTTGTTGGCAATTTACATCCCGCCCATCAGCATAACAAGGCTCCCAGTTCTCCATGGCCTGTCCTGCCTTTCTGGATTTTACACTTTTTTCAGATGGCCCTTTTGACCGGGGGGAAGTGAGACTTCATTGTAGTGCAGATTTCCTTTGCAAGCTTGCTTGGTTGCCCAAAAAGGGCCTATGAGTTTTTTCCTGAATATATTCAGGAAAAAACGCATACGCCCTTTTTGGCCAAGTGCATCATTGTGGACGTTCTGCCTCTTTTCCTATGCTTTCAATGCAATTCCAGTCTACCTCCTGAAATCGGTTTCCTGCAATTCTGCCCCGTTTTCAAGTCCTCTTGGCAGCCTTACTTCAGTCTATTTTTGGACGATAGCTGTCATTTATAACTCTGCAGGTTTGTGAATTACAGTGCTCCTGAGCTCCTTTCTTTAACTCGCTTTCTTGTGACCTGGCCGCAACACCACAGGATGTCTTCAGGCCCTAATCTGGTTCTGGCACGGCACGCTGAGCCTTTGGTTAATTCCTCTTCCTGGTGGGAAATGAGAGTTAAATTTGCCCATCCAGACACCTCCAGCTAGTCTCTCATTGGTTCTCGCTATTCCTGTTCATCTTCCACAGAAATTGCAAACTGGGCCAAACAGGAGGTTAAAGGGACTGACTCTCCAAGTGGGGAGAGTGTTAGTAAAGCGTCTGGAATGTTGCACCCGAGTACCAGGGTACGAAAACTGAGACATATTTGAACACGTCTCCCGTTCACATGGTTGATCATACTCTGGGTTCCACATGCATGTTTTAGCTGAAGGAAGAATACCTAAAACCTGGGTAGTTGAAACCCGTGGAATGGGTACCATGCAATATGACTTCAAAGGGTCTTCATTTGCTCACCGAACCTCTCCAATCCTATCACTGCTGCGTTTATGCCCCTGTACACATGCTTGATTCTCTTTCGGAGACATAGCAATCCATAGGTTTTAAGATACTTACTAGTCAGGTACATTCTTAGGCGTTTAATATGCGGTGTTGAGTCCATTTCATTGAGCAAGGAGTAGCTCTTGTCTATTCCATATTTGGCTTAAGGAACTTTATCTGTGCTCATTTCAATCTCTGGTTTTATGCAGCAACCCAACTCACCTTTCCCCTTAAGCAAGTATAAGTTGGTTTTCTAAATTTGAGAACCTGTTCTGTTTTGGAATTCAGTTCCTGTGTAGCCAAGTTTACATTCCGTGTATTAGTGATATCTTATGATGTTTCTTTTTCTGTGTGACTTATTTCAGTTAGAATCATCGTACCTGAATCTACTCATTATGCTGCTACGGGCCTGATGACATAGATTTCATTGCTGAGTGATACTGCATTGTTCGTAAGTACCACAAGTTCTTTATCCATTTTTCACTTTCTGCGATGTTGAACTTGTACTGTAAACGAGGTTCTTGTAAACAGAGCCATTCCAAACTTTGGGGTGGCTGTGTCTTTTTGATTTTAATTTCCCTAAGCTATAGGACCATAAGTGGAAGTGCCCTAGGCTCTGTTGCTTTGTTTTTTAGATGTTTCAGGAAACACCATACACTTCTCCCGAGTGTCTGTTGGCAATTTACATCCCGCCCATCAGCATAACAAGGCTCCCAGTTCTCAATGGCCTGTTGCCTTTCTGGATTTTACACTTTTTTCAGATGGCCCTTTTGACCGGGGGGAAGTGAGACTTCATTGTAGTGCAGATTTCCTTTGCAAGCTTGCTTGGTTGGCCAAAAAGGGCGTATGCGTTTTTTCCTGAATATATTCAGGAAAAACGCATACGCCCTTTTTGGCCAAGTGCATCATTGTGGACGTTCTGCCTCTTTTCCTATGCTTTCAATGCAATTCCAGTCTACCTCCTGAAATCGGTTTCCTGCAATTCTGCCCCGCTTTCAAGTCCTCTTGGCAGCCTTACTTCAGTCTATTTTTGGACGATAGCTGTCATTTATAACTCTGCAGGTTTGTGAATTACAGTGCCCCTGAGCTCCTTTCTTCAACTCGCTTTCTTGTGACCTGGCCGCAACACCGCAGGATGGCTTCAGGCCCTAATCTGGTTCCGGAACGGCACGCTGAGCCTTTGGTTAATTCCTCTTCCTGGTGGGAAATGAGAGTTAAATTTGCCCGTTCAGACACCTCCAGCTAGTCTCTCATTGGTTCTCGCTATTCCTGTTCATCTTCCGCAGAAATTGCAAACTGGGCCAAACAGGAGGTTAAAGACACTGACTCTCCAAGTCGGGAGAGTGTTAGTAAAGCGTCTGGAATGTTGCACCCGAGTACCAGGGTACGAAAACTGAGACATATTTGAACACGTCTCCCGATCACATGGTTGATCATACACTGGGTTCCACATGCATGTTTTAGCTGAAGGAAGAATACCTTAAACCTGGGTAGTTGAAACCCGTGGAATGGGTACCATGCAATATGACTTCAAAGGGTCTTCATTTGCTCACCGAACCTCTCCAATCCTATCACTGCTGCGTTTATGCCCCTGTACACATGCTTGCTTCTCTTTCGGAGACATAGCAATCCATAGGTTTTAAGATACTTACTAGTCAGGTACATTCTTAGGCGTTTAATATGCAGTGTTGAGTCCATTTCGTTGAGCAAGGAGTAGCTCTTGTCTATTCCATATTTGGCTTAAGGAACTTTATCTGTGCTCATTTCAATCTCTGGTTTTATGCAGCAACCCAACTCACCTTTCCCCTTAAGCAAGCATAAGTTGGTTTTCTAAATTTGAGACCCTGTCCTGTTCTGTAATTCAGTTCCTGTGTAGCCAAGTTTACATTCCGTGTATTACTGATATCTTATGATGTTTCTTTTTCTGTGTGACTTATTTCAGTTAGAATCATCATACCTGAATCCACTCATTGTGCTGCTAAGGGCCTGATGACACAGATTTCATTGCTGAGTGTTATTGCTTTGTAAGTAAATACCACAACTTCTTTATCCATTTTTCACTTTCTGCGATGTTGAACTTGTACTGTAAACGAGGTTCTTGTAAACAGAGCCGTTCCAAACTTTGATGTGGCTGTGTCTTTTTGATTTTAATTTCCCTAAGCTATAGGACCATAAGTGGAAGTGCCCTAGGTTCTCTTGCTTTGTTTTTTAGATGTTTCAGGAAACACCATACACTTCTCCCGAGTGGTTGTTGGCAATTTACATCCCGCCCATCAGCATAACAAGGCTCCCAGTTCTCCATGGCCTGTCCTGCCTTTCTGGATTTTACACTTTTTTCAGATGGCCCTTTTGACCGGGGGGAAGTGAGACTTCATTGTAGTGCAGATTTCCTTTGCAAGCTTGCTTGGTTGGCCAAAAAGGGCGTATGCGTTTTTTCCTGAATATATTCAGGAAAAAACGCATACGCCCTTTTTGGCCAAGTGCATCATTGTGGACGTTCTGCCTCTTTTCCTATGCTTTCAATGCAATTCCAGTCTACCTCCTGAAATCGGTTTCCTGCAATTCTGCCCCGCTTTCAAGTCCTCTTGGCAGCCTTACTTCAGTCTATTTTTGGACGATAGCTGTCATTTATAACTCTGCAGGTTTGTGAATTACAGTGCCCCTGAGCTCCTTTCTTCAACTCGCTTTCTTGTGAGCTGGCCGCAACACCGCAGGATGGCTTCAGGCCCTAATCTGGTTCCGGCACGGCACGCTGAGCCTTTGGTTAATTCCTCTTCCTGGTGGGAAATGAGAGTTAAATTTGCCCGTCCAGACACCTCCAGCTAGTCTCTCATTGGTTCTCGCTATTCCTGTTCATCTTCCGCAGAAATTGCAAACTGGGCCAAACAGGAGGTTAAAGACACTGACTCTCCAAGTGGGGAGAGTGTTAGTAAAGCGTCTGGAATGTTGCACCCGAGTACCAGGGTACGAAAACTGAGACATATTTGAACACGTCTCCCGATCACATGGTTGATCATACTCTAGGTTCCACATGCATGTTTTAGCTGAAGGAAGAATACCTTAAACCTGGGTAGTTGAAACCCGTGGAATGGGTACCATGCAATATGACTTCAAAGGGTCTTCATTTGCTCACCGAACCTCTCCAATCCTATCACTGCTGCGTTTATGCCCCTGTACACATGCTTGATTCTCTTTCGGAGACATAGCAATCCATAGGTTTTACGATACTTACTAGTCAGGTACATTCTTAGGCGTTTAATATGCGGTGTTGAGTCCATTTCGTTGAGCAAGGAGTAGCTCTTGTCTATTCCATATTTGACTTAAGGAACTTTATCTGTGTTCATTTAAATCTCTGGTTTTATGCAGCACCCCAACTCACCTATACCCTTAAGCAAGCATAAGTTGGTTTTCTAAATTTGAGACCCTGTTCTGTTTTGGAATGCAGTTCCTGTGTAGCCAAGTTTACATTCCGTGTATTAGTGATATCTTATGATGTTTCTTTTTCTGTGTGACTTATTTCAGTTAGAATCATCGTACCTGAATCCACTCATTATGCTGCTACGGGCCTGATGACATAGATTTCATTGCTGAGTGATACTGCGTTGTAAGTAAATACCACAAGTTCTTTATCCATTTTTCACTTTCTGCGATGTTGAACTTGTACTGTAAACGAGGTTCTTGTAAACAGAGCCATTCCAAACTTTGGGGTGGCTGTGTCTTTTTGATTTTAATTTCCCTAAGCTATAGGACCATAAGTGGAAGTGCCCTAGGTTCTGTTGCTTTTTTTTTAGATGTTTCAGGAAACACCATACACTTCTCCCGAGTGGTTGTTGGCAATTTACATCCCGCCCATCAGCATAACAAGGCTCCCAGTTCTCCATGGCCTGTCCTGCCTTTCTGGATTTTACACTTTTTTCAGATGGCCCTTTTGACCGGGGGGAAGTGAGACTTCATTGTAGTGCAGATTTCCTTTGCAAGCTTGCTTGGTTGGCCAAAAAGGGCGTATGCGTTTTTTCCTGAATATATTCAGGAAAAAACGCATACGCCCTTTTTGGCCAAGTGCATCATTGTGGACGTTCTGCCTCTTTTCCTATGCTTTCAATGCAATTCCAGTCTACCTCCTGAAATCGGTTTCCTGCAATTCTGCCCCGCTTTCAAGTCCTCTTGGCAGCCTTACTTCAGTCCATTTTTGGACGATAGCTATCATTTATAACTCTGCAGGTTTGTGAATTACAGTGCCCCTGAGCTCCTTTCTTCAACTCGCTTTCTTGTGAGCTGGCCGCAACACCGCAGGATGGCTTCAGGCCCTAATCTGGTTCTGGCACGGCATGCTGAGCCTTTGGTTAATTCCTCTTCCTGGTGGGAAATGAGAGTTAAATTTGCCCGTCCAGACACCTCCAGCTAGCCTCTCATTGGTTCTCGCTATTCCTGTTCATCTTCCGCAGAAATTGCAAACTGGGCCAAACAGGAGGTTAAAGGCGCTGACTCTCCAAGTGGGGAGAGTGTTAGTAAAGCGTCTGGAATGTTGCACCCGAGTACCAGGGGAGGAAAACTGAGACATATTTGAACACGTCTCCCGATCACATGGTTGATCATACTCTGGGTTCCACATGCATGTTTTAGCTGAAGGAAGAATACCTAAAACCTGGGTAGTTGAAACCCGTGGAATGGGTACCATGCAATATGACTTCAAAGGGTCTTCATTTGCTCACCGAACCTCTCCAATCCTATCACTGCTGCGTTTATGCCCCTGTACACATGCTTGATTCTCTTTCAGAGACATAGCAATCCATAGGTTTTAAGATACTTACTAGTCAGGTACATTCTTAGGCGTTTAATATGCGGTGTTGAGTCCATTTCGTTGAGCAAGGAGTAGCTCTTGTCTATTCCATATTTGGCTTAAGGAACTTTATCTGTGCTCATTTCAATCTCTGGTTTTATGCAGCAACCCAACTCACCTTTCCCCTTAAGCAAGCATAAGTTGGTTTTCTAAATTTGAGAACCTGTTCTGTTTTGGAATTCAGTTCCTGTGTAGCCAAGTTTACATTCCATGTATTAGTGATATCTTATGATGTTTCTTTTTCTGTGTGACTTATTTCAGTTAGAATCATCGTACCTGAATCTACTCATTATGCTGCTACGGGCCTGATGACATAGATTTCATTGCTGAGTGATACTGCATTGTACATAAGTACCACAAGTTCTTTATCCATTTTTCACTTTCTGCGATGTTGAACTCGTACTGTAAATGAGGTTCTTGTAAACAGAGCCGTTCCAAACTTTGGGGTGGCTGTGTCTTTTTGATTTTAATTTCCCTAAGCTATAGGACCATAAGTGGAAGTGCCCTAGGCTCTGTTGCTTTGTTTTTTAGATGTTTCAGGAAACACCATACACTTCTCCCTAGTGTCTGTTGGCAATTTACATCCCGACCATCAGCATAACAAGGCTCCCAGTTCTCCATGGCCTGTCCTGCCTTTCTGGATTTTACACTTTTTTCAGATGGCCCTTTTGACCGGGGGGTAGTGAGACTTCATTGTAGTGCAGATTTCCTTTGCAAGCTTGCTTGGTTGGCCAAAAAGGGCGTATGCGTTTTTTCCTGAATATATTCAGGAAAAAACGCATACGCCCTTTTTGGCCAAGTGCATCATTGTGGACGTTCTGCCTCTTTTCCTATGCTTTCAATGCAATTCCAGTCTACCTCCTGAAATCGGTTTCCTGCAATTCTGCCCCGCTTTCAAGTCCTCTTGGCAGCCTTACTTCAGTCTATTTTTGGACGATAGCTATCATTTATAACTCTGCAGGATTGTGAATTACAGTGCCCCTGAGCTCCTTTCTTCAACTCGCTTTCTTTTGAGCTGGCCGCAACACCGCAGGATGGCTTCAGGCCCTAATCTGGTTCTGGCCCGGCATGCTGAGCCTTTGGTTAATTCCTCTTCCTGGTGGGAAATGAGAGTTAAATTTGCCCGTCCAGACACCTCCAGCTAGCCTCTCATTGGTTCTCGCTATTCCTGTTCGTCTTCCGCAGAAATTGCAAACTGGGCCAAACAGGAGGTTAAAGGGACTAACTCTCCAAGTGGGGAGAGTGTTAGTAAAGCGTCTGGAATGTTGCACCCGAGTACCAGGGTACGAAAACTGAGACATATTTGAACACGTCTCCCGATCACATGGTTGATCATACTCTGGGTTCCACATGCATGTTTTAGCTGAAGGACGAATACCTAAAACCTGGGTAGTTGAAACCCGTGGAATGGGTACCATGCAATATGACTTCAAAGGGTCTTCATTTGCTCACCGAACCTCTCCAATCCTATCACTGCTGCGTTTATGCCCCTGTACACATGCTTGATTCTCTTTCGGAGACATAGCAATCCATAGGTTTTAAGATACTTACTAGTCAGGTACATTCTTAGGCGTTTAATATGCGGTGTTGAGTCCATTTCGTTGAGCAAGGAGTAGCTCTTGTCTATTCCATATTTGGCTTTAGGAACTTTATCTGTGCTCATTTCAATCTCTGGTTTTATGCAGCAACCCAACTCACCTTTCCCCTTAAGCAAGCATAAGTTGGTTTTCTAAATTTGAGAACCTGTTCTGTTTTGGAATTCAGTTCCTGTGTAGCCAAGTTTACATTCCGTGTATTAGTGATGTCTTATGATGTTTCTTTTTCTGTGTGACTTATTTCAGTTAGAATCATCGTACCTGCATCTACTCATTATGCTGCTACGGGCCTGATGACATAGATTTCATTGCTGAGTGATACTGCATTTTACGTAAGTACCACAAGTTCTTTATCCATTTTTCACTTTCTGCGATGTTGAACTTGTACTGTAAACGAGGTTCTTGTAAAAAGAGCCGTTCCAAACTTTGAGGTGGCTGTGTCTTTTTGATTTTAATTTCCCTAAGCTATAGGACCATAAGTGGAAGTGCCCTAGGCTCTGTTGCTTTGTTTTTTAGATGTTTCAGGAAACACCATACACTTCTCCCGAGTGTCTGTTGGCAATTTACATCCCGCCCATCAGCATAACAAGGCTCCCAGTTCTCCATGGCCTGTCCTGCCTTTCTGGATTTTACACTTTTTTCAGATGGCCCTTTTGACCGGGGGGAAGTGAGACTTCATTGTAGTGCAGATTTCCTTTGCAAGCTTGCTTGGTTGGCCAAAAAGGGCGTATGCGTTTTTTCCTGAATATATTCAGGAAAAAACGCATACGCCCTTTTTGGCCAAGTGCATCATTGTGGACGTTCTGCCTCTTTTCCTATGCTTTCAATGCAATTCCAGTCTACCTCCTGAAATCGGTTTCCTGCAATTCTGCCCCACTTTCAAGTCCTCTTGGCAGCCTTACTTCAGTCTATTTTTCGACGATAGCTGTCATTTATAACTCTGCAGGTTTGTGAATTGCAGTGCCCCTGAGCTCCTTTCTTCACCTCGCTTTCTTGTGACCTGGCCGCAACACCGCAGGATGGCTTCAGGCCCTAATCTGGTTCCGGCCCGGCATGCTGAGCCTTTGGTTAATTCCTCTTCCTGGTGGGAAATGAGAGTTAAATTTGCCCGTTCAGACACCTCCAGCTAGTCTCTCATTGGTTCTCGCTATTCCTGTTCATCTTCCGCAGAAATTGCAAACTGGGCCAAACAGGAGGTTAAAGGCGCTGACTCTCCAAGTGGGGAGAGTGTTAGTAAAGCGTCTGGAATGTTGCACCCGAGTACCAGGGGAGGAAAACTGAGACATATTTGAACACGTCTCCCGATCACATGGTTGATCATACTCTGGGTTCCACATGCATGTTTTAGCTGAAGGAAGAATACCTAAAACCTGGGTAGTTGAAACCCGTGGAATGGGTACCATGCAATATGACTTCAAAGGGTCTTCATTTGCTCACCGAACCTCTCCAATCCTATCACTGCTGCGTTTATGCCCCTGTACACATGCTTGATTCTCTTTCGGAGACATAGCAATCCATAGGTTTTAAGATACTTACTAGTCAGGTACATTCTTAGGCGTTTAATATGCGGTGTTGAGTCCATTTCGTTGAGCAAGGAGTAGCTCTTGTCTATTCCATATTTGGCTTAAGGAACTTTATCTGTGCTCATTTCAATCTCTGGTTTTATGCAGCACCCCAACTCACCTTTACCCTTAAGCAAGCATAAGTTGGTTTTCTAAATTTGAGACCCTGTTCTGTTCTGTAATTCAGTTCCTGTGTAGCCAAGTTTCCATTCCGTGTATTACTGATATCTTATGATGTTTCTTTTTCTGTGTGACTTATTTCAGTTAGAATCATCATACCTGAATCCACTCACTGTGCTGTTAAGGGCCTGATGACACAGATTTCATTGCTGAGTGATATTGCTTTGTAAGTAAATACCACAACTTCTTTATCCATTTTTCACTTTCTGCGATGTTGAACTCGTACTGTAAACGAGGTTCTTGTAAACAGAGCCGTTCCAAACTTTGGGGTGGCTGTGTCTTTTTGATTTTAATTTCCCTAAGCTATAGGACCATAAGTGGAAGTGCCCTAGGCTCTGTTGCTTTGTTTTTTAGATGTTTCAGGAAACACCATACACTTCTCCCGAGTGTCTGTTGGCAATTTACATCCCGCCCATCAGCATAACAAGGCTCCCAGTTCTCCATGGCCTGTCCTGCCTTTCTGGATTTTACACTTTTTTCAGATGGCCCTTTTGACCGGGGGGAAGTGAGACTTCATTGTAGTGCAGATTTCCTTTGCAAGCTTGCTTGGTTGGCCAAAAAGGGCGTATGCGTTTTTTCCTGAATATATTCAGGAAAAAACGCATACGCCCTTTTTGGCCAAGTGCATCATTGTGGACGTTCTGCCTCTTTTCCTATGCTTTCAATGCAATTCCAGTCTACCTCCTGAAATCGGTTTCCTGCAATTCTGCCCCGCTTTCAAGTCCTCTTGGCAGCCTTACTTCAGTCTATTTTTGGACGATAGCTGTCATTTATAACTCTGCAGGTTTGTGAATTACAGTGCCCCTGAGCTCCTTTCTTCAACTCGCTTTCTTGTGAGCTGGCCGCAACACCGCAGGATGGCTTCAGGCCCTAATCTGGTTCTGGCCCGGCATGCTGAGCCTTTGGTTAATTCCTCTTCCTGGTGGGAAATGAGAGTTAAATTTGCCCGTCCAGACACCTCCAGCTAGCCTCTCATTGGTTCTCGCTATTCCTGTTCGTCTTCCGCAGAAATTGCAAACTGGGCCAAACAGGAGGTTAAAGGGACTAACTCTCCAAGTGGGGAGAGTGTTAGTAAAGCGTCTGGAATGTTGCACCCGAGTACCAGGGTACGAAAACTGAGACATATTTGAACACGTCTCCCGATCACATGGTTGATCATACTCTGGGTTCCACATGCATGTTTTAGCTGAAGGACGAATACCTAAAACCTGGGTAGTTGAAACCCGTGGAATGGGTACCATGCAATATGACTTCAAAGGGTCTTCATTTGCTCACCGAACCTCTCCAATCCTATCACTGCTGCGTTTATGCCCCTGTACACATGCTTGATTCTCTTTCGGAGACATAGCAATCCATAGGTTTTAAGATACTTACTAGTCAGGTACATTCTTAGGCGTTTAATATGCGGTGTTGAGTCCATTTCGTTGAGCAAGGAGTAGCTCTTGTCTATTCCATATTTGGCTTTAGGAACTTTATCTGTGCTCATTTCAATCTCTGGTTTTATGCAGCAACCCAACTCACCTTTCCCCTTAAGCAAGCATAAGTTGGTTTTCTAAATTTGAGAACCTGTTCTGTTTTGGAATTCAGTTCCTGTGTAGCCAAGTTTACATTCCGTGTATTAGTGATGTCTTATGATGTTTCTTTTTCTGTGTGACTTATTTCAGTTAGAATCATCGTACCTGCATCTACTCATTATGCTGCTACGGGCCTGATGACATAGATTTCATTGCTGAGTGATACTGCATTTTACGTAAGTACCACAAGTTCTTTATCCATTTTTCACTTTCTGCGATGTTGAACTTGTACTGTAAACGAGGTTCTTGTAAAAAGAGCCGTTCCAAACTTTGAGGTGGCTGTGTCTTTTTGATTTTAATTTCCCTAAGCTATAGGACCATAAGTGGAAGTGCCCTAGGCTCTGTTGCTTTGTTTTTTAGATGTTTCAGGAAACACCATACACTTCTCCCGAGTGTCTGTTGGCAATTTACATCCCGCCCATCAGCATAACAAGGCTCCCAGTTCTCCATGGCCTGTCCTGCCTTTCTGGATTTTACACTTTTTTCAGATGGCCCTTTTGACCGGGGGGAAGTGAGACTTCATTGTAGTGCAGATTTCCTTTGCAAGCTTGCTTGGTTGGCCAAAAAGGGCGTATGCGTTTTTTCCTGAATATATTCAGGAAAAAACGCATACGCCCTTTTTGGCCAAGTGCATCATTGTGGACGTTCTGCCTCTTTTCCTATGCTTTCAATGCAATTCCAGTCTACCTCCTGAAATCGGTTTCCTGCAATTCTGCCCCGCTTTCAAGTCCTCTTGGCAGCCTTACTTCAGTCTATTTTTGGACGATAGCTGTCATTTATAACTCTGCAGGTTTGTGAATTACAGTGCCCCTGAGCTCCTTTCTTCAACTCGCTTTCTTGTGACCTGGCCGCAACACCGCAGGATGGCTTCAGGCCCTAATCTGCTTCCGGCCCGGCATGCTGAGCCTTTGGTTAATTCCTCTTCCTGGTGGGAAATGAGAGTTAAATTTGCCCGTTCAGACACCTCCAGCTAGTCTCTCATTGGTTCTCGCTATTCCTGTTCATCTTCCGCAGAAATTGCAAACTGGGCCAAACAGGAGGTTAAAGGGACTGACTCTCCAAGTCGGGAGAGTGTTAGTAAAGCGTCTGGAATGTTGCACCCGAGTACCAGGGTACGAAAACTGAGACATATTTGAACACGTCTCCCGATCACATGGTTGATCATACTCTGGGTTCCACATGCATGTTTTAGCTGAAGGAAGAATACCTAAAACCTGGGTAGTTGAAACCCGTGGAATGGGTACCATGCAATATGACTTCAAAGGGTCTTCATTTGCTCACCGAACCTCTCCAATCCTATCACTGCTGCGTTTATGCCCCTGTACACATGCTTGATTCTCTTTCGGAGACATAGCAAT